>NC_054483.1:61274340-61588671 GCF_017639515.1 Carcharodon carcharias | reverse complement strand
GAATCCTGCAAACGTATGTTTGGCAGCGCTCTTCTTGGCAGCCTTGAAAATCTGATGGTACATCAGAAGCATGACCGACATTGGGATATAGAATGCCACTGCAGTAGAATAAATAGTGTAACCAAAATCTTGGCTGATCAGGCATACCTTGCCATCATTGATATTTTTGGCCCAGCCAAACAGAGGTGGTAGTGTAATGGATGCAGCCAGGAGCCACACACACAGGATCATTTTAGCCATGCCTTTCCCATTCTGTCTGACCGGATATGTCAATGGTCTTGTTATTCCTAAATACCTGCAACAGAAAAGAAATAATAATTGATCTTCCACATTCAATGCGCTCAATTTTTATTCCATTGAGTGTTTAAAAATGTCTACCTAATAAAACTGGCACCACATAAGAAAGAAAGTTTTACAGTGCACATTTATTTCTGTGTGTGTGCACAGTTGAGTCCAGTACACCAATAACTTGCATTTATATAGCAAATTCACTGTAGTAAAATGCTCCAGGAGAAATTACCAAATAAAATTTGACACTGGGACGCATAAGCTTAAAGAAGTAGGTTTTGAAGAGCACCTTAAAGGAGGAAAGAGAGGTTGAGAGGCAGGATCTTTAAGGAAGAAATTCCACAGATTAGAACTTCAGCAGCTGAAGACATGACTGTCAATGGTCAGACAATTGGGGATGTTTAAGAGGCCATAATTAGAGGAGCACAGAAATCTCAGAGGGTTGTGTCGTTGGAGGGGATTACAGAGAAAGAAAGAAGGTGAAACCATGGATGGATTTGGAAACAAGGCTGTGAAATTTAAAACCTAGGCTTTGCCAGACCCAGGAGCCAATGTAGGTCAGTGAGGGTGATGCATGAGCAGCACCTGGTGCAAGTTAGGATATGGGCAGCAGAATATTGGATGAACTCAGGTTTATGTGGTGTGGAAAATGGGAGGCGATCTAGGAGACCATTGGAATAGTCAAGTCTGGAAGTAACAAAGGTATGGATGAGGCGGTGTTGGACGCTGTTACAAAGGTGGAACTAGTCTTGGTTACGGAAGGAATAGTGGTTGGATGCTCATCTCAGGGTCAAATACGACACCAAGATTGAGAATAGCTTGTTTCAGCCTTAGACAGTTGCCAGGAAGAGGGCTGGAATCAGTAGGTAGAGAAGGGAGTTTGTGGTGTGGACTGAAGACAATGGCTTTGATCTTCCCAATACTTAGCTGGAGAGAGTTTCTGCTCATTCGGTACTGGATATCAAGGAAGCAGTTTGACAGAGACAGAAGAGGGATTGAGAGAGGTGATGGTGAGGTAGAACTGGGTGTTGTCAGCGTACAGGTGGAATCTTACATTTCAGGTGAAGTCATTATGGGGCAGCATGTAGATGTGAAATAGGAGGGAGCCAAAGATAGATATTTGGGGGATATCAGGGTTAATAGTTCATGAATGGGAAGAGAAGCTATTGCAGGAGATTTTCTGGCTATGGCCTCATAGGTAAAAATGGAATCAGAGGAGGAGAGTCCACCCATCTGGACAATGGAGGAGGATGGTGTGGCCAATCTTGCCAGAGGCTGCATGAGGAGGGATAGTTTATGACTGCCACAGTCATTTAAGATGTCCGTTGTGACATTAATAAAGGCAGTTTCAGTATTGTGATGAGCCTGACTGGAGGGATTCAAAGAAGGAGTTGGGGAAAAGTTGTGCCTAGATTTAAGGGGCAACAGCATGTTCAAGGACATTGGAAAGGAGAGGGAGGTTGGAGATGGGATGCTAGTTTGCATGGACAAAAAGGCCACGGATGCAATTTTTAGGAGAGCAATGATGATGGCAGATTTGAAGGAGAAGGAAACAGTACCTGAGGGGGTTACTGTTAACTGTTCTAATGAACTGAAACATTGGGCCTGAACTTCCGCAGAGTGGCAGGCAGAGTTGGATTGCTGCTCTGCTCCAAATTCCTTACCTGAAATTTTTTCGACTCTGTCCTTCCTGACCTTCCAACTGTGCAGAGCAGCGCACTCCTTAGCCCTTCAGTTGTCCCCACCACCCCCCACCTGCTGAATCGGACGGAAAGCGGCCACACTCCCATTTTTATGGTGCCAGCTGCTGTAAATCAGGCGAGTTTAAAGGTCCAGCAACTTTCAAGCCAGGGAGAAGGTAGGATTCAAAACAAAAACAAAAACAGAATTACCTGGAAAAACTCAGCAGGTCTGGCAGCATCGGCGGAGAAGAAAAGAGTTGACGTTTCGAGTCCTCATGACCCTTCGACAGAACTTGAGTTCGAGTCCAAGAAAGAGTTGAAATATAAGCTGGTTTAAGGTGTGTGTGTTGGGGGCGGAGAGAGAGAGAGAGAGAGAAGTGGAGTGGGGGTGTGGTTGTAGGGACAAACAAGCAGTGATAGAAGCAGATCATCAAAAGATGTCAACAACAATAATACAAAAGAACACATAGGTGTTAAAGTTGGTGATATTATCTAAACGAATGTGCTAATTAAGAATGGATGGTAGGGCACTCAAGGTATAGCTCTAGTGGGGGTGGGGAGAGCATAAAAGATGTAAAATAAATAAATAAATAAATATTTTTTTTTCTCTACTTTTTTTTTCTTTTTCTCTTTTTATAATGGAAATAGGTGGGAAAAGGAAAATCTATATAATTTATTGGAAAAAAAAGAGAAAAGGAAGGGGGAAACAGAAAGGGGGTGGGGATGGGGGAGGGAGCTGACGACCTAAAGTTGTTGAATTCAATATTCAGTCCGGATGGCTGTAAAGTGCCTAGTCGGAAGATGAGGAGACCTCTACATTGGAGAGACCAAACGTAAACTGGGCGACCGCTTTGCAGAACACCTGCAGTCTGTCCGCAAGAATGACCCAAACCTCCCTGTCGCTTGCCATTTTAACACTCCACCCTGCTCTCTTGCCCACATGTCTGTCCTTGGCTTGCTGCATTGTTCCAGTGAAGCCCAACGCAAACTGGAGGAACAACACCTCATCTTCCGACTAGGCACTTTACAGCCATCCGGACTGAATATTGAATTCAACAACTTTAGGTCGTGAGCTCCCTCCCCCATCCCCACCCCCTTTCTGTTTCCCCCTTCCTTTTCTCTTTTTTTTTCCAATAAATTATATAGATTTTCCTTTCCCCACCTATTTCCATTATAAAAAGAGAAAAAGAAAAAAAAGGGAAAGAGAAAATTTTTTTTTATTTATTTATTTATTTTTTACATCTTTTATGCTCTCCCCACCCCCACTAGAGCTATACCTTGAGTGCCCTACCATCCATTCTTAATTAGCACATTCGTTTAGATAATATCACCAACTTTAACTTTAACACCTATGTGTTCTTTTGTATTATTGTTGTTGACATCTTTTGATGATCTGCTTCTATCACTGCTTGTTTATCCCTACAACCACACCCCCACTCCACCTCTCTCTCTCTCTCTCTCTCCGCCCCCAACACACACACCTTAAACCAGCTTATATTTCAACTCTTTCTTGGACTCGAACTCAAGTTCTGTCGAAGGGTCATGAGGACTCGAAACGTCAACTCTTTTCTTCTCCGCCGATGCTGCCAGACCTGCTGAGTTTTTCCAGGTAATTCTGTTTTTGTTTTTGTTTTGGATTTCCAGCATCCGCAGTTTTTTTGTTTTTATCTCTGAGAAGGTAGGATTGTCAGGTAAGTTGGGGTGGGGGGGCATTGTCAGGCATTTGGGGTGGGGGTGTCAGCCAGTCAGTAGGTGGGGGGTGCTGTCGGCCATTCAGGGTGGGAGACAGTCAGGACCGTGCAGGGCCAGCCAGCCAGGGAGGGGTTGGGGCTGGGATTTGGAAGGGTTGACCAGTTGGGGGGGTGGGGCTGTCAGTCAATCTGGGGATGCGGGGAGTTGGGGGGTTTGTTAGAGAGTGAGATAGGGTGGTGGGGGGTCAGCCAGTCAGAGGGGGGAGAAATCAGGGGGGCAGCAAGTCGGGGGAGGGGCTGGACAGTCAGTGGGGTGGGGGATTAGTAAATTGGTCAATCTGGGAGGGGCGGGGGGGTCGATCAGTCAGGGGTGGGGGGGGTGGTTGGCCAGTCGGGTGGTGGGATGGTCAGCCAATCGGTGAGGGGGTGGGTGCGGGGAGTGGGGTTGGGGTGGGGTGGGATCGGTCAGCCAGTTGGGGAATTGGGGGGGGGGGCACGCGATTGGCCAGTCAGGGGGTGCAGGGGGTGGGGAGGGTGGAGGGTCGGCCAATCTGGGGGTGGGGGGGGTTGGCTAGTCAGATGTGGGGGCGGGCATGGGAGGGGTGGCCAGTCTGGGGGTGGGGGTGTTGGCTCGCCAGGTGTGGGGGCGGGCATGGGAGGGGTGGCCAGTCGGGGGGTGGAGGAGCTGTCCGCCACTTGGGGGGTTTTGGCCAGTCGGGGGAGTTCACACAGTCAGGTGGAGCTCCACCAGATGTTGCGGACGGGGGGGAGGTGGTAATCATTGTTGGGGTATGGCCTATGGGGGTTTGGGAGTGCGGGGGGAGTCCTATGGGGGGTTCAGTGTGGGTATGTACAATAGTTACCCAGAAGTCTCAAGTGGTTTTAATTGTTCTAACATTTTCTGGGTAACTATTGCTGTAAGACAGTTGGAACCACAGAAGTTTGTGATTTAAATCACAATTTTCGGATGGTTCACAGTGCAGGAATTGCACTTCGAAAGTTTGCGCTTCCCAGGCAATTGCCGTGCAAACCTTACCTGCGAACCTCCAGGGGGTGTGGGGGTGGGGTTTCCCCAGCACATCTTTGGGGTAAGCCCAGATACACTTCCCCAGAGCACTGAAGTTATGGCTCAGACAAGATGAACTCAGCAAGGGCATCAGGGGAAATAGGAGAGAAATTAGAGAAAGATGCAAGTTCAGGGCTAGGGATTAGAGAACCTTTAGTTCAGTGGGCCAGGGGAAAGGAGGGAAGCAGCAAAGATGGCTGAACAGATAGTATTAATGAACTTCTCACTTGTAGTCAGAGGTGAGGGTGAAGGGGACAGGAGAGAGGGGTTTAAGAAGACAATTTCGAGTGGAGAAGAGAAGCTTGGAGTTGTCTTTGTATTCCCCGGGATGGTGAGCTGGTAGAGCAGGAACTGATTGTGGTTTATGTGGCCTAGCGGCAGTGAATAGCTGAACCAGTTCCCTCCATATCTCTTAAGTCTGTGTGTCTTGGGCTTAAGGAATCAATGACAAGGGATATGCCATGGGGACAGCTAGCATGAGAGAGAGTTATGAATTTAATAGGGAAAGGGCATTAAAGATGGAGGTGAGGGTGTGATTGAGCAGGTCTGTAGTTGCAGAAATGTCATACTAAACAGAGCGTCATAGGCTAGACAGTTGGAATTTTGCAAGTACAGTTGGGGGAATGTTTTATCCAAAGGTGGACACAGAAGGATGGAGGAAGGGGGATATGGATGGAGGGACTTACAAGGAAGTGATCAGAGATGACCTTATCTGCGGTTGACATGATGGGAGTAGTGAAGCCATGGGAGATGACAAGGTCAAGAGAGTGGCGTGAGTATGTGGAGGGGAATTTATATGGAGGAAGAGATTGAGGCAGGATAGGAGGACAGTGAATTCAGGTGAAAAAGTTCATAATGAATTGGGATAGAGGGCAAGAGCCAGTCTATATCCCTTTCAATAACACATTAAGTGAATCACACTTAGACAGTGAATGCAGGTAGGGTGGCTTTGAAAATGAAATTTAAAGTTAAGTGCTGAAGGTTAAACATTGAGCTGTGAACAATATAAAGTATGGACAAATAGGTAATGGATGAATGTAATCAGATAGGTTCAAAAGCAACCAACCAGTCTGTCAAATATGAAAGACGTAAGTGCTATTAATGTAAGTACCAAGTAACTTTTACAAGTTTAATCTAATAAAGAAGGAATGATTGTGATTCTACATTTGAGGTCAGCTAGTAAATTGTGTGGTAATTAATGGGCACTATCTCCACATTTTTCTCAATATCTTTTAAACAAACACTGCATTTCTGGAACTCTTCTTCCATTTTCAGACATAAAATCAAGAACCTCCATGTAAAGCAGATTAGTAGATCCATCCAACAAGTCTTCATTTGTTGAGATTTGTTTTTGCATATATAATTGATCTCTATGACAAACCTGGGTTGTTGCTAGTGACTGAATAAGTTAAGAGCTGGAAAGTTGTCTCTGATAAATAATCATTTGAAGGACAAGTTGCATATTGCTTTCAAGATTACAGAAGCTATTATAATTGCTTCTTACCCTATTTGTAACATATAACAATGGGCAGCTTCAGATTCCAGCTGGTAACTCTTCAGTTATACCAACAGACTGGAAATCTGCACTGCTGGATGGAATTGTGTTTGCTGAAGGATAAGGCATGCATAAAAATCGCTTGTTGAATTGTACCTGCCATGTATGTTGTATCAGCAGAAAATAGGGTTTGGCACATTGCTCACTGTGATTGTTTATATTGAAGACTATGACTACATGACCACACCTTTGAAAATACCAGAGGAACCTGCTACATGTATTAGGTCAGTACTGACAGAAGGTGAGTTTAAACCAGATCTGCATGAATCAAGAGGATAAGTTACAGTTCAGAGGGCAGGCAAGAGGGTAAGTAACAGTAAGTAACAGTAACAATTGGATTGAATATTCCTGGCAGGGTGGGATGTCAGGACATCTTCCCACTGCCATGACATATTGCCCACTGGGTGGCAAATTGAGCTACCATAGTGGTTAATTAAGGGTCACTTCCCATCCCCGCAAACATTTTGCCCATGTTGTGAGAGCCCACTGTCATGTGGGGATACTGCTGGGCAGCCTCCCTGCGAATTCTAGGAGGAGTCTCCTTTATGGATGCTCCATGGCCCACAGAGAGGGCTCCCTGGGGCAAAAGATGTCCTCACACCAACAGTGCTGCCAGCGCTGAATGACCAGCATGTCCCATTCTGATTGTTGGGGCCTGCTTGCTAAGCACTGGCTTCACTCAATCTTACTCAACTGCCTTCGAGGGTGCCCCGGCATTGGGGTGCTCGCTCTCCGGTGTTGTAGCCTCGGTAATAGCTAATGCCAGCAGTGGTTCTGCTGTGCTGCTGGTCCTCTGATTGGGCCAACAGCTCTTGGGGCCTGGTCACTATCCTTAATTGAATGGCAGCAGTCATATCTGATTGACTGGTATTGACAACATACCTCCCCAGGTCCTGTTGTCCACCAAAGTGGGGACATCACCCGCTTTAGACGCCAGTGCTGGGACCTCCAGGTTGGCAAGAAAATTCAGTTTATCCTTGTTCTTGTGATATGAACAATACCAGCATGGCCATATTTATAGTCCATCTCTATTTTCACCATCTAGAACTTTGCAGTCCTTATGGCGATGGTCCTTGCACAGTGCTGTTAGGTAGGGAGTACCAGAATATTGACGTAGCAATGATGAAGGAATGGCAGATATTATATGTCTAGGTCAGGAATTTGTGTGACTTGAAGGGGAACAGTGTTCCCATGGCACTGCTGAGTTTCTCCCTGTCAGCGATAGTTGTCATGGAGAGGTAGATCCTGTCGAAGTAGGTAGTGAGTGCTACAGCCATGCTGTATACTGCTGATGGAGTGGGTGGTGAACATTGTTACCTTTAAGCTGCATATATTCACAGCAATCTTAAAGCAACTGCACAACGCAAAAAATAGGCCATGCACTTAAAAGAAAAATTAGAGGGATTATTAGTGGTGAGTCCAATGGCAGAAATATTGGTCAGGCAAACTGCTCCATTATGTTTACGTAATATGCAGACTCGAGAAAAGGACTGGCCTCTGACATTGTTTACCACCAGATTATTGGTGTAGTAACTAGATCCCATTACCCTTCAATCCCTGTTCTGTACGTGTCTGGTTCAAATGAAAGCCTTGATTGAGAGCGGAAGACTTGAGGCCAACACATGTGCCTTATTTATTATTGTTTGGACACTGGATCTACATTCATGATAAATCCAAAATACCATCTAAATTAATTGGGAGAGGAGGTACAGAAACTGCCAAAGAAAAGTATTAGGTGCCAGAAGTCTAAGCTTAGAATGAAAGATGAAAAGTACAATACATAGGCAAATCCAACATGTCATCCATATACTGTGCTTACATCGACAATACAGTTTCCATCTATTAATTGTCGAGTTCATTACTGAGATTTGTCCTGCAGTTCTCACACGGTAGTTGGACTTTGTGTCAGAAGGTGAACTACACAGAGAAATACCTGTATACAATACAATGGAGGCTCAGAAAGGAAGCAATAGAAGTTTGGAAGTTGGTTCTCCGAAAATGCAATATTAGGAATTAAGACTGGCAAGGGACAGATATGTTGGAAAGGCTGTTGTTGACAGATTAGGATACAGGATTCAGGGGAGTTGGTGATAGACTACAGAGGATTACATAGAACTTACAGCACAGAAACAGGACATTAGGCCTAACTGGTCTTTGCCAGTGTGTATGGTCCACATGGGTCTCTTCCCACCTTACTTCATCTAATCCTATTCACTATACCCTTCTATTCCTTTGTCCCTCAGGTACTTATTTAAGTGTGCTTCTCCTTAAATGCATCTACATTATTTACCTTAATTATTGCCATGTGGAAACATGTTTTGCATTCTAAATATCCTAATCCACAATCTGTACTGTACATTGGCTGTTTGTGTAAATTTGTACTGCATCAATGGCATCAGAGCTTATATCTGCTGCACCACAAGGTTCCACAATAGCCAGTAATGGATTAGGGACTCTTTTAGATGAAAGTTCAGCATTACCACTGAGAACTACTAAGGGAACAATTCAGTACAGTTTACACAAATAGAATTTTACAGCACATTAGGAGCCATTTCTCCATCTGTGTTGGCTCTCTGACAAAGCTATCTACTTAGGCTTATTCCCCTGTCCCTTCCCTGTACCCTTTGGAAATGTTCTTTTTCAAATATTTATCCACTTCCCTTTCAAAGGCTTTTATGGCTTCTGCTTCCACTCATTGAGGGTAATTTTTGCCTTCATCATTTGGATTTCTCGCCAGTGTTAGGAAACAGAGATAGTTTAAGTAAGGTATATTTGCATTTGTGGGTGTTAGGAATGAGTATTAGCTTTAAAGTTTAAGTTTGATTTGTATTTCTATATTTGTATGTTAAGAAAAGACCAAGTTGAGTTTTAGTTTCACTTTAAAAGGTGCCTGCATTTCTAAAGAATTTTACAACTCTAAGTTAAAGGAAACACAAGACTAGAAAAAACTGTGCAATTGCCTAACAACAGGGGTCCAAAGAGGCAGGCCTCACCCACACGCACGCACAAACAGCCAGAGCAGTTGAAAGCAGTTTGAGTTTAGTTGGAAGAAGGTGCCAGGACAGATAGGACATGAAAAGGGACAGATGACAGGTTTAAAACTAAAGAAGAAAGTCCCCCAAATCCAGGGGTTTGCAACAAGAGAAAGTCCCAAGAAGATCTTCCTGTCAAAGGAAGGACAGGGACCTGGAAAACGCTCTGTTCTGTGGAAGTGAAAGTGAGGAGCAGGGAGGAAGGCTCCATGCTTCAAGCTTAAAGGAAGCAGATTTAAAGTGAGAGCCCAGAAAGTCTATAACTCTTTGCTATGGGCATGTGAAGCAGTGGTGTACTGTTGATGGCTGAGTCAGTACAAAAGAGTGTGTGGAAGAAAGCTTGAATGCACGCAGTGACCCAGGGGAGAGGAACATCAGAAGGAGAGTTTGAAACCCTGGAGGTGAACCCTTGTGGAAGGCATCTGAGAGAAAGCGTAGGTTTGGTAGAAGATTCTAAGGCAGGTTCTTTGAGAGTGGAGATTGGAAACCCTTGTGTGAAAGATGGAGTGCAGTGAGACCGGTTGGCTCACAGTGTGACAAGCATCTGGGGGGAGTTGATGAGAGATCCATAGCATCTGTCTGGGGTGGCAGGTGTCACTCAGTCTCAGAGTGTGGTGTGCCTGACCACAGGTCGCCTATTGGTTTACATAGACTATGTATGTACTGTGAGCATTAGAGTACAAGATCATTTTTATGACTTGTGTTATCCTTACAAATATATATGTATCTATAAAGGTATAGTTGTGGGTGGAGGAGTATTGTAATACAGTGCATCGTTTCTTGT
This sequence comes from Carcharodon carcharias, assembly GCF_017639515.1. Lineage (NCBI taxonomy): Eukaryota > Metazoa > Chordata > Chondrichthyes > Lamniformes > Lamnidae > Carcharodon > Carcharodon carcharias. Next base: position 61,578,573 of record NC_054483.1, on the reverse strand, counting down.
TGAATAAATGTTTTATTCTTTTGTTAAAACTTCATCAGCTGACTCCTGTGACTCTGTTCAGTAGTTACTCTCCACATATCTAAACAAACAAATAAACGTTAGGATCCATCAAGCTGGGTTCCACCCTGGGATCAGGCTTGTCCAGTTGCAACATCAGCTGATGTTTCCTAATGTAAGGCATGCAAAACTTGCCACAATATTCTAAATATAGCCTAGTGAATGATTTGTTCAACATTACCTGTTTGCTTTTATGAACTACACCCGCATTTCTAAAATCTAACAGCTCAAGTGCTTTTTTTGAACAGCTTTATCAATTTATATCTATTTTAAAGGTTGCAATATCTGAAACATTAAATCTGTCCTCCCTTTCTAAAGGTTGATTTTTTAATGTGCGTGCCCTTTCCTGAGGCATACATCCAAAATGTATCAGTGATATGATTTACAATAAATTACATTATCTGAGACCTAATAACGTTATTCATATGAGTATCTGTGGTCTTTTAAAAAGGTTAGCAGCCAGGAATTGTCTATTTTGAAATCCTGCTATGCTAGCCTTCAGAAAACACAAGTCAGGAGGGTAATGGGATACTCTCCAACTGCCTGAATGAGTGCAGCTCCGTCAACAGACAAGAAGTTCAAAACCACACAAGACAAAGCAGCCCATGTGATTGGCACCCCATTCACCACCAACATTGTGATTGGCACCAACATTCATTCCCTCCACCAGCAGAGAACTGTGGCAGCTATGTGTACCATCTTCAAGATGCACTACATCAACCTGCCAAGGCTTCTTTGACAGCACCTCCCAAACCTGTGACCTCTATCATGTAGAAGGATGAGTGCAGAAGGCAAATGGCAACACCATGATCTGCAAGTTACGACCCTCACTAAAAAAAAATTGCCATTTCTTAATCATTGCTGGGTCAAAATCTTGGAATTCTCTTCCCTAACAACACTGCCAGGCCAGTCAGTGCACCCAACATCTCCGTGTACATAAAAACAAAAAATATAAAAACAAAAAAACTGCGGATGCTGGAAATCCAAAACAAAAACAGAATTACCTGGAAAAACTCAGCAGGTCTGGCAGCATCGGTGGAGAAGAAAAGAGTTGACGTTTCGAGTCCTCATGACCCTTCGACAGAACTTGAGTTCGAGTCCAAGAAAGAGTTATTTCAACTCTTTCTTGGACTCGAACTCAAGTTCTGTCGAAGGGTCATGAGGACTCGAAACGTCAACTCTTTTCTTCTCCGCCGATGCTGCCAGACCTGCTGAGTTTTTCCAGGTAATTCTGTTTTTATCTCCGTGCACATGTCCATCAGTGTCCTCCTATATGCACTCAGATTACCTGAGTTCTCTGCAGCAGTACCCATCTGCTATCTTGCCCACCGGTGAACTTGTCCCTGACCTGGACACAGCCTGCTCATGCTGATGCTTCACCACGTGCTGATCCCAATTCTATACTAGTCTCCAAGTTATGTGAAGTGCCAGTATCTGAGCTGATGGCTGCGAGTCTCAGTTCAAGTACCTCTTTATCAGTGCTGTGCTGCTCCTCTATTTCCTCTTCCTGGGGTTCATGAGGCTTGGCAAATGTCAGTTTTTGGGGTGTCTGAAAGCAGGAACTCAGGTGGGGAAGTTTGCTGAGTGGGAAGTAATTGGAGAGCTAGAGGTTAATGGTAACGCTATCAACAGCTTGCTCACCATGCCAGACAACAGGGTGTGGGTGAGTTGTGAGTTGAGACAAGGCAAGAACAAACCGTCATCCTCAGTGTTACCAGGGGTTATCTCACTACTGGCCCAATGATGCAGAGAACCATCTCCTCTGTGGGACTCAGGAAATGCAGACATCCTTGTCCCTCAGTGGTTCTGCTCTGCTCCCTTCTATTGTGTGCCACCTTTTCCTGCAATAGAGAGAATAAAATGTCAGTGGCTGTGTTGTGTTGTGTTTGGCTGATGCGCATAACATAGCTGAATAATTAGAGGTATGTGGAGGCAAAAAGAGCTGGGTGTGAGGCTGGCAGCATCAGTGGGTGGGTGGGGATAAACTGGACAATCTGGGTGTTACATGTGAATAATGACTGTTGAGTGAGTGATAGGGGTATGGGTGCATTGAGCAGTGTGAGAGGCTGATGTTTTAATGGATAGGAGATGTCGTGTGAAGATGCATCCACTGAAGTTCATCACCTATATGAGCTCATGAGACTTTTGCCAAGGTTCTCAAGACCAGACTCTGGGAGTTGACTTTCCTGGCCACTTTCTCCCAATATCTCCACCGCCACCTTCCCAAGGTCACATAGGGATGGGCAATAAATACTGACCCAGCCAGCGAAGCCCACATCCCATTAATGAATTTTTAAAAAATAGAGTGGTCCTTGAGCGTCTCCCCATGGAACCCTGGCTCTCCATTCCCCCTTCCGCACCCCAATGGGCCCATGGCATATCTCCTCCTGTCAATCTGCACAAGTAAGTCCTCCAGCATTTCACCCTACAGATCGCTCGCTGCTCTGGTGTTCACTTGGTAAAATTTACCCTGCAGAAATATTTTTGTGCAGCTTTCCTTTCAGATACAGCATGCCTTCAAGAACAACAGCCTGGCTATACCATGGGGTATGCAAACAATGTTGCCAGGCTCTCCTGCTAAGCACAGACACCAACAGTAGTGCTCAGGAGTAGACAGTAGAGCAAGAGACTCTCAGACCAACGCTACAATCATTCAGGTACGGTTGGTACAAGACGTTTACGTATTGTCCACCTCACGAATTGACACCCCATGTTCAAAAAATGGGGCCCACCAATTTCTAGCAATGGACACTAAAGGTAAATTGCTCATCATTGTCATGTAACTGAATCAATTTTGCTTGTGGGATGACATTTATCAACTAGATTGCTGTGAATGTTGGAAATTGGTCAGCTATTCTTGCATGGTATCCTTAAAGGTTACGTTTAAAAATGTGAAACGTGGAAATACTTCTGCATTAAAAAAAAGTGTAGCCTTCCAGTCTTAACACTGATTTTAGGTTTCAACCACTGCTTCCATTTTCTTTCAGGCAGCTGGTAATGGAGCATTGCTGCAGCAGGGCCACTGTGAGTGGAGGAGGTGTTGGCTGCTGTTTGAGGTGGGGATTCCCTATCAGTACATGTCTGGCAGGATGCTCTGCACCCCTGAAATTTATCTATTTCTTCCTCCACTTGTCTGGGAAATGGAAGCCTTTTCCATTTTGTCGTACTTTCAGCACTTCCCTTCCCCTCTACTGTAGCCACTTACATCTCCTCTGAGGCATCATTCATTTCAATACTTGTTCCATTATCACGTCCTTTTGCCTTGCAGCCTCAATCGCTGCCCTCCAAACTGCACAGGCCTCTTCCCTTCTTTCTCTCCCTGTGCCCTTTTCCCTGGCTCTCTCATTGCTCAGAAGTTGTTCACCTCTGACATCTTCCTGTTATTATGAAAGGTCATCGAACTAAAATGTTAACTCAGCTTCTCTTGCAAAAGATGCTGTCTGACCTGGGGTCATTCCATCATTTACTCTTTTCACTCCAGATTTACAACATCTGGAGTATTCTACTTTTGACTAATAATTATTCTTGCTGTAATATACAGTGTGACCCTTTGTGCAGCTGCTGTTTTTGTGTATTTTGGGTTTGTGACACACAGACTGTTTTACGAGTGTAATGCAGTTTGAATTACTAACATTGTTTATTTAAAAGCTTGGAGTAGTTATTTCCTCGATTTACTTCACAGAGTAAATGCTAGAGTTTGAAACAGGCAAAGTGTATTTCTAAATCTGTTGACTAAGAAGCTAAATTTTGTCTGTCATTTTAATTCTCTACCCGACATCTACTCTGACCTCTCTGTCCTTGGCACCCTATATCATTCTAATGAAGTTGAAAGTAAGCTTGAGGAACAGTAACTCATCTTTTGATTAAGAATTTTACAGCCTTCAGAACTCAACATGGAGTTCAACAATTTCAGTTCATCTGTCTCTTTTTTGTTTTTCGTGTTTTCCATTTTTGACTGGCAGCTGCTGGGGATGATTCTGTTTTTCTCATTTGCACCGTATTAAGACCCAACTTTTGTTTCTTTACTTGTTCCATTACCATCTCATGTTGCCTTGCACCATCAACCCTTTAGTCATTTTTTTATTGTGCCCTCTACCCTATCACTTTTGTTCTTACCCTCTTTCCCTACCTCTGTTCTTTTTGTTAAAGCGATTGCATCTCTAAATTTTTCGAGTTCTAACGAAACATCACCAACCTGAAATATTAACTCTGCTTTTCTCTCCATGGAACAGATGCTGCCAAAGCTGCTGAGTATTTCCAGCATGTTTTGTTTTATTTCATATATTCGGTGTTCATCATATATTGCTTTTGCTTTGGCTTCATCTAAGTCCCTGAACGAGAGTTACACACCTTGGTACTCTGATATAACAAGTTTCATGAGAAGACAAAGTGTCAGGAAAAATTTTATCAGATCTACGGAAACTCTCATCAATTTAATTAATCATTTTATTAAAAGTAGTTGGTGCATTATAAATGTTTTCACAATACATATTGCATATATTTGATGTTCTTAATATTTGCTTATTTTTGTGCTTCCAAATTACTATTTAATTGCAAATAAATCTACTTAATACTTCAGTCTATAAACATCTGGTCTTTTAGTCCATTATAGCTTATAGCTATTAAGGTTAATAAAGAGTTTGGCAGCGCACAATAGCACAAGACTCTGCAAGTTGCCTAAATAGATTGCTACAAATGCCATGATTATTAATCCTTAAAATGAAGAAAAACTGCTATTTCTGGATTATAAGGGACAAGGTTTGCTCACAAAGTATGGCTACATTGAAAGGGAAGACAATTCTGCAAAATCCTTAGCTTCTATAAAGGCTCAAATATTATTTAACCATCCAAAATAAACCAAGGCTCAGCTTAGAGATATGCTCTTGTTAGCCTCTGTGTTCACATGTACTCATACCATGTGACTGCAGTGAAATATATAGGATCTCAAAAGTTAGAAGTTAGAAATATATATGTTAATCAATGTCTGCTTTTGTGCAATACCTCAGTTTGCTAAAACTGTACCTCTTGGACCAAGGCTATAATGATGCCTGCAGCTGAGTAGCCCCAGCAGGATCCAAACTGAGTATCGGTGAGCAAGTTATTGCGCAGTACGTTCTGCCTGATACCATTGTCGACGATACCTTTGATCACTTTGCTTATGATTGAGAATAGACTATGAGCTAGATCAGATTCATTTAGTTTTTTGTGGCCAAGACATACCTGGGAATTTTCCAGATTGTTGAAAATGCCTGTGTTGTAGCTGTACTAAGGCAGCTGAGCATGCCCTAGTTCTGGAGCACAAGTCTTCAGTATTGATGTTGTCAGGGCCCATAGCCTTTGCTGTATCCAGTGTCTTTTGCCATTTCTAGATATCACGTGGAGTGAATTGAATTGACCGAAGACTGGCATCTGACATAGTGGGACCTCAGAGATACCTCAGAGGGACCTCCAGTCAGCACTTCTGATTGAAGATGATTACAAAGGCTTCAGCCTTGTCTTTTGCACTAATACTCTGGGCTCTCTATCATTGAGGATAGGATATTTTCTGAGCCTTCTCCTCTGGTTAGTTGTTTAATTGTCCACCACCATTCATAACTCATTCGTGTGGGAGATGGTGGCATAGTGGTAATGTCACTTGACTAGCAATCCGGAGGCCCAGACTAACACTCTGGTGATATGTGTTCAAATGCTACCATGTCTGATGGTGGAATTTAAATTCAATTAATAACATCTGGAATTGAAAGCTAGCCTTAGTAATGATAACCATGAAACTATCAATGATTGTCATAAAAACCCATCTGGTTCACTAATGCTTTTTAGGGAAGGAAATCTGCCATCCTTACCTGGCCTGGTCTACAGGTGACTCCAGACCCACAGCAATGTGGCTGACTCCTAACTGCCCTCTGAAAATGGCCTAACAAGCCATGCCCATGCAGATCAAGGGCAATTAGGGATGGGCAACCAATGCTGGTCTTGCCAGTAATGTCTACATCCCATGAAAGAATAAATAGAAACAAACTGGAGGAGGCAGGTCTGCAGAGCTTTGTTGTGGGATGGCTTGGCTCTGGCTTCATCTTCTGCTACCCAGCATGCATGTAGCCCTGTGCTGTAGCTTCACCAGGTTGTTTCCTTATTTTTAGGTATGCCTGGTGCTGTTCCTGGCATGTACTCCTGTACTTCTCATGGAACCAGGGTTGGTCCCCTGGCTTGATAGCAATAGTAGGGTGAGGAATATGCCAGGCCATGAATTTACAGATGGCAGTTGAATACTGTTGCTGATGGCCCACAGTGGCACTTGAATGCCCGGTTTTGAGCTACTAGTGGTGTTCCTCCGGTTATTGAAAGTTGGCAGCATTCCTAGAGAAATGTTTTCTAATGTTCAGCTATCAAAGCAAGTCTTTTTTTCTATCACCAAAAAGTATGTTTGCCTAGATTTTACACTGAAATACACCATGATATAAGAGCCAGAAAGTGTCACAACATTGAACTGAAACAAGCATTCACAAAAATTTCCATTGTTCTAAAGCTGTATAATTCAACATTGTTAATTGAGTACTTTCAGTTTTACTCTTTTAGGAACTTTTTAAAATTTATTCTTTCATGGAATGAGGGCGTTGCTGGCTAGGCCAGGATTTGTTGCCCATCCCTAAATGCCCTTGAGGAGGTGATGGTGAGCCACCTTCTTGAAGCACTCAAGCCCATGTTATTGCACCCACAGTGCTTTTAGGGAGAGAGTTCGAGGGTTTCGACCTAGCAACAGTGAAGGAAGTTCCAAGTCAGAATGGTGTGTGGCTTGGAGAGGAACTTGCAGGTCGTGCTGTTCCCATGCATCTGTTGCCTTTGTCCCTCCAGGTGGTAGAGGTCCTGGGTTTGGGAGGTACTGTTAAAGGAGCATTGGTGAGTTGCTGAAGTGCATCTTTTATATGGTACACATTGTTGCCACTGTGCATCGGTGGTGGAGGGAGTGAATGTTTAAGGTATTGGATGGGGTGCCAATCAAGTGGGTTGCTTTGTCTTGGATGGTATCGGGCTTTTTGAATGTTGTTGGAGCTGATCTCATCCAGGCAAGCAGAAGATATTTCATCACACTCCTGACTTATGCCTTGTAGATGGTGGACATACTTAGGGGAGTCAGGAGGTAAGTTACTCTCTGCAGAATTCCCAGCCTCTAACCTCCTTTTATAGCCACAGTATTAATATGGCTAGACCAGTTCAGTTTATGGTCAATGGTAACCCCCCCAGGATATTGACAGTGGGGGATTCAGTGATGGTAATGCCATTGAATGTCAAGGGGTGATGGTTAGATTTTCTTTTGTTGCAGATGATCATTGTCTGGCACTTGTGTGCCATGAATATTACTTGCCACTTGTCAGCCAAGACTGAAATATGGACATAGACTGCTTCAATATCTGAGGAGTTGCGAATGGTACTGAACATTGTGCAATCATCAGAGAACTTCACCACTTCTGACTTTATGATGGACCGAAGGTCATTGATGAAGCAGTTGAAGATGGTTGGACCTGAGGAACTCCTGCAGCTATACCCAGGGACTGAGATGACTGACCTCCAACAACCATCTTCCCTGGTGCTGGGTATGACTTCAACCAGTGAAGAGATTTCTCCCTTATTCCCATTGACTCCAGTTTTGCTAGGGCTCCTTGATGTCAAGGGCAGTCACTGTCACCTCACCTCGGGAGTTCAGCTCTTTTGTCCATGTTTTGACCAAGGCTGTAATGGGGTCAGGAGCCGAATGGCAGAGCCCAAACTGTGAACAGGTTATTGCTTAGAAAGTGTTGCTTGATAGCGCTGTTGACACCTTACATCACTTTACTGATGGCCGAGAGTAGACAGATAGGGAGGTAATTGGTTGGATTGCATTTGTCCTGCTTTTTGTGGGCAGAGCATACCTGGATAATTTTCCACATTGTCGGGTAGATCTTTGTGTTGTAGCTGTACTGCAGCTGTTTGGCTAGGAGCATGGCAAGTTCTGCAGCACAAGTTTTCAGTACACTACTATTATCAGAAAGTTATCAAGGCCCATAGCCTTTGCAGTATTCAGTGTCTTCAGCCATTTCTTGATATCATGTGGAGTGAATCAAATTGGCTGAACTCTGGTATCTATGATGCTGGAGATTACAGGATAGCCTGTGATTGATCATCCACTTGGCACTTCTGACTGAAGATGGTTACAAATACTTCAGCTTTGCCTTTTGTACTAATGTTTGAGGATGGGGATATTTATGGAGCCACCTCCTCAGTTGTTTAATTGTCCATCATCATTCATTACTGGATGTGGCAGGACTGCAGAGCTTAGATCTGATCCATTAGGATTGGGATCTCTTAGCTCAGTCTATTGCATTTTGTTTCCATTGCATGGCGTTAAAGTAGACCCTTATTGTAGCTTCACCAGGTTGACAACTCATTTTTAAGTATACTTGGTGCTCTTCTTGGCATGCCTTCCTGCACTCTTCATTGAACCAGGGTTGATTCCCTGGCTAGATGGTAATGGTAGAGTGATGGAGATGCTGGGCCATGAGGTTACAGATTGTGGTATAAGAACACTTAAACCACTTTGTTATATTCTATGGAGAATGAAAAATAAATCAGCCTTACAAATTAATCAAATCAACAGCATCTAGAAAATAAATAAATAGACATAAACTTTTAGTATTACCTCAAATTTAGTTTGCTTAAGCATAGTTGACGTGCCAGATAGAACTGTTGTGATAAATATAAACACAGTCAGGAATAACAAGGAGAATAAATGTAGTGAAACAAATGATGCAAGATCGCAATGATCATTTCTATATTCATTAAGGAGGTGCTTATGAGACACAGTATATTCATTACAGGACTATATTTATAAGTAATTAAATATACAAGATAGGAACATCTACATTCTCTATATACTTGCTTTACTTATGTCAGCTTCCAAAACTATGGATTAACACTAAAGTCACAACTCACATTTTAAAGGTTTAATTTGTTGCTTTTTCTGATTATATCGCTGAAGTACAGTATTATCAAACTTTGTCTTTTATCTTTAAGAAGATTGTGCACAGTTTTATAAGGACAGCTAACTGCATCAATTTCTTAAAAATGAGAATGCATTTTCCTCAATAATCAATGTAATGACAATAAAGGAATTTCCCCAAGTTTTTTGGAAGTCCCTAACTGTGAACTGTGTGAGGGAAACAAGATTATAGTGTCACCTCCTCAAATCCCAAGGAGCACATATACTTAGCAGGAAATCTTTCTTCCCTTTTTAAAAAAAATGTCCACTTTTTCTCCCTTCCTATCCTCCTCTTCTGAACTCATTATTGGCTTTCTGTGGTTCCAAGGATATCCAGTGATATATGATATCTTGCTGGAATATTGTTCCAAAGCTGCTGCTAGTTCTTTAATACCTCAGCTGATACTGTGCTGGAATATTATTCCAGAATGCTGTGATTCTCTGATATCTTGCTTTATGTCTTGCTGGAATGGAATTCTAAAACTGCAGATGGTGGTCCAATACCTCACCTCATATCTTCCTGGATTGTGGTAACAAGGATGCTGTTGATCCTCCAATATATCCCCTAGTACCTTGCTAGTAAATGGTTCCAAGAATGCTGATGGTCCTCCGATAACTTACCAAGTGCCTAGTATTTGTGTGAGTTGTGGCAATGATTTTTATTACACTATAGCCAGACTTTTTATACTCTTATAATTGGGCTTTAAAGAGTATAACCCTGCTATTTAAACAAACCCTGCTATTTAATATTGTCTATGTGTATACTTGTCTTTTTACCTGTGAGTTGTACTGTTTTATAGGAATGGTCTGCTTTTATGATAAAAGGAATTTCATATCGCCAAAAACCTGTTGGTGAAGTCTTCCATCAGGCAGTGCTCAGAATATTGAGTACCTGAGTAGGCTGAGAAGAGATCATTGAGTGTATTAGCTTTTAAGCTGTGTTTATGTATGTATCTTATATTTGTAGACATCATTGTTATCATATAGATTCTTAAGTTATTCACTCATCAAAATATATATTTTTCTTGAACTTCTGCAGTTGTTTTCCCTGATCATTCTTTACAAAGTTTATTTAAATTTCATAATATTTGGGCCTAGTGCTCATGGACTGATCATTTTTATTTAAATTACATCTAAAGCACATGCCATTGGGTGAAAGTAGTGCAGGTTAAGGGAGTGTTAAGCAAGACCTGGACAATAACCAGGCTAGGGATAATAAGTGGCAAGTAACATTAATGCCACTTCAGCACCAGGCAATCTCAGACAAGAGAGAATCTAACCACCAATGTCAATCAATGCCAATACCAGCAGTGCATCTCCCACCATTAATATCCTGAGGGTCACATTGACCCAGAAGCTAAACTGGACTAGCCAGCTAAGCACTGCGGCTATAAGAGCTGGGAGTTCTGTGGTGAGTAATTCACCTCCTGACTCTCCAAACCCTGTCCACCATCCACAAGTCAGGAGTGTGATGGAACACGCTGCACTTGCCTGGATAAATGCAGCTCCAGCAACATTCAAGAAGCTCGGCATTATCCAGGACAAAGCAGCCTGTTCGATCGGCACCTCATCCACCACATTAAACATTCAGTCTGTCCAATACTGGTGCACAGTGACAGCAGTGTGTACCATGTACAAGATGTACTGCAGCAACTCACCAAGGTTCCCTCAACAATATTGTTCAAACACCTAACTCTTTCACCTGGTGCAGCAGGTTCATGGGAACACCATCACTTGCAAATTCGCCTTCAAGTCTACACCATCTTGGCTCCGAAACAGATCATCATTGTCGCTGAGACAAAATCTTGGAACTCCTTTCCTATTAGCACTGTAGGTGTACCTTCACCCTATGAACTTCAGAGGCAGCTTCACCACCACCTTCTCAAGGGCAGTAGGAATGGGCAGTAAATGCTGGTCTAGCCAGTGATGCCCACACCCTCTGAACAAATAAAATAAAAAATATAAATTCAGAATAGAAGATAGCATTTCTAGTGATGTCAGATGTTCTGTCCAGTGGCACCTTCTCCATTTCTGCTTACCCTATAATAAAAGAATTGCTTTTCCAAACCCAGAGCCTGGCAAATATACAACTGTTGGGTTATATGACAAGGAAACAGATACAAGTTGCAGTAAAACTATGCCAATAGATGGGTTTATTTAAAACTGCCCTCCTCTTAATTCGTAAATTGCACACCGAAAAATGAGCAAAGCTGCCCATGTAATGGAAACAAATGCCGCATAAATCAAACTAGTTTTACTTTAAAGATGTTATGAGCACTCCTTACTTTCTAAGGGTTCCCTGTGGTCCATTAAAAAAATTAAAGTTGCAATTTCTAATTAACTTCAATGCTGTTGATTCCAAAGCTGATGTTTCTTCAGTGTTGGTGGATTTATGTCGACGCAAAATCTTTGCAATAGGATTTTCTTTAATTAAAGGCAAGCTTTTGAACTCAAACAGATGCTATTTGAATGACTATGTATAACGATTATCTAACTTGAACTGATCTACACCATGTGCTCATCAATATGCTGACTGTAGGCTAGAGGGGCTGAAAAATGTTGTTCTCGCTCTTAATTTAAGAGATCCGCTTCTTACCGCCACATGTTTGCAACGTTAAATGCCTCAACAGTTTTGTGGTTCGGAGAGGTTGTGCTGGAGGCGCTCGTGTAATCTCAGGTGTCGCAACACATTCAACTGATCGAAAGGAAGCGTTTGATTCTATACTGTTGCTCACTTCTAAATGCGTGTTCTGTTGAAGGGTCATTGACCTGAAAAAATAATTCTCTTTATTTCTCCACTGATAATGTCTGATCTGCTGAGTGTTTGCAGCGTTTTCTATGTTTGTGTGTATGTAGCCAGGCGATCAGTGAGATCTCTACAGCAGGGGAGAGCTGCTGAAACGGGAATCCCTGCTGAACAGGGACACCGATTCCTTTATATCAGCTACAGACACGCTCTGCTTGCTGCAATTACAGGTGTAGAAAAATGAGCGTGGATCTCTAACAACTTCATTCAGCATAGGCATTTAAACAATTCACTGTACGCACACACACACACACACATAACTACGGTTGTGTCGCCATTGTGATTGTGCAGATGTATCCAAGACCCGATTGTAGGTGGGACAGCTAAATCCCTTCCCTCTGCCCATCCATCAACCGAGGATATCATGCCTGTACCTTTAACATTCAGTTAAATGAGAATTTGAAGGGGCTGCAAACTGAAAGTCCAGAATCACACTACCCGTACGCCTTATATGCCTATTCCTGTTCATAGTCCTGTTCAGAGCATCCTTTGTCAAAATGGCACATTGATTCCATAGTTATTGCACAAGTTTTTGCGGAGGTATCACAATACCTTAGCTGAGCACAATGAAATAATTCACTCAATGTAATTCACCCAATTTTAAATGGATAAATCCACATCACTCGTCTCTTTTTAATTGATATTTTAATTAATTCTTCATAACTGAGCCAATTAATGTTATTATTCATTTAGAAGCAATCGATTTATAATTCCTTTCTATAGCTCTGTTTGTAGCTGGACAGTTCATGCAATTCCTACCCTACCACTCACACTCTATGGAAGGTGCAGCATTAAAAAGGGAGACCGATTTTCTCCATTAAGTATTTGGGGAGCTCACCTGTCTATACTTATGACACACAGAGTCATGATCGAAGCGGTGCAGCACATCACGTCCATCGCGATGAAGACATTGCAAAAGACCTGTCCAAATATCCACTGGCCGCCTATCAGGTCGGTGACGATGACAAAGGGCATCACGGCCAGAGCCACGGACAGGTCAGCCAGAGCGAGAGACACGATCAGGTAGTTGGAGGGCTGACGGAGTTTCTTGACGAAACACACCGAGATCATGACCAGGCAGTTACCGGAGACGGTGAGCAAGGTGATTATGGACAGGATGGCCCCGATGATCACCTTCTCGGTGTCGCCATAGCGAAGAATCTGCTCCCCGCAGTTGGTGCCATTGTGCTGCAGAGAGGTGGCCGCAGTGGGCCGAGCGCTTGCGGTGGGATAGTGGACAATCTGAAGGAGCTGGGCATGCAAAGAGCCAGCTCTCATCATAGGGGTGTGGAGTTCTTGCAGGGTTCCCTCTCTGGTGTGCCAACGGACATTGCTTATATAGCTGCCGTTAATGTCCATAATCAGGTCTGAGACTGCCCAGAGCATTTGGTCTGTGGAGGACCTCTTAAATTCACACAGCGATCACACTGAATGCAGACTCCCAGTCCACCCGGACAGCCCTTGTCCACTCACTCGACCAGGTTAGCTTTGTCTGAAGTTATTGGTACAGGGGATGAGCCTCGTTGAGAAGTCCAAACAAGCGACTGGGATCTGTAGGTCCCTCTACCCTGGGGCTGTCCAAGAGGAAAATTCTCCCGGTGCCGGTCAGAGCCTGGGACTCTGCAAATTCTCTCCAAAAGTGTGCGGTCGCTGGCCGCTTGTCACATAAGGAAGCCTCCAGCCTCAGAGCCGATGCGACGTGCAGTCCGAGAGGGATCAACATATTCTCAATACTGAAAGGTGGACACAAAACCAAATGTCCTTCCGTCTACGACAAGGCAGAGGAGTTAGATTTCAAACTCCCCGGTTAACTCTTCCTGCTGGATATCACTGGAGCTTCCCTTTGTTGCTCTACATGGTCCATCATCCAGTTTGACCATGTCCTTGTCAGACTGAGCTCAGATCCTACTTTCCCCGAACTCCCTGTTTTCCTTACCTCCGGACTGCAGTCTGTTGTTTTTCCTTTTCTTCCCGGTAAAACTTTTCTTTTCGCTCTTGTTATATCCAGTTTTTGATAGCAGCTCTCAACTCGTTCACGCACTGAGGGATTTTAAGACGCAAGTGTGAAATATATACCACCAGCCTGACGTGACAGGAAACAAGGGTGTGCAATTATACACATGTCGTTCGGTTGTGTCTCTGGTTAATCAGCATATTGATTCAGTTGGGGAAGGAAGCTGTATCTGCGATGCCGTCTCTTTCCATATTTGGGCTCAGGACTGTTCCCATAGACAAGCTGGCAACACACGGGTCAAAATGATTATTTTCAAAATTATTTAGTGCATTATTTGTGAAGGGTAATTCCATTTGTATTGATTTATCTGATGCGGTCACTCCATTCTGAGACTGAATTTCTGCCTGGATAGGCGCGGAGAACTTTTGTTTTTGCTCACACGTTGCTTGAGATGAAGGCGGGAAAGTGGAGAAAGAAATAACTTCCATTTATATGGTGGCTTTTATGACCTCGGGATATCCCGGGGATATGCCTTTGACGTCATTTTGAAGAGAAGTCACTGTTGTAATGGAGGACAGCCAATTTGCGCACAGCAAGCTCCCATAAGTAACAATGAGACAATGACCAGATAATCTGTTTCAGTAACATTAAATCCATCTGAGGGGAAGTCTGACACCTTATAATACTTCATCCGGAAAATATGGCCCCTCCACCAGCCTAAATTTGTTGCTCACTTCTATATGCTGAGATTTGAAACCACAACCTTCTGACTCTAAGGCAAGAGTGAACCATGGCTGACATAGTTAACACACCCAATGACCAGTAGATAATAACCAGTGCCATTTCTTTAACAAAAACAAGCCTAGCGACCTTCAAAATGACTTTCACAAAAACAAACCTTTCCAGCTCTGGAACTTGCCACCACTATAGAACCCCAATCCCTGGACTAGCCTGTTCCAAACATTCACCACCTCCAAATGATGTGGTTCAGTCTAAACTGTCTGTTCACAACTAGAGCTTAGGTTGTGCTTCCCGTTTGCAGAGTTTTTAAGTCATGGATTCAAACTCGACTTGAGTATAGCCTTGACTGACACATCATTGTGCTGTGCTGTTGGAGTTGACATCCTTTGGATGAGATGTTAAACTCAAGTCCCATCTGCCCATTCTGGCGATTGTAAAAGATCCTATAACGCTACCTGAAGAAGGGAATGGGATTTCTCCTGGTGTCATGACCAATATTTATCCTTCCATCAACACCACCCAACTATTGAATAACTGATTGTTATCTCATTGGCCCAGATTTTCCGGTCTCCAGATCACCAGACACTGGATGTAGCACCCACCCCCCCCCCCCACCCCCCCAACAAGATGCATTACGGAACTCCTCGGAAGTCCCAATGCACTGATTCCCTGGGAATTTCCCAGGAAGTTTGAACTGCCAATGGGCAATTCCTCTGCTCCTTGAGACCCTCCAAAAAAAGTCTCCAACTCTGAATTAAAGTCAATGATTTGGACAGTCATGACTTACTTACCTGCATAATTACTCAGGAAATGTTAGACAGAAAAATCTGCGTGTAACTCCTGGGTATCTTTAAAACCATCCCCTGACTCCCCCTGTGACCTCCTGACTAACCTCCCCACAATCTGACCTGACTTCCCACTGATCCCTTAACTCCTCCCGACTGCCCTAACCTGACCTGGCTAGCCCCCACCACCCTACTCACCCCTGACCCAACAACCTCATCACCCTACCCTGCTGTCACCCTACTCCATTATCTACTTACCTCACCCACGCCACCCATTACCCACTTACCTCAACCACCCTGTCTTTTACATACTTACTCCACCGCACGGTACCCCCTTATCCACTTATCTCACTCACCCTACAACACTCATTCTGAAAAGCTGTTTAAATGCCCCAAAGCTTCTGTGTGTTACTGAACACTTACCAGAATATAACAGTTAGTGCTATAAAAAGGAGTGTGGCTTCTGTGCGGATTCACCTGACTGATGTTTCCAAGGTTTTCTGCACTGACTTGAGTTCTGCTGGATCCTCAATCTGAATATTGGTCAGAAAAATCAGATGAAGGCATGTGGGTACTTTTTTGACTGATCAGGGTTGGAAGTAGTGCTCTTGACCCTGATCGGAAGATTTGGGCCATTATTCTTTGTCGGACTGCAATGTGCTTAATTTGGCTGCTACATTTGCTAAAATAACAACAGGGCAACGACACTTCAAAAATAATTAACTGATTTTGAAATGCTTTGGTAAACCATGAGAACATGTGACTAATGAAACCTCTATTTGTACTTAAATCAACACTTTACTGAAAATTTAGCTTACCAATGTGAATCTTAAATATCTTAAATCTACCATTAGGTTTCCCCAGGGCTGCCTTTTGCCAGCCATCTTGCTGTCTCTTCATACCTCATAAGCCTAATCCTGATATTATGTTAATCCTGATATTATGTTAATTGTTTTCCTATGCTCTGCTTCTGGAGTCACATTTACCCAGTTTACCCATTTACCCAGAACCCAATAGGGTTGAAGTGCAAGCTCACTTGCATTGTCTGGGACTAAACTTTTATCCCTCCGGCAATGAAACCTAAGAACTTGTTTATCTTCTTCAGTGCTGTCTCACACTTCACTGATGGGTTCAATATGTTTTTGGTTTCAATGAGCCTTCTCAGCAGCAAGAAAGAAAGAAGAATCTGCATTACTATAACTTATTTAACAAGTGCAGAAGGCCCTGAAGCATTTCACAGCCTATGTAGTAATGTTGTAATGTAGGGAAACTACCCCCACAAATTGTTCTCCTGTCTTGTGTCATTTCATCGGCTGCAACACTGCTGATTCTCCTTCTCCATTTTCATCAACTTGCACTTTTCTACATTATACCCATGCCACATTAAATTACTCAAGCTTGTCAAATAGTATTATATTTTCACAGGGGTATTGTTATTTCTTGGCAAATCACCATTATTGATATTCATACCAGTCATTATGTTTCTAACAAGATGTATCCAGAAGACATTTAGAGCATACCAAAAATACTAAATGATCATGGTGCAAAAGTAGGGGGGTGGGGGGGGTGGGGTGGGAGGGGCGATGAAATAATTCAATAACTATCACTAGAGAAAAAGTACTAGGGAAACTAATGGGGCTAAAGGCTGATAAGTCACCTGGACCTGATGGGTTACATCCTAGAATATGAAAGGAAATAGCTGCAGAGATAGTGGATGCACTGGTAGTAATCTTCCAAGAATTCTTAGATTCTGGAAAAGTCCCAGAAGACTGAAAAACTGCCAGTGTAACACCCTTCTTCAAAAAGGCAGGGAGACAAAAAGCAGGTAACTATAGGCCAGTTAGCTTAACAGTTGTCATTGAGAAAATGTTGGAGCCTATTATAAAGGATGTAATAGCTGAGCATTTAGAAATGTACAATCTAGTCAAGCAGAGTCAGCATGGCTTCATGAAGGGGAAATCATGCTTGACAAATTTATTGGAATTCTTTGAGGAGATAACAAGCAGAATAGATAACGGGGGACCAGTAGATGTAGTATATTTGGATTTCCAAAAGGTGTTCAATAAGGTACCACACATAAGGCTACATAATAAGAGCCCATGGTGTTGGGGGTACTATATTGGCACGGATAGAAGACTGGCTAACTAATAGAAGATAGAGAGTTGGTATACAGGGGGCATTTCCAGGATGCAACCTGTAACTAGGGATCAGTGCTGGGACCACAACATTTTACAATATATATTAATGACTTGGATGAGGGAAATGAATGTACTATCGCCAAGTTTGCGGATGACACAAAAATAGATGGGAAGGCAAGTGGTGAGGATGACACAAAGAGTCTATAGAGGCTATAAACAGGTTAAGTGAGTGGGCAAAAACATGGCAGATGGAATATAATGTGGGAAAGTATGAGGTCTTGCACTTTGGCAGGAAGAATAGAGGAGCTGAATGTTATTTAAATGGAGAAAGACTGCAGAGAGCTGCAGCGCAGGGGGATTTGGGGGTCCTCGTGCATGAATCACAAAAAGCTAACATACAAGTTCAGCAGGTAATAGGTAAGGTAAATGGAATGTTGGCCTTTATTTCAAAGGGAATGGAGTATAAAAATAAGGAATTCTTTCTAAAACTAAAAAAAGCAATAGTTAGACCACACCTAGAATTTTGTGAACAGCTTTGGTCCCCTTATCTAAGGAAAGATATGCTGGCATTGGAGGCAGTGCAGAGAAGGTTCACTATGTTGATCCCGGGGATGGAGGGATTTTCTTATGAGGAGAGGATGAATAGTTTGGGCCTGTACTCATTGGAGTTTAGAAGAGTGAGAGGCGACCTTATTGAAACATATAAGATTCTTAAGGGGCTTGACAGGGTAGATGTTGAGAGGTTATTTCCCCTTGTGGGACAGACTAGGACCAGAGGGCATAATCTCAGAGTAAAGTCGCCCACTTAAAACTGAGATGAGGAGGAATTTCTCCTCTCAGAGGGCAGTGAATCTGTGGAATTCTTTACCGCAGAGGGCTATGGGGGTTGGGTTGTATATTTAAGGCTGAATTAGGCAAATTTTTAATCAGGAAGGAAATCAAGTGTTAAGGAGAAAAGGCAGGAAAATGGAGTTGAGGATTATCAGATCAGCCATGATCTCATTGAATGGTGGAACAGACTTGATGGGCCGAATGGCCTACTTCTGCTCCTACGTATTATGGTCTTATGGTCTATGGTCTAATTTTGGAGTACAAGCTCACCCATAGTGATTTATGCTTTATCCCTCTCACTACACAGTTCCTGGTCAGACAACACCTCAGTTTTAAAATTATTACCCTTGTTTTCAAATCCGTCCATGGCCTCACCTCTCCCTATCTCTGTAATCTCTTCCACTGAGATACCTATGCTCACCTAATTCTGGCCTCTTGATCATGCCTGATATTAATCGCTCCACCATTGGTGGTTGCGCCTTCAACTGCCTGAGCACCATGGTCTGAAATTCTCTCTGCCTCTCTTCTGGCTTTCCTCCTTTAAGTCACTTCTTAATACCTATCTCCTTGACCATGCTTTTGGTCATCTGCCCTAATATCCCCTTATCTGACTTGGTGTCATTTTTTTGTTTTATAACGTCCCTGTGAAGCATCTTGAGATATTTTATACATTGCAGGCACCGTAAAGTAGAAATTATTGTAATATATGCCTCAAGCTCTTTTCTGAAATGACTAAAGGTTATTTTGTTTGCCTCCAAATGATATGCCTGGTTAGCAATGGGAGTTCAGAACTGGTTCATTATTGTGTGGTAGATTTGGTAATCCAATACCTAGGGATACATGTAAAAGAGCGCTATTCCGTTCGGACGGGCTCCACTTGAACCATGCTGGGACCAGTGTCCTGACGAATCACATAGCTAGTGTTGTAGAAAAGGCTTTAAACTAAATAGTGGTGGGGGGGAGCGTTCAGTTGCATGGCAATATAAAAAAATCAAAGTTTAAGGTGAGGGTAAGAGTGCAGGTTAGTGACGAGGCTGATTGTTACCAAAAAGTGAAAGGAAGGAAGGGACAGAGTGTGTGAACGCCATATTGCACCAAAAACTCACATAAGAGTAGGGAAAATTGACAATAGGGCAAAAAAGGCTTTGTACTGAATGAGTTAACAGCGCAAATAGAGATAAATAGGTATGATTTGGTGGCGATTACTGAGATGTGGTTACAGGGAGAACAGGTTTGGGAGCTGAGTATCCAAGGGTACTCAGTGTTTCGGAATGATAGGCAGGAAGAGAAAGGAGGTGGTGCAGCTTTGTTAGTAAAGGAAGAGATCAGTGCTATTGTGAGGAATGATATAGGCACTGGAGAGCAAGACGTAGAGTCAGTCTGGGTAGAAATAAGAAATAGCAAGGGAAGGAAGTCCTTGGTGAGAGTAATCTATAGATCTCCAAACATTAGTTCAGCAGTAGGGCACAGTATAAACTAGGAAATACTGGGATCATGTGAAAAAGGCACAGCAACAATCTTGGGTGATTTTATATGCATATAGACTGGACTAATCAAATTGGCAAAGGTAGCCTCGAGGGAGAGTTCATATAGTGTATTAAAAATAGTTTCTTAGAGCAATATATTGTGGAACCAACCAGGAAGCAGGCTTTTCTGGATTTGGTTTTGTGTAACGAGGTGGAATTAAGTAATGATCTCATAGTAAAGGATCCTCTAGGGAAGAGTGATCATAGCATGCTAGAATTTTAAGTTCAGTTTGAGAGTGAGAAGCTTGAGTCCCACACTAGTGTTCTGGAGTTATACAAAAGTAACGACATAGGCATGAGGGCAGATTTGGCCCTAGTGGACTGGGCAGGAAGACTACAAGGTAGGACAGTTGATGAACAGTGGCAGATATTTAAGGAGAGATTCAATTCCTCCCAAGTAAAATATATTCCAAAGACGAAGAAAGATGGTAAGAAGGGGAAAAAGCACCCATAGCTAAGCAAGGAAATTGAAGATAACATAAAGGCAAAAAGCTAATGCATGCCAAATTGCAAAGGTCAGTGGCAGGCTAGAAGATTGGGAAGCTTTTAAAGATCAACAAAGCTTTACTAAAATAATAATAAAAAGAACAAAGGTAAATTATGAAAGAAAACTAGTGCAAAATGTAAAAACTGATAGCAAAAGCTTCTACAAGTATATAAAAGGAAAGAGAGTTGCCAAAGTGAATGTTGGACCCTTGGAGGATGAGACTGGGGAGTTAATAGTGGGGAACGCAGAAATGGCAGAGATGTTTAATTGATATTTTGCCTCAGTTTTCACGGTGGAGGACACTAGTACCACCCCAATAGTAACAGGTAGTGCACAGGTTATAGAGAAGGAGGAACTGAGAACAATCACCATCACTAGAGAAAAAGTACTGTGCAAACTGTTGGGATTAAAGGGTGACAAGTCCCCAGGACCTGATGGCCTACATCCCAGGGTCTTAAAGGAAGTAGCAGCAGAGATAGTGGATGTATTTGCTATAATATTCCAAAATTCCCTGGATTCTGGGAAGGTTCCAGTGGGTTGGAAAAATGCTAATATATAACGCCTTTATTCAAAAAGGGGGGCAACCAGAAAGTAGGAAATTGTTGGAATCCATTATTAAGGAAGTAGTAATGTGGCATTTGGAAAGTCAAAATGCAATCCATCAGAGTCAGCATGGTTTTATGAAGAGTAAATTGTGTTTGACTAATTTGCTGGAGTTCTTTGAAGATATCACAAGCAAAGTGGATAATGGGGATCCTGTAAATGTAGTATATCTGGACTTCCAGAAGGCCTTTGATAAGGTGCCGCACAAAAGATTAATACACAAGGTAAGATGACATAGAGTTAGGAGTAGTATATTAGCTTGGGTAAAGGATTGACTAACCAACAGAAAGCAGAGAGTCGGGATAAATGGGGCTTTTTCTGGATGGCAAACTGTAACTAGTGGGGTGCCACAGGGTTTGCTCCTTTGGCCCCAACTATTTACAATCTATATTAATGACTTGGATTCAGGGATAGAAGGCACTATAGCTAAATTTGCAGATGACACCAAAATAGGTGGGAAAGTAAGTTGCAATGAAGAAATAAGAAATTTACAAATGGGTATGGACAGGTTAGGTGAATGGGCCAAAATTTGGCAGATGGAGTTTAACATGGATAAGTGTGAGGTTATCCATTTTGGTTGGAAGAATAAAAAGGCGACTTATTATTTAAATGGAGAGAAACTTCAGAATACTTCAGTGCAGAGGGATCTGGGTGTCCTCGTGCATGAATCGCTGAAAGCTAGTGTGCAGGTACAGCAGGTAATAAGGAAGGCAAATGGAATTTTGGCATTTATTGCTAAAGGACTAGAGTATAAAAATAGGGAAGTGTTGTTTCAACTGTACAAGGCATTGGTGAGACCGCACCTGGAGTACCGTGCGCAGTTTTGGTCCCCTTACTTGAGGCAGGATGTAGTTGTATTGGAGGCTGTTCAGAGAAAATTCACTAGATTGATTCCAGAGATACGGGGCTTGTCTTATGAGGAAGATTGAGCAGCTTAGGCCTATACTCGCTAGAGTTTAGAAGGATGAGGGGAGATCTAATTGAGGTATATAAGATGCTAAAGGTTATAGACAAAGTAGATGTGGAGCGGATGTTTCCCCTTGTGGGGCATTCTAGAATGAGAGGCCATAGTTTTAGGCTAAGAGGTGGTAGATTTAAATCAGTGATGAGGAGGAATTACTTTTCTCAACGGGTCGTGATTCTGTGGAATTCACTACCTCAGCGTGCGGTGGATGCCAGGACGCTGAATAAATTTGAGGAGGAGATAGACAGATTTTTAATTAGTAACAGGTTGAAAGGTTATGGGGAAAAGGTGGGAAATTGGAGTTGAGGCTGAAATGAGATCAGTCATGACCGTATTGAATAGCGGGACAAGCTTGAGGGGCTTATTTGCCTTCTCCTGCTCTTGGTTCTTATGTTCTTATGATATGAATGCCATTTGCATTTAGCTAGGCTCAAGAATGGGATCAGGTGGCCTACCACTTGAGTCCGAAATGCGTGTTTCTTGGATACAAAACACCAAGCAAGTTGCTACCCTGTTGGGTAGAGGTGCTCATAACTGGACAAGCAGTGGGATACTTATCAGGTCTCTGTGCTAGTAAGCTAGATGGTTTTCATTGGGAACCCCTGACCCATTACACTTTGCTGTTCTATCAAAGTTCTCTGGACTTAGTTATTTGGGTTGTGTCCCAATGGGAAGAATGGTACTCTCCACGTCAAGTAAATGGGAACTCTACTAATTGAAATCCTCAATAGTTTGGAACACTTTTAAGCATGGTAATGGGGGTTGTTGACCCATTTCAGACAAGCATAATACCAAACCCAATCCATTTATTAAGAAATTTCTTCAAAGCAGTAAGTTGTGAAGTTAATTTTCAGGGCTCATTTGATGGCATTGAGATACTATTCTGATTTTTTCTATGCCTAAAAGAATTATTCTGAATTAAGAGGGTCATATGAATTATAATTTATTGAGCATTTACTATGAGCCATTTCAGCAAATGATTTGAATTCATCTGTACAGGAACCAATAGAGAGCTCGAGTAATCTTAACTGACCTGTTTTTCACAGTTTCTTATTACCATCTAGACGAGTAGCATTCACTAAGTCCCCATAGAAACTAAAGGATTATTGTGGTCCCACGCAATATGAAAGAGATATTAAGTAGTGCCCTTGCTGTCTGTGCTAACTTCTTTAGGTAATGCAAGAAAAAGCACTAAAGTTGAGAAGAAACTAGATATTGCATGTAAATGCAAAGTTATGGCTTGTAAATAAGACTAAAGGTACCAGTCCAATATTCAACTGCTTGGGGAGGATTTTCTTCCCATTGGGCATGCCAATATGGAGTGGGTGTGCAGCCGATCGCTGCCCACAATCGGCTGCGCAAAGCCATTTTACATGGGTGGGCCAATTCAGGCCCGCACGGTGTGATATGCAACCAGAAACACTCAGCACTACCAGGAGCTGCCTCAGGGAGATTAATTTCAGCATCAAAAATTGAAAAAAAGGAAAAATAAAATTACTCAGACATGTCCCCTCATGTGACATTGTCACATGAGCTGGGACATCCTCATGAATTTTCATAACACATTTTATTTAATTAATAAACCATTCCTGAAACCCCATCCCGCTGGTGGATGATGTTCCATGAAAAATGCGAAGGCTGCCTGTGCTCTTTGCCTGCCTGCCAGCCTTGAGGTTGGAAGAGCAGCCCTGACAAGCACTTTAGTTAGTTCATTAATGGCCTTAACAGGCCTTTGACAGATCGGTGGGCGTGCAGCCAACTCTGGTGCAAGCTTGCCGAACTGAAGATCGGAATGCACACCCGACATCACCGTGCGTCATTTTATGCATTGGCGTATGGGGGCGGGCTCTGCATGCCGGACGGAAGATTCTGGCCCTTAAGATATTACACTGAAATCCTAACAACTGCTCATGTCCTCTGAGGGAACCTCTGCCCTACACAGGTGGAGCTTAAAAAAGGTGAAGCTGGAATTAATCAGTTCTGAGGAATATTGTTCTGAATGTTTTAATAAATGTTATTTGCAACTGTTATTGAAATTAATGTTTTGTATTCTTCTTTTGAGGATAGGCACTAATTTCTGTACAGCTGTTTTGCTATTCAACAATCTCTCATTAGTGTACTACACTCAGGCTTGTAGCCTGGAACAATTTTTACTCAGTTCCCAAAAGTTCCCGCTTTCATCAGTACTCTGGGTGTAATTGATCATGGGTCACCGTAAGTTTCAATCTCTGGGAATCATTTGTCCTGCCAATATAAATTAATTAATTGACAACTTGGGAAGTCAGACTCATGTTATATCACTTATATTGAGATGTTTCAAGTGTCTGGAATTTTAATACAATTCTATGATTAATTATTAAAAATGAAAGTTTGTTGAAGGTACCACCAGAAATAATTTTTAATATTAATTCTTGTAAATGTCACTTTCAAGGTGATGCACCAAATTTCTAGATATCAGAAAGAGCTTATTTTTTGTTATTACTATACCATAGATTATACTACGCTAATGGCCACACAACATGAAATCACATTGGAATGACATAACTTCAATGAATTCTATTAAATATCGCGAACAAAATGTTGAACCAAGTAATCAGATTTCACTTTGTAAAAGTCACTGTTCTAGTGAGTTCAAATAAATATTTGGATTTAGCTCAAAAATTGAAAAAATGTGAAGACATGAAATATAATAATACTATCATAGAAACATGAATTGACAGTGCAATAATAGGTAGGAAATTTAAAAAAAATTCTAGATGCATTTTGAACTCCACTACTTTTAAATCCCTTAACAATATATTATCATCCAAATTATTGTCCAACATCTCACTTCACCGTACACAAAATCCACTGAAGTTCACTGAAGAAGTCTTCCAGTGCATTAAACAACTGGGTGAAGCAAAGGGAACTGTTTGCATAGAAACCAACTCACCTTGTTCAATTCTGGCATCTCTCTATGATTCAACGCATTACTTTCAGGTGAGCAGCTTGTAATTATGCAGTTTTCTTCAGAAATCAGTTAGTAAACTATTGCAAACAAATGCAAATTACTACATAATGTTTGAGCAACAGCTACAAATGCAGTGAGTTCATGAGACAGCTGAGCATGCAGTGATACTTGTACCTCTCTGTTGCTGTGAAATACTTTTAACTCTGCATCAGTCAGAAAATGTCAGTAAGATTCCAATAGCAATGAGACTCCTGAATGCATTAAAATCAAATGGTTCTCACCAAGTGGGATTTTTTTAAAACTTTGCTTTGAATCTGTTTAAGGTGGTAAGAGAACATATATTCCTGAATTCCCTCACCTAATATTAAAAACCAGCATCTGATGCCAGGAGCACTGCATATACATCAGACAAATGTGCAAAGTTCCTTTACGGCTGACTTTGTTGAGACTTAAGGTGCAGTTGGCAATGTAAGTCTGCTTTTCTAACAGCACATTGCATTTCACAGTGGACAGTGCAGATTAAATGCCATATCACATAGCCCTCATGTAACACAAGTACTGAAACTGAGTAGCTTTGCAGCTTACATAATGTGGCGTCAAATGTGTTTGATTGCGCTCAAGCTGACTAATCAATAATAGATCTGTCTTATTTCATGTTCTATTGGATGTCTGCTGAACATCAACTTTGGGCCATTTTAAAATGATTTCCTCCAACTGCTTCAAAAGGAATTCTCCTTTGATTTGAATTTTCTGTATTGGAGGGAATCCACATGGTTGGTATGCAGACTGCCACTTCAATGGAAGGAAGGAACTTTCAATTAGCCAGCACCTTTCATGACCACAGGATGTCCCAAAGCATTTTGCAGCCAATGAAGTACTTTTGAAGTGTAGTCACTTTGTAATGTAGGAAATGTGGTAGCCAATTTGTTCACAGCAGGGTCCCACAAGCAGCATTGAGATACATGCCCAAACATTCTATTTTAGTGAGGTTGGCTGAGGAATAAGTATTGACCAGGGCATAAGGGGAACCCTTCTGTACACTTCTTCAAATTGTGACATGGAATCCTTTATGGTGGGGCCTCATTCTAACATCTTATCTGAAAAGTAACAACAACTCCGTGCAGCTCAGCCTCAATTATGAGCTCAAGTCTCTGGAATGGGACTGGAACCCCTGACTTTCTGATAAGAGTGCTACCACTGAACCATGGCTGACATGTTACAGAGGTGGATGACCTTTGCCCTAGTGTACTGCCTAACCAATATTTCTGTTTCTGACTAGCTGTGAAAGGTTTCTTTTGATGTTGATTTGTTCCAGTTCAGACTTTGAAGCAAAGAAAGTGTGTAATTGAGGGCTATGTCAAGGTGTTATTTTTTTTAAATCGCTTTATCACTTAGTTGAATGAACTTAGGAAATGGAAGTGTTCCATTAATATCCAATTTCAAAACAAGCTTTTCCTCATGCATGCATGTATCCAAAAAACAAAAACTAGTAAAGTTTAAAAATATCCGTTATTCCAAAATGAGTCCAAAGCGGTAAAGAGAAATCAAATACCCTGTTACTGCAAACTAATGAATTCCATTTGGTTTGCCTTGTCTCTGTTTGATATTCCTTCTTAATAAAGCTGATTTATAATTTGCAGTTTGAGATCCTTTCTTTAATTTGTTCTGGGATGTGGTTGATGCTGCTAAGGCCACATTTATTCCCCATCCCTTCTCCTTGAACCACTGCACTCCATTTGTTATGGGCATTTCCACAAAAGTGTTAGATAAGTAATTTCAGCATACTGACACTGCGGCTGCTGAAGGAATGGTATATGTTCACGTCAAGATGGTGTTCTCATAACATTGCTGACCTTATTCTCCTCCCTTGCCATGGATGGAGGAGAAGAGGATGTTGCAGGGGTGTTATTTGCCAGTCAGTTGAAGAGGTCTAGCATTCCTATGCCTTGTGCATGAAACTGGTGTTAAATAATCCTTATCATTTTAACTCAAACATTAGATTCATGGGATTAAGAGGTAGCGATGGTGTCTGATAACTCATTAGATTTATTAGAATCTCAAAATATTTATTGCATGATTGCATACAGTGTATTACATGTAAGTAATACATCCCTACATATACATATCTCACATTGACCATTCACTGTATCTTCTTCAAAGGTGATGAAAATGCTTACTTGAAACTTGCTTTTTTGCCCTGATCTATACAATATGGTATAGATCCCACATCCAGACAGTTACAGAGCAGCTTTCATTTTCCAATTTAGCAGTAATCCCAGTTTACATGTGGTCAACCATTGACTATCCCCTCTATTCTTGCTTTGTCCAATATGCTCAAGTATTTCCTTTCTGTGGTCAAAAGTCAGTTAAGCTCTTTAAACTGGCTCTGTATTTCTGCTCTACTTAACCCTGTTCTTTCTAGGATTCCTCCACTAATTGCCATTCTGCCTTTGTCGCTATTCTGAAGATATAAGCTTAATTATGAATGTCCCAATAAGTGGGTTTATTTTTCACTCAGAGCATAATGCCTCTCATTATATCATGCATAAGGCCACATTTCAGTTCATACAAAGCTTCGAGTTCCTTATGTTTGCAGTTTGCACTTAACACACAAAAAAGTATCTAAGAAGGACCTGCATCATAAGAATGTGAATTAACTTATATTCTGAACTAAAAATCTGTTGTGAATTGCACAAATACAGAATGGTTTGGATAATTTTAAGATTTTCTTTTTTACTAAATCCAATATCTGGATCTGAATCAGGGATAACAAGAGAAAAGCATTGGAAGCTACCCCACGCTGTTGCTTATGCTAAATTAGGTATGGGGTTAGGTAGGTAAGTCAGGTGTTTCTCACGTGTCGGTGCAGACTCGATGGGCTGAAGGGCTTCTTCTGCATTGTGTGATTCTGTGATTCTGTAAGTCAACGGCTACTGGCTTGGGGTTTCCATGTTGGTTTCTTTTAAGCACCATTCTCCAACATTGACCGAAACAGCACAAAGAATCAAGGACCATCACGCACAAATTCAACTGAGTGCGAATCAAATTTCTGCCACCTTTTGGTCTGATTTAAAGAAAGCATCATGATGGAAGCCAGCCTGGATCAAATGAATCACCATGCCGAGTCTTCGATAATTACATCCATTTGTGGGTGCTCCAGGAGGCTCTTAAAATTAAAGCTTTTTTAGCTGCAAGGACACTAACAGGCATCTTTATATGCTTTTCATTATTAAAAAATATTTAATGTGAAACTGACTACTGTGCACCAAATGAAAGCAATCAACGGACAGAATTTTACGTCCCGCTGGTGGGTGTCCGACTCAATTGGGAATAAAATAGTGTGTGATATTTCGGTCAGTAGGCGGGCATCAGAGTTGGCAACGTGCCCCCCGACACGCTTATTAAGGCCATTAAACTGGCAACTAATTTGTATTTTTCGCTGCCCATCCAACCTTACAATTGGCAGGTGGGTGAATAAGTCAGGCGGCCTTTGCATTTTTTAGGAAACCTCATCCATGGATGGGATGAGCTTTCCAACAGTAATTAAAAAACAAATTAAAATTTTTAAACATCATTTTTAATATATCCCTGTTCGTATGACTGAGTCACATGTGGGGTAAAATTCTTCAGCTCCCTGAGGCAGCTCTGTGCCTTCAGGGAGTTTTCAGTGCCCACTCTCCTGCACATGTGCAGACCTCAGCACTCATGCTCCTCCCACCCCCACCCTGGCAGCGCTGAGGTTCTCAGTGCATGTTTCACGCTGGCTGGCCGATAATAGGCCAGCCAGCGTGAAATCATGGTTGGGGCCCGATCACAGGTGGCAGTCCATTTCGCAGCCCCTCCCAGGACCATCCGCCTGACTCAGTCCCTGACCATCCTGCATCACTCACTGACCATCCTGCATCATTCCTTGACCATCCTACATCACTCACTGACCATCCTGCATCATTCCTTGACCATCCTACATCACTCACTGACCATCCTGTATCACTCACTGATCATCCTGCATCATTCCTTGACCATTCTACATCACTCACTGACCATCCTGTATCACTCACTGACCATCCTGCATCACTCACTGACTATCCTTTATCACTCACTGACCATCCTCATCGCTCACTGACCATCCTGTATCACTCACTGACCATCCTGTATCACTCACTGAGCATCTTTTATCACTCATTGACTATATTGTATCACTCACTGATGATTCGATAATACTCATTGACCATCCGGTGTTACTCATTGGCAATCCATTATCACTCACTGACCATCCAGTATCACTCATTGACGCTCCGATATCACTCATTAAACATCCAGTATCACTGACTGACCAACCAATAACACTCACTGACCACCCGGTGTCTATCCATTATCATTGACTACCCATTATCACACTGATATTCCAGCGACACACTAACCATCCATTATCACTCATTGACCATCTAATATCACACATTGGCCATCTGGTACAACTCATGAACCATCCAGTATGGCTTGCCATTTTCTGGTATTACTCACTGACCATCCAATAATGCTCATTGACCATCTGGTTCCACTCACTAACCATCCTGTATCATTTACTGACCATCCTGCATCATTCACTGACCATCCAGTGTCATTCATTGAACATCCAGTACCATTCACTGACCATCCTGCATCACTCACTGATAGTCTGGTATCACTCACTGACCATCTTGTATCACTCACTGACCATCCATTATCACTCACTGATATCCTGGTATCACTCACTGACTATCCTGGTTTCGCTCACTGACCATCTATTATCACTCACTGACCATCTGATCTAATTCACTAAACATCCACAACTAGATTTTGAGTGGAGAGAGAGTCAAAGATATCTCCTTTGAAAGTTCAAAGGTGCTAGCCGAGGGACAAATGTAAGGGTGGCAAAAGAAGCTAATGCTAGATGTGCTCTGACTGTGCTTAGACACCTCAGGATGGAACCATTTTCCATGGTGCTGGGCAATAGATGAGAAACAATGCAGGAGGTTGTCAGGGTTAATTGCATTGAAGGCTTTGAAGATGAAGAAGGATAATACAGCTTGTTCAGTCAAAGAGAATTTAGCTTGTGACTTTAGCATAGGCCATCTCACCCTCTGAGGATGACAGAAGCAAGGAAGGATTTGAGCAAGGAGTTTTGAGAGAAATGGGGAAAGAGTGGGGAGATGCTAATATATTGCAGAACCTTAGAGAGGAAAAGAGCCATTTATATATGGGTCAGTAGTTTGAGGAGGATGGTTGGGGTGAGTGTGAATTTCTTGAACAGAGGATGGTGACAATGGTTCTGAAAGGGAAAAAGGATTATGTCTTAGGAAAGGGACCCGTTGACAATGTCAGATAACATGGGGATGATATGTGAAGTTGAATGATCAACAGTGAGGTGAAGAGGGGAGTAAGGGACTAGTCAGTAGCCCCATGGATTAGGAATTCACAAAAATGGGAGGCGTGGGATCCTCTGCAATGCTGTGTTGAAGAAGACGGGTCTGTTCCCCTGATCAAATAGAAAAAGGTGAAATCATACAGAAATCAAGCACAAGGGAATACAAAACGGAGGGAAATAATACTGCAACAGAAAAAAAGAAACACCACATATACGCTTTACATGTATGAGTAAGAATAATTCCACGAAGAGAGTCACTGACAATTTCCAAAGAATGCCTTCATTTCACTACTTCTAGATACACAAGGTGAATAAAGCACTCATCACATTGTCCTACAATAGTAATAATTATAGGATAATAGACCCTCACAGCATAAAAGGAAGCCATTTGGCTCCTTGTGCCTATGTGAGTTCTTGGAAAGAACTATCCGATTAATCTCATTTCATGCTCACAGCCCTCCAAA
Source organism: Carcharodon carcharias (assembly GCF_017639515.1). Taxonomy (NCBI): domain Eukaryota; kingdom Metazoa; phylum Chordata; class Chondrichthyes; order Lamniformes; family Lamnidae; genus Carcharodon; species Carcharodon carcharias. The sequence goes on along the minus strand of NC_054483.1, from coordinate 61,547,850 downwards.
TATTCCCTTCTCAAGTATCTAATTTCCTTTTGAATGTTATGATTGAAACTGCTTCCATCGCCCACTCTGGCAATGCATTCCAGATCACAACAACTCCCTGAGTAAAATGAAAAATTCTCTCTCCTTCCCCCTGCTCCAACCTCACCCTGGTTTGGGTCTGACGCTTATATCAAAGTGTAGCTCACATTGTTGAGTATTGACTGGGAATTCCTATAGCAGAGAAGGAGAGAGACCCTCTTCCAGTCCCAGAAGTTTATCAATGCAGATGACATCTGCTGTGGCATACAGGCTCAGACTTCCCTGAACTGAAAGATGCATTAAATGATGATATTGCAAAGCTGGCTGACTACTGCAAGACATGATGCCTACAACTGAGCACCAGTAAAACAGCCTCTAGCACATTCCACCTTCACAATACCAATGTTATGAGAGAACTGAACACCACTCTGTGTGGCCAGAGACTGAAGCATGATCCCCACCCTGTTTATTTAGGCATCACTCTTGACAGAACCTTCATATACAGCCAGCACATCATCATGAAAAAATTAAAACCCTCAACAGCCTCCTCAGTAAACTGGCTGGTACCTCATGGGAATCACAGGTCAAGACCTTAAGGACCACTGCTCCTGCCATCATGTACTCAACTGCAGAATATTGCACCCCAGTGTGGCACCAATCTGCCCACACCAAACTTATCGATGTGCAACTTAACTCAACAATGCGCATCATCACAGTTACTCTATGACCATCTCAACTTCCTTGGCTCCCAAAGTTCTGAGTGACATTTACACCCCACCCCCCACATCAGGAGGGTGATTGCAAGAGGCAAGCTACTGGAGAATGTCTACTCCAACCTAAGCCTGCCCTTGTTTAAGGACATCCACAACCCACCAGCAGTACACCTTCCCTCGCATTACCCCAAATGATTAAACTCACCAAGCCGAGGAGTAGCAGGCAAGGACCTATGGCAGGAGGATTGACAGGAGAAAACATCCACCAAAAACCACTCTCTCATCATAGACTTGCTCGACTACCTGGCGTTGATCTCCCATGGTGACAGTGGACCCTTTTAAATCATTTCTGGACTGGTCAAGGCCTTTGTGCAGCTACCCTACCTCAATGGGGTCACCAGACTGTAGTAACCTGATGTGTAATATACTTTTAAGAAAATGTATAATGGAAGGTCACATGATCATATTATCCAATGACAGAGTAGTGTGGGCTACCTCAGTAGTCAGTAGTCGGTAGTCAGAAGAAGAAGTCTAGAGTTAGAATCTGTAATGTAGAGACAGAGTTTGAGTTGTAAGCATACACGTATTGCTGCTGAGCTCCTTGTAAATAAATAGAATGTGTTCTACATAAGAACTGTTTGCTCTGCCTGTGGGAGCAACTCAGTCATCCCAAAACAAGTATGCAACCCAGATCCATTAGACCTACTAAACGTAGGACCAGGATCCAGCAAAGATCCTCCAGGCTGCAGCTGTGGTGCAGTGCAAACAATGACTCACATTGTTGAGGAACGTCCGCTGACTAAACTTGAAGGTGGGCTTAAAGAACTCCATCTAGCCATTGACACAGCTATTTCTTGGCTCTGTGACTATTCACATGCTAAATAAATAAATAAATTCAGGAATGAAACTTCAAATTGAAATGGAGAAAGAAGATGTTGGGTGGGAGTGCGTGGGGTGTGGGGGGCGGTGGGGGGAGGTGGTGGGTGTGGTGAATTTCCTCGGGGCTTCTTCCACTCTATCACTTTGACAGAGATCCCACTAACCTGTATAACCAGTGTATCTCCTGGACCTCTGACAAAGATTGCGGTTAAGAGCAGGAAAATCCCAGAGGGAATGGTATCAAAAAAGCAGTAAAATCTGGAGGTACCCAGCAGGTCAACTAATATCTACAAAGAGAGAAGACAGGTTAAAATTTTAAGTGCAAAAAGCCTTCCTATTCTGAGGGAAGGCCTTGTGCTTCAAACATTAACATGGCTTTTCTCTATGTAAATGTTGACTAAGCTGATGTGTATTCTCAGCATTCCCTGTTGCCTTTTAAATTGAACTTTCTCTTTTCCTCTTTAATATGGCTGCTGATCAATCCACAGGCAAAATGAAACGTATGAAGTTTGTCTACAGTTATCAAGCTGAAACACCCACAGGATGGCTATTTTTGAGTGGATTTACAGGGTATATAGTCCGAATTTGCATTCCCATGAAAGGTTCAACCACCAGGAGAGAACCTTTGTAAAACACTGTCAAAGAAAAATGATTTCTGTTTTACACCAGTTTTAATTCAGTTTTATTTATGAAGTTCTGTTATTTAAGGGATAAGAAGTTACATTCAGGCCCTTCTGTGGTGCAAGATTGGGGGTAAGGGCCAATTGAAGGTTCAGGAGTTAAGGTCAAGCCCTAACTTAGGCTGCATTTACTTTACAGGGTTAATGTTATAAATGTGTACTCCTGGCAGAAAAGGTCCTCTGAGTGTGAATTTGGAAAATGGTGGGAATGTATTGCAATTTCCTGATATTTACTCTTGCTGGCGTTCACTTTGAGAGTGCATATTAGTAAGTCAGCCTTATAACTGCAGCACTGGTATTGTAGATTTAGGGTATCTGGCACAGCAAAGGTTAATGTGGGACTGGGAAACAGTACTGCCCACAGTGTGATCTAAATAGACACATGACCTGAGACTAGTGAGTTGTGGACTGGACAGAGACCTGTGTAGAAGTATGGAGTTAGATCATAGCTTGGGCTGCGCCATGTATATATGTACATAGTTATGTGTTATCAATAAACACTTAATGTTCAACCATACAAGGCTTAAAATCCCCTCGTGAGATCTACTGAACGTACAACATACAACATGACGGCAGCTAATGGAAAAACCCAGAACCTCAGAAAAAGTGGAACAGAAATTCAAAAGCTGGAAAACTAAAGGAGCAGCATTCTGACCTGAAAGCACCTGAAGTGAAGACACAGAGGGAGCTTGCCAGAAAGAAGCTCTTTGCAGAATTGGAAGCGGAAAGACAGAGAAAAAACTCCACATTGCAGCTGAGGACTCCACAAGACCTTGTGGAGGTCCATTGTGAATGCCCACAGAGTGCAGAGTCAAAAGACCTAGCAGGGGTGAACAAAAACATTCAGCTCTAAGCCAGGGCTAGTTTAAGAAGCTTCAATGCTGTAAAAAAGTCAGAGCTGCCCCTTTCCAAAAGGACCATGGCCAGCCCAGGTTCAGAATCAGCTGAGCTTGTTGTAAGAAGGAAAAAGAAGCAAAAGTTTTAAAAGCCTTAGCCAAAGCTGAGAATTGATTATAAAACGCCAAAAAATCCTCTGATATCACAGGAAAAGCCCCAAATCATTGATTTAACAAAAAATGAAACCCCAAAGAGGCCTGGTCCGCCATCGCCATGGGATCCTGCCAAAATGTGACAAGTGCAAGAAGACTCTTTGAAAAAATGGTTACCGCAGTGGAACCTTTAAAACCTGCACAGCATTTAAAGCTGCACTCACCTGAACTTTAAAGCAACCATGGACGTCAAATCAACATTACCAGACCAATTTGGATTAATCCAAGGGACAGACCAAACCCAAAACTGGGGACTTTGGCAGACAAGATTCTTAAAATATAGGATAGCTTCAGGATTAGATAAAATACAGAAGCTTAATAAGTGAATATACTACTTTATTCAATAGGTCTGATAGCTAATGATATGATTTTAAGGCAAGGAATAAATAAATCCTCAGATATATTTGATGATGTTCTAAAATCATTCAATACATATTTTATTCAAAGAAGCAACAGAATTTTAGAGAGAGAGAGAAATTCGACAAATGTGTCCAACAGCCTAGAGAACCTGTTGACTCTTTTGTAAATGAACTATGCAGATTGGCTGAAAGCTGTGATTACAGTGACCTTAAGCCAGAGCTCATAAGGGACAGAATTGTTGCCAGAGTGGCTGATGATGCCTTTTCAGATATATTGCAGGCCAAGGAAGTACCGAGTCTAGAACAGGTCATCCAAATAGTCAGACAGTCTGAAATTCGCCAACAGCACCAATCCATTTTGCGTGATGAAAGCAAGCATTGGTACAGAGCATCTCCAACTGTCCATTGTAAGTGTTCGGCAGCAGCGGGGTGAAGAGGCACTGGAGCCCTGCATGTCCCTTCTGGTTGGGGTGGGCCGTCCACAAAGAGAATCCAGGTACAAGTAGCACTAATCAATGTTCTTCTCTCCTTTCCAGGAGAAGAAGGCATGTAATGCCCCCGAGCGGGTGAGGACTGGTGGAGGGCTGGCCCAGCTGGCGATGCTTAGCCAGTTCAAGCAGCAGTCCCTCGATTTGGAGAGGCACCATGCGCCCAGGTTCACCGGTGTCAGCGAGGCTGGGGTGCCACAGGCCGGTATGTTTGCCCAGCATTGAGGTCACCATTGTTCTCCCAAAAGTCATGGCAGTGATGAATATTCAGTGATTGAAGTTTGCAACATGGCTTGACCATGTCTTATGGAAGGATGAGCGCATAATGATCCAGGGACAGGGATGCACATTCACATTGTCTCCTCGTTAACTAATCAAATGTCCTTGTTCTTCCTTTCAGCATCACTGGAGCAAGGCTGGGAGGAGGAGCAGCAGGGGCTTCCTCTCAAACCTGAGTGCCCTGACGTGTTGGGCTCACCAGTGTCACACCATCTCTGCCAGGCAGGCACCAGCGCAGATACTAGCACCTCGGTGGGAATTAGATCATTGGCTAGTGTCCCGGGGCACAGTGGTGAGGGCACTTCAGTCGCTGGAGCTGCTGGCAGAGACAGAGAGTGCCCATGGCGCCAGCAGTCAGAGAACTTCAGGGGACCAGGCACATGCTCAGTCAGTGGCTGTCGAGATGCCTCTGGAGTCGTCCGCAATGCAGCAAACGCAGGAAATGCGGCCGGGTGCGCAGGAGCATCTGGTGGAGATACATGAGGCTATGCTTGGCTTGGTCTCCGTGATGGAGGAGTCTACGCGAACCATCGCCGATGCAATGAGCCTCATGTCCGAGAACGATGCATCCTCCATGGAGAAAGTGGCGACTCTCGTGGAGAGGCTCCTCCAGGAGACCAATCAGGGTTTTCTGGGGATGTGCTCGGACCAGCAAGCCCTCACATCAGCATTGACGTCAGCTGGTCAGTGCCAGTGTGGGGGATGGTCTGGACACCAAGTTTCCCAGCTCGGTGCCCATCCATCCATGGTGAGTAAGGAGGTCCGAAGCAACCTCACGTCGGTGCAGCAGCTGCCTGTTGTCTCTGCGGGCTCCTCTCAGGGTGTTCTGGATGAGGGCGGCAGCTCCTCTGCCCCTCTGCCAGTGACCATGGCTGCAACGACTGGGGGGATGCCAGCTGTGGAACTGGCAGCTCCCTCCCAGGCGGGGCCAGCACAGGCTCCATGGGCCAGAGGACGCCCGCCAAGATAATCAAGGCTAACAGGACAGCAGAGTCAGCAGGCTGTCTCAGATGCCACTCCCAGCGAGGAGGCAGCACCAAGAGGCAGCACCTGAAAATATCAACATAAGGTACCCTAGGCACACAACGGGTTTATCACTCGTGCTTTTGTGTTGGCTCACAATGAGGTCTTTCTGAGTTGGTGTGATGTTTAACACCTTTGTCATTTTGTTTTCTTAAGTTCCTTTTGCTATACCATTAAATTCAGACATGTCACCATGGCTGAGGGTGCCTCTTTTCTTCTGCAGTTTACCAATAATTTTCTGATCAATTTGTGGGACATTCAGCTTTATTAACAAGACCCTTAGGTGACGTTCCTACCCAGGCAGATTTTGCACTCAGGTTTCGAGTATGGAGCCTGCAGCCCAGGCTTTTCCTGGAGGTCCATCGTGGTGTGCCAGCTGAAGGTTCTTTGGATTAAAGCCTCCCGGGTGTCCCTGTCTCCCTGGAGTTTGCCCGGGTCAGTGTCTACTCCCTCAGCATTTCCCTGTGCATGCTCATGCACTGTGTCTACATCTTCTTTGTCCACAGCAACCCCCCATTTCCAGCGCCAGATTGTGGAGAGTGCAGCATGCAACCACTATCAACGAGACACGATCTGGGGGATACTGGAGTATGCCCCCTGAATGGTCCAAGCATCGGAAGCGCATCTTGAGAAGACCGATGGTTCTCTCCACCACAGCCTTTGTGGTGCCCTGGCTCCTATTATAGCGCTTCTCAGCTTCTGTTCTTGGATGGCGGAGAGGCATCATGAGCCACCTTCTGAGGGGATAGCTCTTGTCATCCAGCAGCCAACCATCCAGCCGGGCTGGAGCACTGAAGAGCCCCGGCATCTGGGAGTGTCTGAAGATGTAGGCGTCATGGGAGCTGCCTGGGTACCTTGCACAGACTTACAGAATCTGCATCCTGTGATCACACACTATCTGCACGTTCATGGAGTGGAAGCCCTTCCTGTTGAAGAAGGCACTGGGCTCACCTGCTGACACCTTGATGCCCACATGTGTCTATAGCACCCTGGACGCGGGGGAAGCCAGCAATGGCTGCAAAGCCTCTGGCTCACTGTGTCTGGTTTGCCTGGTCCCAATGGTAGTGGATGAAGGTCAATGCACGCCTGAACAGAGTGTCTGTAACCTGCTTGACACAAGTATGGTCAGCTGATTGGGAGACACCACAAAGATCACCCACCAACCCCTGGAAAGAGCCAGAGGCACAGAAGTTGAGGGCAGCTGTGACCTTTAGAGCTACTGGCATGGGGTGTCCACCCACACAGTTCTAGAAGCTCTCACCTGAAGATGTAGTTGACTGTCTCCCTTGGGAGATGGAGCCTCCTTCGGCATTGAACCTCAGACATATTGAAGTAGCTGCTTCTCTGCCTGTATACCCTGGTAGCAGGATAGTGGTGTCTTCTGCGGCCCCTTCTGCCTTGGACTAACTCTTGGCCCTGCGCCCCTTGTGCCTGCGCCTGTCCTCCCAAAGGTGGCTCCCTTGGAGGCTAACTGTGCACTCTTGGCTTCCTCGCCCTTCTAACCCTCCCTTCTTCCTCAGAGGAGGTGCCTGCAGTGGAGAGTTCAACTCCCATTCCCAGGTTTTTCCAGGCTTTATGGCTTTTTTCGAAGGCTTCCTGAAACCTGCAGGCCCCAAAAAGATTCCTCACTGCAGAGTGCTGACCTGAAGGCTGTGAGTCCAGTCCAAGCAGCTGGTATATGTTTTGAAGTATTTCAGCTCACACAGGCGAGTATCAGTTACTTTCCAAATTAAATATTTGACAGGGCACACTCACGACCTCACTGAGCCCTCTTATCCCGCCCGTGGATGAGGTTTATACAACTGTCTCCACCCATGTCTCTACCCAAAAATGGCTCCAGGGGAGCCACCTTTGGGAGGACGTTGCGCCTGTGGGATGACCCCCCGAAGATTGCACGGGCCCCAAAAAATCACCATCAATTGGTGCCTCAAAGACCTTAAGTGGCCAAATAAAAGGTGTGCCTATGGATACCTGCATGGGTCCCAGTTATGCTTGTCTCTTTATGGGGTATGTGGAACATTCCTTGTTCCAGTCCTACTTTGGACCCCTCTCACAACTCTTTCTCCGATACATCGATGACTGTTTCGGTGCTGCTTCATGCTCTCATCTGGACCTGGAAAAATTTATCAATTTTGCTTCCAATTTCCACCCCTCTATCACCTTCATATGGTCCATCACTGACACTTCGCTTCCCTTCCTTGACCTCTCTGTCTCAAATGCTGGTGATAGACTGTCCACCAATATTCACTACAAGCCTACTGACTCCCTCAGCTACCTCGACCACAGCTCCTCACACCCTGCTTCCTGCGAGGACTCCATCCCATTCTCAGTTCCTTCCCCTCCATTGCATCTGTTCCGATTATGCCACTTTCCAAAACGGCGCTTCTGACATGTCTTCCCTCTTCCTTAACCGAGGTTTCCCACCCACTGCGGTTGACAGGGCCCTCAGCCGTGTCTGATCCATCTCCTGTGCCTCTGCCCTCACACCTTCCTCTCCCTCCCAGAACCATGATAGGGTCCCCCTTGTCCTCACTTTTCACCTCACCAGCTTCTGCATTCAAAGGATCATCCTCCGCCATTTCTGCCAACTCCAGCATGACTCCTTTCAGGTGAAGCAGCGCTTCAGTTGCACCTCCTTCAATTTGGTCTACTGCATTCGCTGCTCCCAATGCGGTCTCCTCTACATTGAGGACACCAAACGCAGACTGGGTGACCACTTTGTGGAACACCTTCGGTCTGTCCTCAAGCATGACCCAGACCTCCCTGTCGCTTGCCATTTCAACACACCATCCTGCTCTCATGCTCACATGTCCATCCTTGGCCTGCTGTAATGTTCCAGTGAAATTCAACGCAAACTGGAGGAACAGCACCTCATCTTCCAATTAGGCACTTTATAGCCTTCTGGACTTAACATTGAGTTTAACAACTTCAGACAGTGAACTGTCTCCTCCATCCTCACCCTTTTTTATCCCCTTTTCTCTACATTCATTTTTATTTTTCATCCACTCATTTTTATTTTTATTCATTTATCCGTGGTTTTATCCCCTTTTTTATCCTTCCTTTCGATCCAATTTTATATCCTTTTCTCCCCCCACCACTGCCCCCTCCCCCATCCCATCCCTTACAGGGCCCTCTGTTACTTGTTCCAGATTGTTCTTTCACACATGCTACCCTTGTTCTGCTATTATCATATTCTGCTTTCTTACCTTTATGCTACTATCAGCACCTTTTTTATCTCTAACCACTACCAGTAATGCTCCTTTTGTCTTTTAGTTCATAACACCTTTGTCAATCCCTCCTTTGTCCCCACCTATTGCTGGCCTCCTATCCACCTCCACTTGCCCCACCTCCCTTAAACGGTACAAATTTCATCACATTTCCACTTCTCTTCAGCTCTGCCAAAGGTTTATACAGACTCAAAATGTTAACTCTGTTTCTCTCTCCACAGATGCTGCTAGACCTGCTGAGTTTTTCCATCATTTTCTGTTTTTGTTTCAGGTTTCTGACATCCGCAGTATTTTGCTTTTATCTTAGATGGGAAATCCAGATTGTTGACTATGTTTATCACCCTTCTGGCAGATTCTGTTCCAACTGTTTGCTATTCGGCTTAACCTCGGCAACTGAAATTATTCAACGTATGATGTTGGCCATTTTGTAAGGCCTGAAGGGTGTCATCTGCCACACATGGCACAGCCATGGGGGAGCACGACAGGAAGCTCATGGCTGTCCTAGATTCCTTACCGTAAGCAGGTTTGACACTAAATAGGAAATGCGAGTTCTCCAAGACCTCCATTCAGTTCTCATCGTCAGCAGCAAAGGCATCTGGGCGGACCCACAAAAAGCAAAAGCCAGCAGCCAATTCCCAACTCTATCCTCGATTCCAGACCTCTAGAGATTCCTGGGACATGGTAAACCAGTTGGTGAAATTTCTACCCAACATCTCACAGGTCACATAAGCCCTGTGACACCTTCTCAAAAAGGGCCAGGCATGGTGCTGGGACGTGCGGCAGGAGCAAGCATTCAGCATCTGAGCCATGCTGCTCTCAGCCGATATCCTGGCTTATTATGCCCCATCCTTGCCCACTGTTATAGCAGCGGGTGCTTCAGCATCAGGCCCAGGGGCTGTTATATTTCGTGAACAACTGGATAGGCGTTGCCAACCAGCATATTATGCAGCTAGAGCAGGGGTCAGTGACCTTTCAGAAGTGGTGTGCCAAGTCTTCATTTATTTACTCTGATTTAAGGTTTTGTGTGCCAGTAATGCATTTAAAAATGTTTAAAGTCTCTAAATATAACTACCCCCCAACCACCCCCCCCGCAAACTTTCCCTCTAACCTCCCCCCAGCACCCCTTCTCCACCTGCCCCCACCCGGCAAGCCCCCCACCCACTTCCCCAACTCCCCACAAACCCCCCAACCTCGCCTCCAACTTTCCTGCCCCTGCACCCCTACACACACAGCATCCAGTTGGTTCTAAAATTGCAGGGATTTCACCTACCATCTTTCAACCGAGAGCGCTCTCCAGACAGTTGCCACGCTGCTCCTGACCTTTGAGCAAGTTCAGCTTTCTGGCAGGCTGCTCAAAAACATATGGAGCCATGATGCTGCCCACAAAGGCCAGAAGCAGCAGTGCAGCAACTCAGTGAAACTCACGCTGACACTGACAGACTGGATTTAAAAAGATCGGAACTCTCTGGTTCTGATTCCTTCAAGTGGATCTGTCAGGTCTGCGGCTTTGGCTGCCCAGACTGGACGGTCATCTTAAATGCCACTGAAAATTATCTCGCATGCCACCTTTGATAAGTGTGCCATAGGTTGCCGACCCCTGATCTAGAGGACTGTCAGACGCAGAGATACGGTATGCCATTATAGGAAAAGAATCTCTCGCAGTCACGTAGGCTTGCGAGTTCTTTGGCTACATTATTGGCCTGAAAGTCACCACTGAACCAGATCATAAACCACTGGCCTCACCGTTAGACAAGAAGTACCTTGCAGAGGTTCCCCCCCTGAATTCAGAGATTTCGTTTGCGTCTCATGGGATTCACATCTGAGATGGTGTTTCTTCAAGGGAAACATCAAACGCCTGTAGACACACTGTCCAGGGCCATGGTCAATTTTCCTGTGACACATGATGCCAACCTGGTTGAGGAGCTATTCCCAATTGGTGACGAGACAACTGCCGGCTTCTTCAGGAATGCTTCAACAAATCCGCCAGGAGCAGATACGAGATGAAGTGTGTGTCCGCATCCGCCATTACTGTCAACAAAGGTGGTCACAGCAGAGGCCAGGCGGCAGCTACAGAAAAATTTGGTTTGAACAGCAGAAGCACTTCACTGTGATGGATGATCTACTAGTATATAACGAGTGGCTGGTCTTTCCAGTCTCCCTTCAGCTGGAGCTTCTCCAAAAAATTCACTAAGGCCACCTGGGAATTTCAAAATGCAGAGTGCAAGTCTAGTCTGCAGTATGGTGGCTGGGAATTTCAAGGTCCATTGAAGAAATGATGGCAAAGTGCCAGGTGCATACGCTGCACAAACCAGACCAGGGAGAGCCCCTCATTCCCTTGCAGTTCCCTAGCAGGCCGTGGGAACAGTTGGAAATCAATGTATTCATCTTTAATGGAAAGTCCTTCCTCATTGCGGTTGATTATTTCTCCCGATGGGTCGAGATGAAGCAATTACACATGACCATCACTGAGGCGGTCATAAGATCCTTGAAGGAAATGTTTTATGAGCCATGGCATCCCAGACCAGGCAGCATCCAATAATGGCCCGCTATTCGCAAATGAATACTTCACCCAATTTGCCCTCAATTACGGCTTTCAATACCATACCGGCTCCCCAAGGTATCCACGATCGAACGGCAAGGCAGAAAGGGACATCCGCACCATTAGAGCTCTCCTGAGAAAGAACAACAGGTTCCCTACTGTGGTTTTAACTTATAGATCCACCCGCTGCAATGTGGATTAGTCCCATCAGAGCTCCTGATGGACAGAAAGCTCCTCAACCAGCTCCCAATGCTGGCACAGAAACTAATCCCAGGGTTGGCAGTCAAGTGACTACTGAAACATTCAGGAATGAGAAGCATCCTGCAAGCAGCAGCAGGCTCCCCCCTCCTATAGAAATTACCGCACGAGAAACCTGCCACAGTTGCACAAAGGGGACAGGGTCTGTATCAAGGACCTTGACAGAGAGGGCATCATTGTCTGGAGAGATGGTGACCAGCCCAGGTCATTCCTCATCCATATATCAGAAGGTAATTCAGGAGGAACAGGAGGAGCCTCCTCCTTATCCCTCGAGGCAAACTTCTTACTATACATTCGAGCGAATTAGAAGAAGACAATCAAGTACCAGTAACACCGATTACAACTCAAATTCCAAAACAACACAACTTCCCAAATCAACAGAGCCTACCACTCCTCTAAATGCGACCAGAACGAGATCTGGATGAATTGTCAAATCTCCAGACTGTGTGAATTTATAAAGTCAGAGGCTTGGCGGTGGTGGTGAGAGGGGTTGGAAAGTGAGTGGGGGGGGGTAGTGGCAAGGGATAGGAGGATTATGATGTAAATACATTGGGTAAAGACTTGGAGAGGGGTGTAGTATCAGGGTATAGCAAGGGTTAATGTGGGGCTGGGAAACAATACTGCCCACTGTGTGATGTAATGAGATGCATGGCCTGATACCAGAGAGTTGTGGACTGGACAGAGACCTATGTAGAAGCAAACATGGAGTTAGCTCATAGCTTGGGCTATCCCTATATATATGTACATAGTTATGCGTTATCAATAAACCATCCAAGATTCAGAACCTCTTCATGAGACCTACTGAACGTACAACATACAACAGGTACTACACAAGGTTTGCATTCGTTTGGCAGGTCAAGTAATTCAATGATCCCACAAAAATGGGGTGGGGTATGCACTGAGTTCTGCCCAAAAATAGCAACCTGGATTTCATGTGTTCATAGGGCCCCCTTTTACATATTTAAAGGGCTTGGCTTGAGCAGGCTCTTCAGCTGTCCAATGATATGCCATTTCAAAATTGCACAGGGCACATGGAATGGTAGGGGTGGAATTTTCCAGACTTAGTCCCCGCTGAAACAGCAGGACAGTAGTTGAGAACCCATATGATTATCAATTAGCATGCTTTGCTGAAGCTATTTAACTGAGGCATGGGGTTATCAGCTGGCCTCCATTTCCCCGACCAATCAGGTGGGCAGGATGATGTGTCTAAACGTGCCTAAAGTAATGAAGGACCTCTATTTAAAGGGACGCGGCAGGACTCACAATGGCAAAAGTGAATGTGCTACTGGGAAGGGGCAAGCAACTGCAAGTTGGAAGCAAGATATGGAATGGCTGCTCCCTGCTTCTTGGATTCACCACTGGAGGTCATGATAGATGCAGTCAGGGGGCCAGAAGGGAGGAAGAGGTCAGCCAGCCTGATTAACCAAACAGGTGCCCAGGACCTGGACCCAGTGTTGCAAAAGGTTAAACACCTCATGTATTTCGACAAGGTTAATCCCCTGAAACTCTCAGTTGGCAGCCATCACTCTATCACCTCCCTTGTATTCTCCTGTACAGCAGTCCTCTGACCAACATGCTTACTTGTCACACACATTCCTTTCTATCCAGTCTTCTCCTCAAATTTCCAGACAAGATTTAAACTCACACTCAACTTATTGCCCTCTTGCACCCATTCCTCATACTAATGCTCCTCAAATGTTATCCATCCACCCTCAGCATTCATTTCATTTCTCACACTCATGTCTCTCTGCCTATTCTCGTTGCAGGAGGAGGGAGCCCCCAACTCCAGGGAGAGGCAGAGAACCAAGGGTGGGGCTGCAGCCATGGCCACTGCAATGGAGGAGGATGCTTTGGAGATCTGCAGGATGGCATAAATATTGGGAGTTGGTGATGGAGAGATGGGAGTGGCCCAGAGACCTGGTGACAGTATTAGATGAAGCACTGTCACTTGGTTAACTGTCACTCATGTTGAATTTGTGTCACAAATACATGAGATATCATAATTTGCACTATGCTAACTTGGGTCCATGTTTCAGCTATCTTCAGCACTAATTCATGTCTTTCACCTCCCACAGGTCCATCATGGACGAGAGAGGAGGCCAAAGAGTCCTCAGAGGAGGACCTGCACTCTGAGGATGCACCATTACATGCCTCCTACACACCCTCCAACAGCACAGATGCACACACTTCAGTGGGTCCAGCATATTACACAGATGGGTCAGCACATCGTGAGGAGCACATCACATGGGAGCAGGAACAGGGGCTGGCAACAAGGGTGGCAGTGGAGAGGCCTGTCAGAGGATGCAGGATGTAAATGATATATTAATTGTGTTTAACCGTATGCAGGTGGTAGGCATTACCAGGACACTGACCAAAACTATTTGGGTTAGGATGTCTATGCTTGTAATGTGTAGCTCTGCAAATGAATATAAAATGGTATAAAGACTGGCTCCAGCTCTATCCTTCCCAAACTGGTTTCTGGAAGAGAGCACAGACGCTCCACACTCAGCTCAGCTGGACACAAACGCTGATCCATGAGGGCCATTGACATAAAGGGAACTTGTGGAGCAGCAATGGGGAATGTGTGTGTCAGCATTTCCAGAACAGTATGTACCCTTCGAGAGAGATTGGAGGAGTCCGTCTCTAGCATGACATCAGGGGGCCTTTGCACTGGTGACCAGCACCATGGAATGAGTGGCCAAGCTCATGGAGAATCAGCACAGCAGGCCACTGAGTACATGCTGGCTCAGACCAAGGGCCTGCACACTCTGGCTGCCAGTTTACAGAGGATTAAACAAGGAATCACCCTTTTAGCTGAATGTCACACACACACATGTAGCCAAATGCTCTCTTGCTTTTCAGGGAAGTGCATGTGGGCCCTGAGAGGGAAGTTGGAGGAAAGACACAAGACAGTGGGGATTCTTCTCTAGGAACTCCCACTTATCAGCCCTTGCACCCGTTCCCACCGAGAAAGATCCCCACATGCTATCTCCTCCCTCAGTGACCAAGGCTGATTTTCGCCCCTGGGCCAGGTTCACCAAGCCGGGGGCTTTTCTAGTTCAGTGAACCCAACCTTTAAAAATGTCTGCAGGCCGGTTGCATTTTCGATTGGTAGGGAGCGGGCTGATATAGGAGTCGGGACAAGTTACTCTGGAAAGAGTGTGGAGGCTGCCGCGTATGGAGGCTGCTGGGTGTGGAGGCTGCCACATGCAGAGGAGTGGGTGGGGGAGCGGGCTGAAGTAGGGGTTGGGGCAGGCGACCCTGGATGGAGTGCGGAGGCTGCAGGGTGTGGAGGCAGTCTGGGCACGAGGCCTGCCTCTGTGCTCTGGCACTGTGTTTAAATAAATAAAAAAAATAATAAAACATAAAGGATCCCTCCAGCCCTCACCCCTCAACCATGCCCCTCCCCCAATTCCATATGCCCCACCCATGCCAACCTGTGCCAACCCATGCCTGTCACCCACCACCTTTTGTCCTTACTGCCTCCATGCCAACTCACCTAGTACCCTTGGACAGTTCCTTGACAGCTTTGACACTCCGTTGAAAGCTCTGGCTGCTTTGACAGTTGGCTAACTCTTCAGCTGTTCCTTGATGGCTAGACAATTCCTTGATGGCTAGACAGGTCCTTGACAGCAGGATAGTTTTTTGACAGCTTCATAGTTCCAATGAGTTTGTGCATAAAAAGTGCATAATCATGTTCACTTTTAACAATCCCAAAGGATGCCTTACCTTGCCCAAAGGCGTCCCAGGACCCTATTCAAAGGGATGCCTTACTTCTCCAAAGGGGTACCCTGGTTATCCAAATGAATCCACCAAGGTCAGACCTCCTCTTACCTGTTCTAATCTGCACACCCCGGGTTTCATACCCCTGTTCTTCCAAAATCCCACTTGAGTGGAGGCAGCTGGTGATTTAAATGGCCTTTGCGAATCGCACACACACAAACCCCGGTCTGACTCTAGCCCCACCCCTGCAAAGATGGAAAATGCCAGGCTCAGGGGCAGGACTTAGAAATTTTGGCCATACGTGGGATTTTCGCCATTAAGGAAAGGCTCCGCTGTGGTGAAAATCTGGGCCCAATTCTGCCCCTGTACAGGTGCAGGTGGGAAAGTCTTTTGGAAATGTTCATGGGCTACAAAACTCATAGGATGCCCATCAAGGGCATCTCATGTAACAGAGTGAGGAAACGAGCAGCCTGGCTCCAGCTCAGCTGAATCCAAAATCGTAGCAACATTTAAAAGTAATAAAAGGCGTATGGGGAAAAGTTCTTATTGCACAAAGGGATTCAGTTGGGTGCTTACATTTCATTAATGCTCTTTATTTCAAGAAAACATGAGTTGATGTGGATTCCTCATTCTCATTCCCATTCATCTTGGTCAGTTTTTGTCTGGAGAATGCAATGATCAGCCTTGATGAGGAGGAAAGGGTGTGACCGTGATGGTTGACTGGGCAACTGTCAGAAGGAGCTGTGTTTGAGGTGAGGCTGGAGATTGCACCAGGCTCTTGATGGGAAACACAGATTGCTGCAAGCAGATTTCTCAAGTGGAGCATGCCTGGAAGAATCCTTCACTGGCTTCTCTGGCAGGCTAGCGTGTGACTGCAGGAACCAGTGGCAGAGCAAGCTTCTCCTCGGAGGAGGAGGAGGCAGGGCGCTCTCCACCTTTTTCTGGTGCCAGGTCCAGACCTCTCTGCAGTACCATGTTGTGAAAGGTACAGCAGACAATGACAATCCTAGAGACCTAAGCTGGGGCATTAAGAGGGCATCTCTAGATCTGTTAAGGCACCAGAACTTCATCTTGGGCAAGTCAATGGCCTGGTGCTGACATGGCTCCTCCTGGGACTGGGCCTCTGCTGTAATGTTCTGCACTGAGGCCAGCAGTCGGGTTTTCCATGGGTATCCCTTGCCTCCCAGGAGCCAACTGTTAAGGCTGCTTGGTAGAGAGAACATTTGCAGTACATGAGCTGCTGTTGAAGGAGTCATGGCAGCTCACTGGATACCTGGCACAGATTCGCATGATGTTCTTGCAGCAGTCACAAACCAGCTGCACGTTAAGGGAGTGAAGGAATTAATGAAGATTAATGAACATTAGTGAAGATGCCTGGCTGGCCTGACGGCATATTGATGGCCACATGAGTGCCTGTGCAAATTCCGTGAATGAACAATCTGACTGTCCTCTGGGTTTTACTCACCTCATCTATGTCAAATTGGATATAATTTGTGGCCTTGCTAAACAAGGCCTTGGTGACCTGGCTGACGCAGTTATAGGCTGCAGATTGTGAAATCCTCAGATTGCACCAGCAGATTGCAGAGCAAAGAAATCGAGGGCTGCGGTAACCTTGACAGCCAAGGGCAGTGGGTGGCCCCCTACTCCTCTTGAGTGGAAATCTATTCCCAAGAGGCTGTAGCGACCTCCAATTACCTGTCACAATAGCCTGAGTGGCCTGAGGCACCATTGTTCAAATATGTCGAGGAAGCTTCTCCTTGGCCTACATAGTCTGTGCATGTGGTATCACACCCTTTGAGTTGTAGGCCTGTGTCCATCCCCACTATGGGGGTACAGGTATCTGTGGCAAAGGCAGCTGCTACTGTTAGAATTGCTGCCCCTATTGTTGTGCTTGTTGGGCTGGAGAAAGCTGCTGATCCTCCTGAGAGCACCAATCTACTGCACCATATTGCAGGGAAACCTCACAGACTAGAAGCTAAGCTTGAGCTCAGTAAACTCCAAGGCACCTGAAAATTACTGGCTTTTGACACAGTAGCAGTAACAATAAGAAAAAATTGTAATTGCTTTACAATGTTGGGGAATCTGTAATAGCTGTTAAAAGTGTTTGAAAAGGATTTTTTTAGAGTTTGTATCATTGGTAAAGGGATCCATTGTAATTTTTGGATAATTCGAAATACTGGTCCAAGTGACCTGGTAACCCTTAACCTGGAAGCTATACTAACAGGAGGCGGTTAAAATATGAAGGTCGCAAGGCAGTGAGATAAAAAGAGAAAAGAGAAGAGCCGGAGAGAGGGGGGCAATCAACAAGCTGAGTCAGAGAACTAGATTTCTGAGCAGTTGAAACCATGGGCAGAATTTTGCCCTTGGCGCGCGAGATGGGCGGGGGTGGGTGGGGGTGGTCGGGAAGCCAACCACTGCCCGCGATCGGCAGCGCTCCACAACTTTATGTGGGCGGGCCAATTAAGGCCCGCTCAGCATGATACACAAGCAGCAGCGCTGACCGCTGCATGTGCGGGCGGGTGGGGGGATTGCGGGCAGGCTTAGTGCAAACTTCTCGCATGTGCGCGAGAGAGCGCGGAATAATCTCCCTGAGGCATGGAGCTGCCTCAGGGAGATGAAGAGATATTTTAAAAAATAATAAAGAGCAGAAAAATGTAAGGAAACATGTCCCCTCATGTGACTCTGTCACGTGAGCAGGGATATGTTTTTAATTTTAAAATAACATTTTTATCTTATTTGTATTCACTTTTGGAAACCTCATCTCGCCCGTGGATGCAGTTTCCAAAAAAATGCAGACCGCTTGGCATTTTCGCCTGCCTGGCAACCATTAGGTTGAACGGGCAGTGAAAAATTAAAGTCAGTTGATAACTTGATGGCCTTAATATGTCTTTTAATTGTTGGCAGGCGTGCTGCTTGCACCAGCACATGCCCGCCAACTGAACTATCGCATGATTGCGCAATAATGTTGGCATGCTCGGTCAGGTTGGGTGTGCGCCCACCCACCGAGCTAAGAATTCTGGCCCATGTTTCATTCACTTCTGAGTGATTGAATGCCCAGATTTGGCCATGCCAAGCGTGGGTAAAAGTGATTCTCTTAGATCTACTCCGCCAATTTTTGACATCACTAAGATCAGGAACTTACTGTGTTGGGAATCACAGGATCACATGTGCCGTTCTGTGGTCTTTAACTCTGCCTCAATTGTATCCAATATCACAATGCTCTTGTCTGATTCCAGTACAGCCTTAATTGCTCCAATAAATACTGTGACTATGAGAGCAGGGAATTCTGTAGCAAGTGATTCACCTCCTGATTCACCAAAGCCTGTCCACCATCTTCAAGGCACAAGTCGAGAATGTGATGGAAAACCCGCCAAGTGCACATTGCTTATGTGCTGTTGTGAAACACGTCGGTGTGTTTTTCCGCCAACGTAGATGGACGATCCAGCGGGGGCAGGAGCAATTCCAGTAGGCAGGCCTAATAATGATATATTGATGCATTACAATGAGGTTTCTGATGTCAGATGGCAGAGAACGTGGTCCACCACTGGCAGGCTAAGCAGATGATCGCAAACTGATTTCACGCCGTTGTGAAACCAATTGCGCCATATTGTCCACTCATGCCACTTAACACGCCCAACGCTGGCGAGCATGGAAAATCCCGGCCTATATTACTGCTCTTTCATTGTCACTGGGTCAAAACTCTGGAATTCTCAGCACTATGGTTGTACAAATTCCATGTGGACTGCAGCAGTTCAAGAAAGTGGCTCACCACCAGCTTCTCAAGGGCAATTAGGGATTGGTGATAAATGCTAACCCAGCCAGTGACACCCACATCCAGTGAATAAATTTTAAAAAAGGCGAATACATCTGTTGCTTTTAAATTGATTTCTTAGTTTCACCTTGCAAGAAAGGAGGGGAGTTTTTTGAATGAAGTTTACTTTGTCACCAATATAAGCAACTGCTTCTCAGTTGAGCTTCAATCTATGTTGTATATGTAACATACAATTTATCTGAATATCTGGTGAAAACAATTATTTCAAAATAAGTATACTTATAATATTTTAATTACAAAATTGTTAACTTCTGCTGTTTACATGATGTTTGTGACTTTTAAATGCATATCCTGTGTCTGTCCTAAGACATGGGGCTGGGAGCAGTGTAAAGATTTATAGGGTCGCTTTACACTGTCATTCGAAATTGCAATTTGCATTCAGCTCGTCAATCTGATGGAATGAGCTATCATTCTTGTTCTTGGAGAGGGAGGATAGGAAGTAAGGCTCTCACTGTGAAAGCACAAAGCTTTTGAACTGTGCTCGGCATGATCATTAAGCTTGCATAGTAAGAGAAAAAGTGTTTTTCTGCATTATGACTCATAGCCCCTGGAATTGATGTGAAAGAAAACCAAGATCTGACTTAAAAGACAGCAAGGGACAGGAATCAGATGAATCTCTTGGGCTTGGGGCGACGGGGGTTGGAGGAGGGTGTGGGGGAGTCACAACTCCAACAATACTGCAGGGCCGAGGAGAGAAGTGACCAAAAATGGCAATAAAAGGACGTGAGTTCTCTTGAAGCAAATGTATACCACCTGGCAGCTTGTGTTGCCTGATGTAGTCACAGTATCGCACAGCAATGAATGAGCATGCGGTATTTTAATTCAACTGACTAATGCTGGAACCTAAAACCTGGCAGGCCATTATTCATTGCCTTTAGACCATAGTATTTTTCTAGCAATTGATTTTTGCATAACTTTATACTATTCTCCTGTGCCTTTTTCATACTAGCAATATATTGCTCCTGAAACTGCCCCTCAAGATCGTATTTGAACTGTTAACTGTCAGCACTAATGAAGGGCATTTTGGCCAGAGACCATATTGTGAGAACGTCATATTTAACACTTTGATGAGTATCATTTTTCAAGATAAAATTAATACTATTAAGCACATCATTGCCTGCAGGTATTGGTCTAAGACAGACATGAGTTATACTGCTGGCCACTTCACTGCATTCTGTCTGAGAAAATCAACTCAACACACATATGGGCCAGGGCTTTGCCCTCGTCAGGCGGGCTCAGCAGGGGTGGGCAGGAGTGGTCAGGAAGCCAAATACCCACCCATGATCAGGGCTGGCCCGCAATTTCACTCTGGCGGGCCAATTAAGGCCCGCCCAGAGTGAAATGCACGTGGCAGCACTCAGCGCTGGCTATGTGGGGCGAGGGGGAGGAGGGCGTGCATGCAAGTTCATTCAGGTGTGCGCAGAAAAAGGTCCCTGAGGCACAGAGCTGCCTCGGGGAGATGAAGGTTTTAAGAAATAAAAATAAAGATTTCAAAATTGTTACAAAACGTGTCCCCTCACTTGAGCAGAGACATGTTATTAACGAAAAGTTAAAATTTTTATTTTATTTTTAATAGCTGTTGGAAACCTCATTCTGACCTTGGAGAAATGCAAAGGCCGCTTGGCCTTTTTGCCTGGCCGCTAACCGTGAGGTTGGATGGGCAGTGAAAGCTTACATTTAACTGGGACTTTAATGGCCTTAATAGGCCTGTTAATTGTCGGCGGGCGAGCTGCTGACTCCCGGGCGTGCCCGCCGACTGAAATATTGTGTGAGCGCACAATGATGTCAGGACGCTTGCCGGATATCATCGCGCATCATTTTACACTCATTCGGGTTGGGCGCATGCTTGCCCGATGAGATAAAAGTCCTGGCCATGCTTTCACAGACGTACAGAGCTTACCACACTGCCATTTAAATGCTGATCAAATTTTAATGATCAGATAATTCAGTTGGCTGTCTGTTCAGGCTAACTTTAAAAGGTTTCTGAAATGACTGATGGATCATTATTAGATCTTCTGGGAACTTATAAAACTTTGGTTTGCAGATGCCTAACGTTGCCTGCCACTCCTTCAACTTCATACCCCAGGTTTGGAGATAATTGGCCTATCAGGAGGACCTATCAGGATGTAGATGTTGCCTTAAGGACATTTTAGACATAGAAATTGGCTTTTGGGCCCAATACATGTGGCTCATTTGTTAGACCTCAGCCTCACTACGTCTCTCAAAGCCCTCTCTCAAAATTCATTTGATAACTAATTATCTCTTGGCTTCATTCATTTTATTTGCTGCAGTGATTTTCTCTTAATTGAATCATTTCTATATGTATTTGTCTTGTGGCATTTTTGCCTGAATTCCCAGTTTACCTCTTCTAGTCATTTTAAAATGATGTGCCTTTGTTTCCGAATTCCTCACTAGTTGGGGCAGGTGTTTTGAGCCCTGCCCAGTGTGAGAATAGAGGAGGACAGGGCCCAAAAGTACCGGTGCTGGCTGGGGTGCCGGTTTCCCAACCCCACAGTCCCAGTATGGTTATTTTTGCCGAGACGGGTTTGCGGCTGGCTGGGTTACATACCCACATGCAGCGGGTCACTAATTATGCTGGTTAAGAGCCATGTTAACTTCAATGGAAGGAGGCTGACTGGAGTTTTCCAGCCTGCCTCCAGTTTCCTGCAGCAACAGGGGACAGTTTATGTGCCTGGAGTCGGTGCCTGTCTGCCTGCCTTGGTGCGCGGTCAGCCACATACCACTGTGTAAAGAGGCTCCCCTCCCACACTGGTAGTCTGGCTGCAGGAACCAATTTTTAATTTTAATACTGTTTGTGAAAGGCATTGTGGAGGTGCCCTCTCTCCCTTACTTACCTTTCATTACACCCTGCTGCTCCTCTCAAACTGGATTTGGGCCCCCAGCTTCAAGAGCTCACCCACCTCCCTTAGTTGGACAGGGAGCCCGTCTCATGCCAGTTCAGGGAGCACCTCCATCAAAATCCCAAGGACTAGCGGTTATCCTCCAGGGACAGGTTCGGCACCCAGAAACAGCCCTGACTCCTGTTTCCTGTCCCCCTAAGGAAAATCTCACCCTTTGTTTGGCTTAATGTTATCAATCATCGTCATATAATTTTGAAAAGCTGGACATCCCCAAAATGCCTTTCTCTCCAACAAAAACAAATGGAACTTTCTTAACCTTACCTCATAATTTCGGATCCTGATTCATTGAGTGGTAATTTTGCAAAGATCTGCTCCCAGCAAGGAACATTCATATTAGATAGTGTGAGTCTTACATTGAAATATGGCTGCGTGCACTTGGCTGTATTCCCTTGAGTTTAGCTGATCTGATAAAAGTGTTTAACCTGATCAGAGGATTCAGTGGGTAGATACTCCACTAACCGGGGAATCAAGAACAAGGGGAAATAATTTGAGAATTAGAGCCAGGCCTTTCAGGAGTGAATTCTGGAAGCATTTTTCCACACGCAAGGTGGTAGAAATCTGGAAGTTGGAGAAACTGGAGCTTTCAAGGCTGAGCTAGACAAGTTTTGTTTGGGAAGGATATCAAGAGAAATGGAGCAAAGGCAAGAAAATGAAGTTGAGGTTCCAATCAGCCGCAATCTAAATGAATTGTGGAGCAGGCTCAAGGAGGTGAGTGGCCTACCACTTTTTCTTATGTTCCTATTTAATGCGATGAATTTCAAAGGCACTTCTGAACTGAATTCATCCACACTGGGTCCATTTTGATGTACAAACTGACTGCTTGCAGATTCCTTACAGGCGCCTAGAGCAGAATTCAAACCCAAGCCCCTGAGATGAAAGTGCATATATTAACTCCCTACACTTGTACACTAATATTTAAATTCACCAAGGCTCCTTAGGCAGCACCTTCCAAACCCACAACCACTATCACCTATAAGGACAAGGTCAGCAGGCACATGGGAACACCACCACTTGGAAGTTCCCCTCCAAGCCACTTACCACCCTGACTTGGAAATATATCACTGTTCCTTCACTGTCGCTGGGTCAATATCCTGGAGCTCCCTCCCTAACAGCACTGGGGATGTACCTGCACCAAAGGTACTGCAGCAGTTCAAGAAGGCAGCTCACCACCACCTTCAAAGGGCAATTAAAGCATATGGGACCTTGGATTTCATAAATAGAGACATACTGTACAAAAGTAGGGACATTATACTGAACCTATATAAAGCTCTGGTTAAGCCCCAACTAGAGTATTGCATCCGGTTCTGGTCACCACAATTTAAGAAGGTCCTTGAGAAGGTGCAGAGGAGATATACCAGGGTGGTCCCAGACAAGGTTAATTTGGAAGGGCTATTTGTTCTCCTTGGAGCAGAGGTAATTGAGGGGAGATTTGATAGAGGTGCACAGGATTAGGATAGGCTTAGATAAGGTAGCAAGGAAAAACTCTTCCCATTAACTGATGATATAAGGACTAGGGAATACAGATCTAAGATTTTGGGCAAGAGATGTAGGGGGAATGTGAGGAAGAATTTTTTTACACAGTGAGTAGTAATGACCTGGAGCTTGCTGTCCATGAGGGTGATGGAAGTCAAAACAATCAATGATTTCAAAAGGAAATTGGATGGGCATTTGAAGGAAATAACCTTGCAGGGCAATGGGGACCAAGCAGGGGAGTGGGACTGACTGGATTGCTCCACAGAGAGCAGGCACAGACTTGATGGGATGAATGGCTTCCTTCTGTGCAGTAAGTGACTCTATTATAATCTAATTACGGATGGGCAATATATGCTGGCCCAGCCATGTGCCTACCTCACTGGAAAGCACAGGCAAGCTGTTAGTACAGAAAATCCAACAGTTATTTGCATTCAGCCTAGAAGGATTGGTATCAAGTGACCCAGGAAACAATGATTTGCATTCAGATTTAATGGTGGGTCCTGGCAGATCTTGATTTTGCTCAATGCATTGTGTAAGAGGAACTGTTTGTCCAGGCATGGTCATCAGATGGGCAGTATTGTACCTTCTTGTCACCTCTGCCCCAGTATCTCTGGGCTTTTCCATTTGTGCATATGCAAGAGAGTAATGATTGGGAAATAACACAATTAGCTTCTCTGTTTTGTTAGTAAAATTCTTATGTTAAACTATCACTGATTCTGCCACCAAAAATGTTAGTTAAAGAATGCTGCTTCAGTAAACCAGATTTAGTAAAGCTTTATCTTAAGTTGCCTCTTCATTTGGAAAAATGCAAGGTTTCACAAATGAATGTTCACTGTCAGGTCATTAACAGTGCACAACGAACAGTTTGATCAAAGGAAACTTCAGGGCAAAAACCAAAACAGTGCTGAAGGCACACAATAACATTGCTTTGGTTTTTGCCCTGAGGTTTTCTTTGATCAAATTGTTCGTTGTGCACTGTTAATAACCTGACAGTGAACATTCATTTGCATTGTATAGCACCACTAATGTAGAAAATGTACCCCAAGGCATTGTGCAAGAGTAAAATTGGGTAAATATAAATGCTTTGCCAAAGAGAGTATGTGGAACTGTGAACTAAAAGCTTGATTGAAGAGATAGGTTTTAAGATATGAACCAAAATGCCAATGTACAATCAGTTCTGTTATTTTTCAGGGTCATTCATGCACAGCTCTGAAATATAGACCAATCACATGCGCACCATCAATGGTGTAATAAGATTGTTCTATGGTAATGCACTATAGCTGAATGCTAGTAAAGTAGAAAAAAATGATCTAATGATTATTCAGATGTCAGTCCTAATGTATTTAAATGAAATACATTATATAGTTTTGGGAAGACTGAAGCTATCGCTTTTGGTTCTGCTCCAAACTCTGTTCCTAACTACTGACATCAGCTTTCTCCCTGGTAACAGTCCGAGATTAAGCCAGTCTATTCACAACTTAGGTTTGACCCTGGGGTGAGCTTCCTTTAACCTCATTTACACACCATCCCTAAGACCACCTATTTTCACCTCCATAGCATCACACAGTGCCCCCAATCCCTCACCCTGATCTCACACATTCTACTCTCTGTAAACTTGAGGTCATCCAAACCTCTGTTGCTCATGTCTGAACTCACACTAAGTCCTGTTCCCCTATCGCCCCAGTTCTCGATAACCTACACTGGCTTCCGCCCAAGCAACATCTTGACTTTAAAATTCTCATCCTTGCTTCCAAATTCCTCCACGGCCTCTCCCCCCCCCCCCATCTCTGTAATCTCCTCCAGCCCCACAAACCTCCGAGGTATCTTTATCTAATTCTGGCCTCTTGAGCATCCCTGATTGAAATTACTCCATCATTGGTGGCCACACCTTCAGCTGCCCAAGCCCTAAGCTCTATAGAACCCTCCTTACACCTCTCGGTCTCTCTACCTCATTTTCTTCCTTCAAGTTGCTCCTTAAAACCTACCTCTTTGATCAAGCTGTTGATCATCTGCCCTAGTATTGCTTTATCTGGCTGGAATCATACTTTGTCTTATATTGCTCCTGTGATGCACCTTAGGGTGTTTTATTATGTTCAAGGCACTATATAAATATGAGTAGTTGTTGTTTTTGACCTGGAAAAAATTCCTACTATCTCAATACTATAGCAGTATAGAGTTAATTCAGCACTCTGTCGGGAGCCATTCTCAGAGGTTTTTTCTGCTAGACAATCTGAACTGCCATGTTGTCATCCTATTTCCAATCTGAACTCTTTTCAAATTAGGCTTTTCCACGAGGAGTGTAGGACTGCTGAATTTACATTTGTGCATTTTAAATTTCCCAGGAGAAATCTTTAGAAACTGCCCTGAAGAAATGGAATGGAAAAGGGGCGCCATCTACTGCTGTTTTCTAGAAATGCAACTTGCCAACTGACGGTGTCCCCATGTATTGAAAGCGCGCTCAATCCCGCAACAACCCCCACCCCAGGCCCTCCCAAAAAAATGTTTCAGCAGCGAAACTGCAAAATAAAAATATTAGAAACGGTTTTGATAACTACAAACTGCACTGAATTTTGAAGTGTTAGCAAGAAGACAGTCAAGATAACTTTTGAATAAGCTGTGTAGAATTTACACCTCCAAAACAGGCCATTTGCCTGAATTGGCCCATGCTGGTGTTTCAGATATCCTCCCTCATTAATCATTTAACCCCATTAACAAATCCTTTATTCTTTTCAATCTTGTGTACATAGCTTTCTTCCCCTTAACTGTACCTACGTTATTTGCCTCAGCTACTCTGTGGTAATGATTTCCACATTCTCACCACTCTCTGGGCAAAGAATCTTCTCCTGAAATCCTTATTGGATTTATTAATGATTATTTTATAGTTAAGTCTCTTGATTATGGACTTCCCCACAAAATATGTTGTTGTAATATTTCAGATTTAATGTTAAAGATGAAAATGCAAATTGAAGAAATCCTTATGGGCACAAAATGCTTTCATGTAGCTACAAAGGCCTACCTGACTTCTCCCAGAGGTAGACCGCATTGCATTCTACACCTGTATAGATCGACGGCTTTCTCCAATGATACGGGCGCACAAAGCTGCTTCTCCTGTGTTCCCCTGAAGACACTGAATCGGCCTTTTGACCTTGCACCATGAAACCTTTTGTCATCTAAGCTCGACTGCCCCCCACCTTATCACAGACCTTCCCTTTGGTTTTTTTTATTCATTCACGGGATGTGGCTTCACTAGCTGGGCCAGCATTTATTGCCCATCCCTAGTTGCCCTTGAGAATCGCAGAATCATAGAATCACACAGTGCAGAAGAGGACCTTCGACCTATCGAGTCTGCACCGACAAGTGAGAAACACCTGACTTACCTAACTAATCCCATTCATCAGCACTTGGCCCATAGCCTTGAATGTTATGACATGCCAAGTGCTCATCCAGGTACTTTTTAAAGGTGTTGGTGAGCTGCCTTCTTGAACCACTGCAGTCCATGTAGTGTAGGTACACCCAAAGTGTCATTAGGAAAGGAGTTCCAGGATTTTGACCCAGCGACAGTGAAGGAACGGCAATATATTTCCAAGTCAGAATGGTGAGTGACATGGAGGGGAACTTCCAGGTGGTGGTGTTCCTACCTATCTGCTGCCCTTGTCTTTCTAGATGGTAATGGTTGTGAGTTTGGAAGGTGCTGTCTAAGGAGCATTGGTGAGCTCCTGCAGTGCATCTTGTAGATGGTACACACTGCTGTTACTGTGCGTAGTGGAAGTGAATGTTTGTGGATGTGGTGCCAATCAAGTGGGCTGCTTTGCCCTGGATGGTGTCAAGCTTCTTGAGTGTTGTGGGAGCTGCACTCTTCCAGGCAAGTGGGGAGTATTCCATCACACTCCTGACTTGTGCCTTGCAGATGGTAGACAGTCTTTAGGGAGTCAGGAGGTGAGACAATTGTCGCACTTTTCCCCACCCTGCCCCCTTTCATTTGCTCCAAATCTATTACATTTCTAACTTATCCCAGGTCACAGGTCTGAAACGTTTACTGTGTTTCTCTTTCCACTGATGCTACCAGAACTGCCGAGTATTTCCAGCATTGTCTGTTTTTATGTCAGATTGAGATGGCACTAATCTGTCATTACACAGCCTAGTTGTCAGTGATAGATGTGATGCCAAGAATCCAGATTTGGACAATAGAGTTCCTGGCAACATTAATGAGCAGAGGGGTTACATCAAGGGGGAGCAGTGGGATGGTGGGGTGTTGTTGGGACAGTAGCAGAGGAGGGGGAGTACAGTGGAGGACCCCAAGCCTCAGTGTTGGGTCTACTAACCACTTGTGGTTTACTTGAGTGACTTGGGTTCAGAAAGTCAATGCAAAGTGATCAAATTTGCTGATGATACCAAACTAGGAGGGGCAACGGAATAAGGGAGACAGTTCCAAAAATACTGTATGAACTGAATAAAAAATGTAAGTGGGTGAAGCAATAACAGATGAAAATTAATGCAGAGAAGTGTAACAGGAAGTAAAAATAAAGAATATTGTTGAAATAGCTGCAGCCGAAGCCAAGTGACCTGGGAGTCTTGGTAGACTCAACATACAATCTGTCCAATCAAAGTGGAACAAAAGTCAACAAGGCCAATGCAATGTTGAAGTATATAACCAAAACAGGAGAATACCAGGCAGAGCTGAACAAATTCTGGGCTATATATGGGATGTTGCTGATGTATTGTGGCTACCATGCTTTCCTGGATAACTAAAGTCATTGCACTTTGTGCCTGAAGTGTTTTGAAAAGTCTCGACATGACAAAATTCTATGAAAGTACTACTATTTCACCAGCTCTACAACTATAAGTGCCTTTAATTTGAATTTTTTACTTCTTTGTATTTTTGTTGAATACTAATACGTTACCACATGGTATCACTAAAATCACAATGTTCTGGCGAGCAAAGGCATTACAGTAATTGAACTCGTGGATAATAGTGAACTGAGGGGTAGGGACAGGGTCTTAGAATAGGTGAACTAGTTTGCCAATGAATCTGGAGAGATTGGAGACATGAACTCGAGATTGGAAAGTGGCTTTCAATATACACGAGTATACAAATATAAACATAACTGCAGATAATTCAGATATAGAGGCCGGAATTTTCCAGCCCCTAACGCCAATGGGATCTCCTAGTCCTGCCAATGCGAACGGAGATCTCAATGGCTCATCGCCCCCACTGTGGGAGATCCCACTGCAGGGGGAGGGGGGGGCGGGGGTGCGGGAGTGGGGGTGCTGAAAAATTCCAGCCAGGGTATTGAATGAGACTTTTCCGAACAAAACTAAGGTCACAATAATAAGGTGATATAAATCTTTAGTGAGGCCTCATCCTGGAGTATTGTGTAAAATTCTGGTGTACCCATCCCAAGAGGGCATCCTGGCTCTAGAGAAGACACAGAGCACAACAAGAATGGCTATGGACATTGAGCTGGGGAGTCGACTTCCTGCTTTGAATTTGAATCACTGAAAAGGGGATTTAATTCAGGTATTTGAAATTATTAAGTGATCGATAATATACAAGTGGATAGATTGTTCAAGATTGTGGGGCCTTGGAAGACTAAGGGCCACACATTTAAAGTGAGTTTAGAAAACCGGAAGTGGTAGAATGGGTCAATTCTTTTCAATCCTTTTTAATGGTGAAAGACCAGGAGCTGTGGAGGAGCTGAGGGATTTGAGTGTCCTGTACACAAATTACTAAAAGCTAGTGAACAGGTACAAAAAAAAATCAAAAAGCCTAATGAAATATAGGCTTTTATTTCAAATGCTTGGAATTCAATAGTGAGGAAGCTGATGTTTCATTTGCACAGATCCTTAGTTCTTTTGCATAGAGTCTTGGATTAATAGAGGTCTACAGCACAGAAAAAGGCCCTTCGGCCCATCGAGTCTGCACCGGTCAAACAAGTACCTAACTATTCTAATCCCATTTTCCGGCACTAGGCCCATATCCTTGTAAGCCATGGCAACGCAAGTGCACATCCAAATACTTCTTAAATGTTATGAGGGTTTCTGTCTCTACCACCCTTTCAGGCAGTGAGTTCTAGGTTCCCAACACCCTCTGGGTGAAAAAGTTCTTCCTTACATCCCATCTGAAGTACTCTGCTCAGTGTGGACATTACACCTTAGGAAATTGACCTTAATTTGCAAAGATTCACCAGATTGGTACCAGAGCTGAAAGAGTTGAATTACGAAGACATGTTGCATAAACTTGATTGTATTCCCTTGAATTCAGAAGGCTAAGATAAGATCTAATTTCAGTCTCTATAATTATAAAGGGATTTGATAGAGGATGTGCAGAGGAACTCTTTCCCTTAGTGCTTAGCGAAGGAATATAACAGGGCTATTGGGAGGCAGCATGGTGGTGAGGTTAGTTATGGATTTCTCTTCCAAAGACCCTAGAACAGACACAACTTGTGGTCAAACATCCCTCACCCTTCTATGCCAGAATCTTTGATTCTATACGATGGAGAATCCTCGGGATTGCTCTCCCTCTTCTTGCTCTATCAGTGTCACATCACCGAATGTGCAGCAGAAGCTTGTTTACGTGCATTAACGCCACACATCTGGTGCAGTAATACCAGTGGAGATGGAAGGAAACATCTAAAAATGCCATGCTGTACTTGGTTTTCTACGCATGGAATATGCACAGAGAACTTCTGTATTTCTGATTACTATAATAGGTTGAATTGTGAAGCTGCAGCACAGAGATGATCCCCATCATACATATTTTCAATGGTAGTACACCCTCAGATTAAAGTTAATGGTGGCATTTTACAAAAAAATCCATAGCAGAAATTCATCACCGTGAAAATATCACAAGGGAGGAAGATCCTCAGGAAAACTTGAGTGGACCTGCAAAAGGTTAAATAATATCATTAACCTTTTGTACAGCTGCACAATTTGGATTTTGTGGTGGGAGGCACTTGATATGACTGCCAAATATACAAACATGTTCCCCATGGAGAAGCCACAAAATAATGGGGGAGGCAGTGGTGTAATGGTAATATCACTGGGCTAGTATGCTAAGGTATTGCACTGGGGACTGGGGTTCAAATCCTGCCACAGCAAATGGTGAAATTTGAATTTGATAAACAAAATCTCAAGTTATAAGTCTAATGATGACTATGAAGCCATTGCTGATTGTCATAAAAACCCAACTCGTTCACTTATATCCCTTAGGAGAGGAAATAAGCAGGTCTAGAGGTATAGCTGCAACCACAGTAATGTGGTTGACTCTTCATTGGCAATTAGGCATAGACAATAAATATTGGCCCAGCCAGTGACACCCACATCCCATGAACAAATAAAAATAAATGACAGGCAGAATTTTTCCATCGGCGCACATCCCGACGTCACCGGATGCCATTGCGATATTTCGCTGAGCGGACACATGACGATGTCTGCAATGTGGCTGCCAGTCATTGCTGGGCTAATTAAAGTAGTTGAGGCTTCAATTGTCCTAGATTTTAAGGCACCAATGCGATATTCGGCTCGTCGCACAGGCGTAACATGCTTGTGGCTATCTGAAACTTCAATGATCCTCATCCACGGGTGGGAAAGAGGGATCTTGTTTTTGCGAATCCAGACATTTAACAGTTAGTGCTCAGAAGTTATTGTGTATGTGAGGTGGCGAAGTCTCAAAAGCTTAGCAGCTGCTTGGACTGCACTCATTGCCTTCAGGTCAGCACATTTCAGTGAGGATTTGTTTTGGGGCCTGTAGGTTTCAGCAAGCCTCCCTGAGCCTAGGTACCGGAGGCACCTCATCTGAGGAGGATGGGAGAGCTAGAAGGGGGATGAGTCCAGGAATGCACATTCAGCCCCCAGGGGAGCCACCTTTGGGAGGACAGGCGCAGACACAAGGGGTGCAGGGCCAAGAGGTAGTCCAAGGCGCAAGGGGCCACAGAAGATGCCAATATCCTGCTGCCAGCGTATACAGGCGGCGAAGCAGCTACCTCAATATGTCTGAGATGCAGTGCCGAAGGAGGCTCCGTCTCTCAAGGGAGACAGTCAACACTCTCTGTATCTGTCAGATGATTGGTCCATAGATATCAGCTGTGTGGGTGGACACCCCATGCCCATCTCTCTAGAGGCAGCTCCCACAATGCCTACATCCTCAGACTCTCCCAGGTGCCGGGGTTCTGCAGTGTTCCAGCTCGGCTGGATGGGTGGCTGCAGGGTGACAACGACTATCCCCTCAGAAGGTGGCTCATGCCACCTCTCCACCATCCAAGAACAGAAGCTGATCAGCGCTACAATAGAAGTCAGCCCTGCACAAGATCTGTAGTGGAGAGAGCCATCGGCCTTCTCAAAATACCTGGACTGTTCTGGGTGTGCACCCCAGTACCCCCCAAATCATGTGTCACTGATAGTGGTTGCATGTTGTGCTCTCCACAATCTAGCTCTGCAAAGGGGGGATGCTATGGACAAAGAAGATGTAGATGGAGTGGCTGCAGCTGAGCACGATGAGCCCAGCAATGAGTCCGAGGATGAGCATGCACAGGGAAATGCTGAGGGGATAGACACTGACCCGGGCATGCTCCAGGGAGGCAGAGATACCTGGGATGCTCTAATCCAAGGAACCTTTAGCTAGCACAGCACATATGGATCTGCAACACAAGCCTGGCATGCATCTTCCATCCTGGAGACCTCATCTGTATGGATAGGAGGATTGATGACGGGCGCAGTGAATAAATCTAAAGGACACACAAATCATTCATCAAATCTCAGGAATCCATGCACCAAATAAAGAAGAACCCACAGCCATTTGAGATGCCATAAATTTAATATTGTAACCAAAGTCTCTTCACATGTGTTGGACTTGACACAAAGTTCTAAACAACTCTTGGGGGGTCGGGTGGGGAGCAATAGAAAACCACCAGTGATGAACCCGAGGTGTGTCTAAGATGCTTTCATCTTTCGTTTGTGGGTACTATGTCCTTGTGGACCCCTGTCACTGGCAGTGGCATCTGAGACAGCCTGCTCTCTCTGATGTCCTGTTGGCCTCAAAGACCTTGGCGGACGTCCTCTGACCTGTCGAGCCTGTGATGGACCCGCCTGGGAGGGAGCTGTCAGCCCCACAGCTGGCATCTCCCCAGTCGTCGCAGCCTCACTGGGTGCTGCGGTCACTGGCAGAGGGGCGGAGGAGCTGCCGCCCTCATCCACACCGCCCTGAGAGGAGCCCGCAGAGACAACAGGCAGCTGCTCTGCCAATGTGGGGCCCATTTGGCCCTCCCTGTTCACCATAGATGGATGGGCAGTGAGGTGAGATACCAGACGAGGTCAATGCCCCTGCGAGGGTGTGCATGTCCGAGCGTAACCCCACGAACCCCTGATCCTGTCTCTGGAGCTGCCTCTCCATGGAGGAAGCTTGGCGTTCAGCCATGATGCTCAGTGCATTGGCCACAGTCCACGTAGACTCCTCCATCACTGACACCAAGCCAAGCAGAGCCTCATATATCTCCACCATATGTTCCCACTTGATGCATCACCCATGACTCCAGAGGCTCATCATCTGCCACGGACTGAGTATACGCCTGGGCCCCTTCAGTCCTCCAACTGCTGGCACCATCGGCACTCTTTGTCTCTGCCAGCTTCTCCAGTGACTGTGAAGCCTCCTCACTGCTGTGACCTGGGACACTAGCTGAAGATATGATGCCCACCAAGGTGCTAGTATCTGCGCTGGTGCCTGCCTGGCAGAGATGATGTGTTGCTTCTAAAGGTGCAACTTCATGCCCCTCAGGTGCCAGAGGGGGCCCCTGCTCCTGCTCCCGGCCGTGTGCCAATGATGCTGAAAGGAAGAGTAAGGACATTCGATCAGTGAGCCTGCGAGCAGTGTCAATGTACATGCCTGTCCTCTGGCTCATCAAGCGCTCATCATTCCACACACACTGGACAAGCCATGTTGGTAACGTCACTCACTGAACAATCAGCACTGCCATGGATGTTGGAAGACTACTAGTGACATGAATGCTGGCCATACATACCTGCCTGTGGAACTCCAGCTTCTCCGGCTCCAGTGGACCTGGGCGCGTGCTGCCTCTCTAGGTCCAGTGCCTCCTGCTCAAAGCAGCTGAGCATCAAAATCTGTCCTGGCCCACCACCAGCTGCTTGGCGTTGTTATGAGAATTCATCTCCTGCAAATGAAAAAATTTCATTAAGTGATACTTGTACCATCAGTCTCCTCACGGCCGGCCCACCCCAAACCCAGTTGGCCACTGCAGGGCTGCAGTGCATCCTTCTCCCGCTGGTAGCTGGCACACACACTCATTTGCCTGATGTGTCCTTTCCCTCCCCCCACCCCCCCAGCCCCCACCCTACCAATCACATGCTGCCTTCATCATATTTGGGAACACACAGTTGTACCAGCCATTGCAAGGAGGCACAATGATGTGGAGTGCAGAGGGCAGCACATCCATCTGTGCCACAGGACCTTAAAGATCCCATCACACCATGTCATCACCCTGACTTCCACATGTCCTGGAGTTTGACCAGTGCGCCTGGGTGTAGCTCCTCCAGGTTGAACCCACCGCAATCATATGGGTGTCATTGCACCACATGCTGCGGGTGTAGAACCCATCTCATCTCAACCCTCGCATGCTTACAAATGCATAGGCAATCTCTGGTGGGCCGCCCAGCTAAGGACACATGTCGTCACTGACTTATTACACTCAGGCCACTCAGACATGTGTGGTCCTCCACCGGGGCAGCAGGTTACATGATGGGTGCAGTGAATGATGCCAACATGCTACTCATCCTTCCCGTGCGCAGCAGGCCGTTAAAGCACTTGTGGCATTGGGTCCATGAGCGCTGCACCACATCGTGGGAGCTCTCAACCTCCGCTACCTCCTCCCATGCACGCTTGGTCAGGGACAAGCAAATCCCGCCATGCTGCCACCTCTTCAAGGAAAACCTGGGTGCACACTGGCCACCCGCCCTACCCTCTTGCATGGCTCTTTCTGATTTGCCTTGCCCCCAACCTCTGGTTATGTTCAGCAACCTTAGTGCAGCTGCAGCTTGGCCTTTAAACAGGCCACCGTGTCACCATTGGACCCAGCAGCGATTGCAGTTCCGCCTGCGCCCACCCACTCCCACCGTCCCCGGGAGCTGCAAGCATGCTGGACAGGCTTTAATTGGCCTGCCTGCACAAAATGGTAGCATAGTCCCAATCGCCGGCGGCGATTGGGACCGCGCCCACCAGCGCCCACTCCTGCACTCCTCACTCCATATGGGGAAAATTGTCCCCCAACACTCCAAGCAAAGCCATCCTCAAATCTTAACAGCAGACAAATATGGCATTCTTTACAAAGATAGGAAAAAGGATTGATCTGTATAATGATTCAGATCCCTGGATAAAAAAATACTTGAATCAGAAGGGAATGTGCTCACATATTTGGCAGGCGCATTAGGGGCCTCCAACCATGAAATTAAAACATGGCATGACCACATCACCCTGCATGTAACTATCAGAGTGCATGGTGTCACTTGAGTTTGTGTAAATCAGTCAAATTCCAACCTTTGTACTAACGCAAGTATGTCCGCAGGTATAAGAGACTTAGGAACCAGCTCGAGA
The DNA here is from genome assembly GCF_017639515.1 of Carcharodon carcharias. Classification (NCBI taxonomy): domain Eukaryota; kingdom Metazoa; phylum Chordata; class Chondrichthyes; order Lamniformes; family Lamnidae; genus Carcharodon; species Carcharodon carcharias. The sequence continues at coordinate 61,512,790 of NC_054483.1, read as the reverse complement.
TGTGATTTGTAAGCTCACTAAACCTAGGCTCTGCAAAAGCCCCCCCCCCCCCCCAAGGGGCCATCTCACACCTGCTTGAGTTCTTGCCAGTATGACTGCAGCCTGTTATGACTTCTTGGATGTCCTGGGCATGTTTAAAACTTTGTATAAATCTTTTTAATGTCAAGGGAAAGCAGATGCTCTCACCTAGTTTTCTTATCGTTGAAAGATTGCAGCTCAGAAACAAGTGCAGCCACTGAGCTCTTTTGAAGCCTTGGAAACATGGTGCAATCAGTGGTATAACTCCAGTCTACTGACTGAAGACCGATACCAGTCTGGAGAATTTTTTTTTGCAGTCTAAGATTGGTAGTTGCATTACAACTGCAGCCTCAGATAGCTAAATTGTTGATTCCACATGTTGCTTAAAGGAAATACAACACCTAGATATTAAGGTCCAGAAGGGAAAAACAGTTCGGATCAGTACTCTTATTTCCCAGTTTTTGCTGTTTTTTTTCCCTGTGGGAGTAAAATTTGTTTCTACGCATTTGAAAAACCTTGATTTCTAGCTGTTTCCAAAAGACAACAATTTTAATAAAACTCTCTTTATTCATGCAACTATTTATTTGATTGACTCTTTTGTATCCTTGTGTCTGTCTCTCTCTTTATAATTTCTCTCATTATCATCTTTGTATTTATCTGCTTCTGGCTCTTTCCCAAAGGCAAGGGTTTATAGATGATTTCATGTTTTCCAAAGTTTTTAGAACATTTCAATCTGCAAGTTTGGTGTGATGTAATTCTACGTTACTTTTATGTCTTGAATCTACAGACAGAATTTTACGGCACCATTTCAGCAGGGACGGGGCCCTAAAATGCGGCGAGACATTCTAAACCCCATTGACTTCAGCGGGAACATAAAACCCCACTGCTGCCCTGGATGGTGTCAAGCTTCTTGAGTGTTGGGAGCTGCATTCATCCAGGCAAGTGGGCAGTATTCATCAGACTCCTGGCTTGTGCCCTGTACATGGTGGACAGGCTTTGGGCACTCAGGAAGTGAGTTACTTGTCGCAGGATTCCCAGCCTCTGACCTGCTGTTGTGGCTTCAGTATTTCTATGGCTAGTCCAGTCCAGTTGATAGTTGATAATGGGGGATTCAGTGATGGTAATGCCATTGAACATCAAGGGGCGATGGTTGGATTCTCTCTTGTCGGAGATGGTCATTGCCTGGCCCTTGAGTCGAACGAATGTTACTTGCCACTTGTCAGCCTAAGCCTGGATATTGCCCAGGTCTTGCTGCATTTGGACATAGACTGATGAGTCATGAATGGTGCTGAACATTGTACAATCATCAGCGAACATCCCCACTTTCGACCTTATGGTGGAAGTAAGGTCATTGATGAAGCAGCTGGAGATGGTTGGGCCGAGGACACTACTCTGAGGAACTCCTGCAGTGATGTCCTGGAGCTGAGATGATTGACCTCCAACAACCACAACCATCTTCCTTTGTGCTAGGTATGACACTAACCAGTGAGAATTTTTCCCCTGATTCCCATTGACTCCAATTTTGCTGGGGCTCCTTGATGCCAAACTCGGTCAAATGCTAACTTGATGTCAAGGGCAGACACTCTCCCCTTACCTTGGGAGTTCAGCTCTTTTGTCCATGTTTGGACTAAAGCTGTAATGAGGTCAGGAGCTGAGTGGCCCTGGCGGAACCCAAACTGGGTATTAGTGAGCAGGTTGTTACTAAGCAACTGCCGCTTGAGAGCACTGTTGATGACTTTTTCCATTACTTTACTCTTTAGTCAAGAGTAGACTGAGGGGACAGTAATTGGCTTCGTTGGATTTGTCCTGATTTTTATGGAGAGGTCATAGCTGGGCAATTTTCCACACTGCCGGGTAGATGCCAGTGTTGTAGCTGTACTGGAACAGCTTGGCTAGGGGCGTGGCAAGTCCTGGAGCACAAGTCTTCAGCACTATTGCCAGAATTTTGTCAGGGCCCATAGCCTTTGCAGTATCTAGTGCCTTCAGCCATTTCTTGGTATCATATGGAGTGAATCAAATTGGCTGAAGATTGGCACCTGTGATGCTAAGGGCCTCCAGAGGAGGCCGAGATGGATTATCCGCTCGGCACTTCTGGCTGAAGATCGTAGCAAATGCTTCAGCCTCATCTTTTGCACTGATGTGCTGGGCTCCCCCATCATTGAGGATGGGGATATTTGTGGAGCCTCCTCTTCCAGTGATATGTTTAATTGTCTACCACCATTCATGACTGGATGTGGCAGGGCTGCAGATCTTAGCTCTGATCTGTTGGTTATGGGATCACTTAGCTCTATCACTTGCTGCTTATGCTGGTTGGCATGCAAGTAGTCCTGTGTTATAGCTTTACCAGGTTGACACCTTGTTTTTAGGTATGCCTGGTGCTGCTCCTGGCATGCCCTCCTGCGTGCTGATGAGAGAGTGCTGGGGATGTAATGCACTGAGCAGCCGGAGAGGATGGTGGTTGTTGAGTATGAGGTGTGAAGTGCAGATGCATTTACTGCTCTTGACCACATGTGCAAGGTCATTAAGTGTTTTTTGGCACTTCTGCCAGGTCCTCTAAGCCAGACTGGGAATTGACCTGACTTGCCACTAGCTCCCATTCCCTTTGGAGGGCCTATTTGAAGGGTTCCTGGTCCCCAGGAAAACATGGCCTCTCTTCTCTCCACCTTGGTCACTAATGCCTCTAGTGCCACATCTATGAATTTGAAAGCACTTTCCCTGGCCACATATTCCTTCAGTGTCATCCAGTAGCAGACTTCTTTCATCCAGTACAGCTTCCCTTTAAGAGGGACAGACTGCCTTTAAGAACTGGAGGCTAGCTGCAACATGTGCTAGTCTCACATACTCTTAGGACCAACTGTTAAGTGTGCAGACAGACAACAGAGCAGGTCACACAGAGCTGCAAGCTCCATCATTTAGATAAGGAGGCAGTACAAGGTTTGCATGCTGCCTACCTCGAAGAGAGCAGGCATGGGCAGATGGAAGATCAACTGTGTCCAAAAGATGTTTCAAACCTCTTTCCAGTCCCGTGAGTCTTAACAAATTTAAAGGGAAAAAAAAACTTGCATTTACAATACCTTATGAGGACATCCAAATGCATGACATCTAATGAACTACTTATTTGAATTGCAATTCGCTGTTGTAACATAAATTTATGTGCAGCTAGGTCCCAGAAGGAGCTATGAGATCAATGGCTTTAGTAATGTTGGCTGAGGGATCAATGTCGGTCAGGACGTCAGATTCATGATTTTCCATTTTATACAATATTAAAATGAAACCATTTGAAAGGCTGAATTGCTCAATATAAGCCATGTTAAAAGTTTAAACTTTGGCTGGTATTTAAACCAGATAGATTTTCTGACTGGTGGGATCATTCCATGAATGGGATTATGGATTTTACTGGGTTTCATGTTCCACACATAGCCCCTGCCCCACCCCGCCCCCAACCCCCTGACTAAAAAGTTGATCAGTAGCTCAAAAACAAAACGATTGGCTTGCCCACGGCCATTTTATGTTTGGGGGCTCAGGATGAGACCTCTGCCCTCATCTGGAGAGGAAGTCCTGCCTTAGAGAGTTTCCAGCCAATCAGATTGGCCAGTGGGAAGGTGGCGGGCAGGCCACATACTGCATTTTACGAGCCCCCTCCCCATGCCCACCATCTTCAAACATGCCAGCAGAGGATCGTAAAATTCAGCCCTAGGGCTGGCGGAGACCAAGCGGTCAGGCACGTGATTCATTTTTCCAAATCCCTTTTTCAATATTTGTGTTGGAGTTTAAGATAGCCCAAAATAGTCTTGCTTGATGAGTTTTGTTTAACTAAAATTCATTTATTAGTAATAATTGCTCATGGGATTTCCAAATCTTCTCATTAGAAATGCATCATGCACTCAGCCTGTTAGTGTAAAATAGACAGTGGAGACAAATGTTTTATTGGCCTTTCAAGAACTGAGTTTTTGACCTTGTATTTTTGAGTGCTATAGGCTAAATTCTAAAGGTTGCAATTGCTAGGGGTCTTCTTTGGGCTTGAATATTATAGTGGAGGAGGAGGAGAACAGGAGCAAATCAAGTTTACTGCAATACAGGGATCTGCCTTTACCCACACAGATATACATACAGAGCCACACCTACCTTAGGATGTTCAATACTAACTTTTTTCGCAGGCTTCAACCATCAGAGAGACCTTGCTTAAGTTGGGCCATGTCCTGGAGTGTGAGCTTTACACAAATTCAACCACAGAAATGGTACTTACAGTGGAAACAAATTGCATCATAGCACAGAACCTTTACATCGCTGACAATTTCCAAGCCAGCTCATACAGTATGGAAATCTCCAGTCGATCCATAGCACATGAATCCATCAAGTAGACCAGTGATGGATTAATCATCACACCTTCATTGCTATGCCTGAGTATGTCATGAAAAATAAAATAATTATCATAATGTTATTGTGATTTATTGCAAAAGTGGATAAATAGTGGAGTTTGGATAATTCTCTGTGTGAGAGGGAGATTTAATTGAATTGGAGACAGCTGGTCTGGAGCATTTGAGTTATCAAAAGGGAAGCTAGGTTTGAAATGCTCAATACGTAAACATGGCTGAAGGTTTACACTGTGAGGTGTGAGGAACATTTGCACTTTTAGATAAATTAGGTTAGTTTGAATTTCAAAGAGGTGGTAAGATGTTACACCTAGCCATAAGATGCTAAGCCAGTGAGTTTATTTTTCCCAAAGGTTTCTGATAATATGAGCACTATGAAAGATTTATGTTATGAGAATAGTAAGGTTGCAAAAACATATCGGAACAAAAGGATTTGCATTAAAAAGGGAGAAACATGTATAAAGGAGATGAGGTTATGTGTAAGGGGGAAGGAATTCTAAGATCTAACACAAGTGTGAAAAGCCTACAGCCTCTATGCATCAAGGAACTGGGGCTGAGAAAACTCACCATGAATTCTCCTATCAGAGTATCATGTTGCTTTGCCTGGGTCTGTTTAAATTTATTTGTTGTTTTGCTATTGCCTTAACAGAGGTGTAACTGGGAGCCAGATTAATTAGGGGAGTTAGCCATTAGTATAGTAGTAATTTGTATACCTTTTTATGTGCTTAAAATCTTTTCTTCAATTAATAATTGTTTAATTTAGTTTTGTAAAAAAGCTCTATGTCTCGGTGAACTTATTACTACTGAATTCAAGACATGCAACTTGAAAGAAAATACAAATTGCAAAACAGTTGTGGCAGATGTTTCAAGTTTCCCTCTGGGATTTGAGAAGCTCAGCATTTGCCATCCACTGTGCCATAACAAAATTGGAGGCTTGTCCGGCATATATTTGAAACTCCTTGATTGGTTTGGGATTGGTGAATCTTAAGGTTACGATTATGAGAAGCACTTTGAATTCAGGGGTTGGTGTGAGGTTTTTCTTTTAAGTGGTGAGACTGATATATGGCATTGGCAGTTGCTAAGGCTTCTCTGGGAGTTGAAGTTATATGTTTGGTTGGTTTACAAAAGGTAAATAAAGCTAAGTTAATGGAATTGGTGATAAGTTACAATTAGAATTATCTGCAAAGGTAAGGAAATCATAACTGAAGGTATAGCACAGCATTTGAAATTGAAAAGAATACCCAAGAGACCAAGTTCTCCAAGTTGCTGGAATGGACTCAAATTCAGTTGCAAATCAAAAAGTGAAACTAGTGGCAGCAGATAAAGAAAGGGTTGAGAAAGCAAAGGAAAAGGAAAAAGAAAGAGCATTTCAGATGGAATTAGAAATAGCAAGGCTAGAAAAGGAAGAAAGAGAAAAAGAGAGATGAAGAGAATTCTGCTGGCCGTTAAAAGAGAGACGTCAGAAGGCTAGATCAGAACCCAGTGGGGAAATGTTTAAATTTGTACAAGCTCTTCCAAAGTTTGAAGAAAGAGATGTGGAGGCGTTCTTTATTCCATTGAGAAGATAGCTAAACAGATGAAATGGCCACAGGAAAACTGAACATTGTTGTAACAATCCAGGTTGATGGATACAGCACTTGAGGTTTATGCTTCATTGTCAGAAGGAATGTTGTGAACTAGGATGTGGTAAAAAAAAATACTATTTTGAATACATTTGAGTTGGTTCCTGAGGAATACAGGCAGAAATTTAGGAATATGAGAAAACAGCCAGGCAAACTTATATTGAGTTTGAGAGAGTAAAACACAGTGTGGATAGGGGCATTAAAGATAGAGATGACATATGCAGTTCTTAGAGAGGTAATTTTTTTCAGAAGAATTTAAAGTTTCAATTCCTTAAGTAGCAAGAACTCACGTGGAGGAACAAAGAGTTGAAATGATAAGGCAAGAAGCAAAGATAATTGATGACTTTGGGCAGAATTTTGCCCTTGGTGGGCGATCGGGCCCCACGGCTCAGCGGCGGGCGGGCAGCCAACACCCAGCGCCGAAACGGGGCCCACCGCCATTTTGAGTGGGAAGGCCAATTAAATCCCCCCCAGAGGCCTGCCCAACAGGAAGTGCTATGCGCTCCCTGTGTGGGGGAGGTGGGGTGGGGTGGGGGAGGGAATCCCCAACTGTCAAAGTGCACTCTTTCGCGCATGTGCAGGAAAGAGCGCACTGCTCCCTGAGGCAAAATGCTGTCTCAGGGAGTTTACTGACAGGTAAGAAAAGTCAAAAAAAAATATTAAAATTACTAATATGTCCCCTCATGTGACAATGTCACATAAGATGGGACATGTTAATAAGAAACACAAAGTTTATTAAATTTTAAAAAAAACGGACATGAAGTGTCATGAATAATCTGGAGCCCGCAGGGCTCCTGGCCTGCCCGCCAGCCTTAAGCTTGCACGGGCAGGGTCTTTAACAAGGCTAATTAGCCTGTCAATGGCTTTAATTGGCCATTGACAGGTTGGCGGGCGGACAGCTGATTTCACTGTCCGCCCGCCTTCCTGAAGATTTAAATGGACCGGGATGATGTTGGGGCTTCCTCCCGACATCATCCCGCATCATTTTCCCCTCAGCAAGCGGGCCCTGCCCTCAAATCGTCAAAGGGAAAATCCCGGCCTATGAGTTAATTCATAAATCTAAACATTTTTTCATCACCCTTTTAACTCAGAGAAGGACAGAAAGTGGGAAGGTGAAAGGAAGGTTGGTAGTCAGGGATAAAAAGGAGGAGGTGGAAATTCCCAGGAAGTATTTTCTCAGAATAAAATGGAAGTTGCTAAGAGTAGAATTGACACTTGAAAATTGAGGTGTTTTCTTTGTAATAAAGCTGGGCGCACAAAGTCATTGTGTTGGAAGTAACAGGGAAAATCTGTTGGGATTATTGGGGTGCAGAAAAGTTCCAGAAGTAAAAGTGCTGTGGGTTCTGAGGTTCAGGCACAGGAAAAACTAATGGTTTGTGTACAGGTAAAACAGGGAGAATCAGTGATAGTTAAAGAAGTGGAATGTGTTCACAATTTACACAAGACAATTCTGAGGAGAGGTTGAAGAAATGTTTAAAGATTTTGTATGTGAAGGGAAAGTCTTTCCATGTGTACAGGGTGGAGTAGGTAAAGATAAAATCTTAGGAGACACAGGGGCTGGTCAGTCCTTAATATGCGGGATGATGACATTTGTTGTTCAGAGGGAGTATTGCAGGAACAGGTGATAATAAGTGGGGTTCATGGAGATACTAAACCTATTCCATTGTGGAAGGTAAATTTAAAGAGTAAGTGGAAAACAGGTGAGATGATTGTTGGAGTAGTGGAAACATTGCCTACTGTAGGGGTTCAATTTATTTTAGGTAATGATATAGCTGGATCACAAATGTGGATGATGCCCATAGTAGTTGAGCAGTCTGTAAAGGTGTTTTCCACGGAGGTGTTTCAGAGAGAGCGTCCTGGATTGTTTCCAGAATGTGTGATAACAAGATCACAGGCTCACAGGTTGAAACGGGAAGAATAGGAAGTTAAAGGACAGGGAGAAGGTGTGGAAGGCCAATTAGTTGACATTGTGTGTGATAATTTTGTTCAGAAAGAAAGAATGGAGGATAATGCAGTGAGCTATTTAGCTCAAGGCAGTTGGTAGATTTACAGAAAAAGGATATGCAGATAAGACAGTTATATCAGACAGCTTACTCAGAAACAGAGGCAAATATATTCCAGAATGTTATTGCCTTAAGGGTAATGTTTTAATGAGAGCATGGCAGCTGTATCATGTTTCAGCAGAAGAAAACTAGAGGGAAGTACATCAGGTTGTTATACCATTTGGATATAGAAATGAGATCCCAAGAATAACTCATGAAATTCCAATGGGGCAACATTTAGTAATTAGAAAGACACAGGCAAAAATATTTTAAAAAGAATGATTTTATTGGCCTGGATTGCCTAGAGATATAGTCAAATTCTGTATAACAAGTCACACATGTCAGGTGATAGGGAAACCACAAGCAGTGGTTAAGCTGGCACTTTTAATTTCAATTCCAGTATTTGAAGAATCTTTTACTAGGGTCATGATTGATTGTGTACGACCTCTCCCTAAGACTAAAAGTGGAAATCAGTAACAAAAACAGAAAATGTTGGAAAAACTCAGCAGGCCTAACAGCATCTGTGGAGAAAGAAAGAGTTAACATTTCGAGTACATATGACCCTTCTTCAGAGCTAAAGAGAAGTAGCAATGTGATGAAATTTATACTGGGCGGTGAAGCAGGTGAAGCTGGGTAGAAGACCACTGATAGGTGGGGGCAAAGGAGAGATTGACAAAGATGTCATGAGCAGAAGGACAAAGGGAGTGCTAATAGTAGTGGTGAGGGCTAAAAAAGGTGCTGATAGAGGCATAAAGGTAAGAAAGCAGAATATGATAACTTCAGAACAAGGGTAAGCACTCTGTGAAAGAACACCATGGAACTAGTAACAGATGGCCCTTTGGGGGTGGGGTGAGGGGAGGGGGTGATGGTGTGGAAAAAGGATAAAAAATGGGATAAAAGGGGATTAAAAAGGGGATAAAATAATGAATATAAATAAAAATAAATGTAAGTGGATAAAAATAAAAATGAATTTTGAGAAAAGGGATTAAAAAAGGGTTGAAGATAGAGGAGAGAGTAGATTTAGTAGATCATGAGCTCTCTCCTCTATCTTCATCCCTTTTCTAATCCCTTTTATCAAAATTCATTTTTATTTTTTATTTGTTTATTTTTATTTTTATCCATTTTTTATTTCTATTCATTTATTCGTTGTTTTACCCTTTTTTACCCCCCTTTATCTCATTTTCTATCTTTCTCCTCTAATCAAATTGGATAATGAGGGTGCCTTAAAAATTTAAATGTAATATTGAGTTACTGGCCAGACAAGTGTCAAAGTGATTTGGAGAAGCTATTCTAGTCACACAAAGCTATTTGTGGGAATAAGCAAATTTAGCTATACATGATGTGTGTGTAGAAGTTTCATCTTCGATAAGGCAACATCCTTATAGATTAAATCTGGTAACATCATCACAAGTACAGAAAGAAATTGAATTCATGCTTCAAAATGATATCAATGAGTCTTGTTGCAGTAATTGGGTTTGCTTATTGTGATGATACCAAAACCAGGTGGAACACAAAGACTGTGTGTAGACTATTGAAAGGTGAATGCAATGACAAAAACAAATCCATATCCTATACCATGGTTGGAAGATTGCATGGAGGAAGTGCAACAATCAAGGTTTATCACAAAGATTGTCTTGCTAAGAGGATATTGGCAAGTACTGTTATCGGAGAGAGCAAATAAGATATCAGCTTTTGTGATGCTAAATTGATTATATCAGTTTAAAGCCATGCCATTTGACATGAAAGATGCATCTGCAACAGTTCAAAGACTAAGAAATAAAGTAATTGCAGGACGGAACAATTGTGCTGTTTATATTGATGACTTGATAGTTTTCAGTCAAACATGGGAGGAGTATTTACAACATCTGGAAGAATTGTTTTGTTGATTACAAGAAGCTAATTAGGTAATGAACTTGGCTAAAAGTGAATTTGAAAAAGCTCAAGTTGCACATTTAGGCCATACCATTGGACATGGTAAGGTGGCTCCCAGAAATGTGCAAGTCAAGGCTATTGTGGATTTCCCCATGCCTACAACAAAATGAGAAGTTTTGAGATTTCTGGGCATGAACTATTAAAAAAGAACATGAAGTTTCAATGTACACTGGATTGCCCGAAGGCATTTGACAGTTTTAAAACTGTATTGACTATGACACCAGTTTTGGCAGTACCCAATTATGCCAAGCAATTTAAGTTGGCCATTGATGCAAGCGATATTGGCATTGTATTGTTACAAGAAGATGGAACTGGAATTGAAAAAATTGAAAAACCGATAGGGTATTTTTTTCACGGAAGTTGAATGTACAACAGAGAAGATATTCAATGATTGAAAAGGAGACTCTGGGTCTGATGTTAGCATTGCAGCATTTTGAGATTTACATTGCAAACAATTAATCAGAAACAATTGTTTATATAAAACACAATCTTTTAAAATTTCTGGACAAATTTTGAAACAGAAGTGCAAGGCTATTCAAATGGAGTTTATTACTGCAACCATTTAATCTAGAGGCTATACATGTGGCTGGACGAGAAAATCTAATTGCAGATGTATTGTCAAGAGTTTGAAGCTGAAAGGGAAAATTGGAGATCCAAAAACCTGGACACTGGATTGGAATGATTTCTGTTGATACAAAGGATTTGTATATATATTGTTATGTTAATGCATGCATCTGGTAATGTAATAGTGTGAGTATATAGGTAAAGTATAGAAGGTAATGTAAAATGGGTTGAGAAAATGAAGCTATCTTTTTTTAAATTATGATGGTTCATTTTCCAGTAAGGGGGAGGGTGTCATGAAATTATAATAATTTTCATAATATTATTGTGATTTATTATAAAAGTGGGTTAATAGTGGAGTTTGGATAGTGTGTGTGTGTGTATGTATGTGTGTTTGATTTAATTGAATTGGAGACAGCTGGTCTGGAGCTTTTGAGTTATCGAAAGAGAAGCTAGGTTTGAAATGCTAAATATGTAAACATGGCTGAAGTTTTAGAATGTGAGATGTTAGGAACATTTTCATTTTTAGATAAATTAGGTTAGCTTGAATTTCAAAGAGATGGTAAGGTGTTACATAAGAACCTAAGCCAAACAGTGAGTTTATTTTCCCAAAGGTTACTGATAATATAAGCACTATAAAAGATTTATATTATGGGAAAAGTAAAGTTGCAATGTTATATTGGAACAATGGGATTAGCACTAAAAACATTTATAAAGGAGATGAGGTTATGTGTAAAGGGGAAGGAATTCTAAGATCTAACACAAGGGTGAAAATCCTCTCTGCATCAAGGAACTAGATCTGAGAAAGCTCACTTTGAATTCTCCTATCAGGGCATCATGTTGCTTTGCCTGTCTATTTAAATCTATTTGTTTTTTGCTGTTGCCTTAACGGAGATGTAACTGGACCCAAATTAATTAGGGGAGTTAGCAGTTAGTACAGCAGTAATTTGTAGACCTATGTACGTACTTAAAATCTTTTCTTTCATTAATAAATTTTTAAATTAGTTTTGTAAAAAAAAAACTCTACATCTCAGTGAACTTATTACGACTGAATTCAAGCCATGCATTTTGAAATAAAATGCAGATTGCAAAACAGTTGTGGTAGTTGTTTCAAGTTTCCCTCTGGGATTTGAGCAGCTCAGCATTTACCATCGGCTGTGCCATAACAAGACACTACATCTCCATTAGGTGTCAGAAAATTGAATCTTTGGAGCAACAATTGAATACATTCAATGCCATTAGGTAGGATGTGCAATGTCTGGATTTTGCTCTCCAGAGGCTGGTTTACTCCAAAGCTTTGCTGCGATTATCACTTCTGAACATGGAAGTGCGATCTTAGAAAGGCATCAAATAATCTATTACCTAAAACAATCTAAATTGCAGCCTTATATTTTTGAAACTGTTTTGGTCCTTATCTTTGTTTTGTGTATATTACATTTTTTTAATTTATAAAAAAAATTAAGTTTGAAATATTAATCATTTTTACCTTGAACTGCCTTTTGATTAGATACAGTAAGCACAAAGCAGTGGTGGTTCGATACACTACCAGATAACAGACTTGTGAGGAAACTTAGGTCATGGAATAAAAGGGGCAGTAGCAACATGGATACAAAATTGGCTAAGGGATAGGAAACAGAGAGTAATGGTTAATGGGCATTTTTCGGGCTGGAAGAAAGTTTGTAGTGGAGTTCCCCAGGTGTCGGTATTGTGACCTTTGCTTTTCTTGATATATTTAAATGAGCTAGATATTGGTGTGCAGGGGACAGTTTCAAAGTTTGTGGACAGCACAAAACTTGGGAGAATTGTAAACTGTGAGGAGGACAGTGTAGAATTTCAAAAGGACATTGACACATTGGTGGAGTGGGCAGTTAGGTAGCAGATTAAGTTCAATGCGGAGAAGTGTGAGATTATACACTTTGGTACAAAGAACATGGAGAGACAATATAAAATAAAGTACACTATGCTAAAGGGTTTTCACGAGCAGAGAGACCTGGATGTATATGTAAAGTTGGTAGGACAGGTAGAGAGAGCTGTTTCTAAAGCATACAGCATTCTAGGCTTCAATAATAGGGCATAGAGTGGAGCAGGGAGATTATGATGAACTTATATAAGATACTGGTTAGACGTCAGCTGGAGTATTATGTACAGTTCTGGGTGCCACACTATAGGAATGTGAGCGCATTGGAGAGAATGCAGAAGAGGTTTACAAGAATGGTTCCAGGGATGAGACACATGAGTTATGAGGAAAGATTGGAGGAATTGGGACTGTTTTCCTTGGAGAGGAGAAGGCTAAGAGGAGACTTGATAGAAGTTTTCAAAATCATGAGGAGTCTGGACAGAGTAGATTGGGAGAAACTGTTCCCGCTCGTAAACAGATCGAGAACCAGAGAGCACCGTTTTAAAGTGTTTTGCAAAAGAAGCAAATGCGGGGTGAGAAAAAAACTTTTTAGTAGTTAGGGTTTGGGATGCACTGCCTGGAAGTGTGGTGGAGGCAGGTTCAATTGAGGCATTCAAGAGGGCATTGGATGATTATTTAAATAGAAACAATATGCAGGGTTACGGGGAAAAGGCAGGAGATTGGCACTCAGTTAAAATGCTCAGAGAGCTGGTGCAGACATGATGGGCCAAATGGCCTCCTTCTACACCGTAATGATTCTGTGATTCTGTGAACCTCGTCCTCTGTCACCACAGAGGGAGCAGCTGGCCCACAGGAGGACAGCCAAAGCAAGCTGGGGCCCTCAGGGCCTCAGCTTTCCAGAGAACACATGCCAAAGTCATCAGAGGAAACAGGGCCAACCACTGCACAGGTTGTCTCCACCCCTGCTGCGGATGTCAGGGCAGCACCTAGAAGTGGTAGGCCTAGAAAAGTTAAGAATTTCTGATCACAAATGGTTGCACAGGTGAACACATTTTGTCACTACATAATCTGAAAATATATTCACTTCCACTGACTAATGCGTAATGTTGTCTTTCAGTTTTATTGACAGGCTTCGCGAATCCACTCACAGCTGCCTGCCCCCCCCCCCACTAGCAGTTCAGCTGTACGCGGCCAGGCCACAGGTGATTCTGGAGGGAGGAGTGTGTGTGGCAGGGCCTTTCGGAGCCTCGTACAAGCACTCTCCCACGCATGCAGTTCCTTCATCCATCACACTCATCTTACAGTCCTGAACATTTTCAATGCTGCCTGCTGGGGTTCTCTTTCAGTTGTCCATCTGACCTGACCTGCATCTCCATCCACATATTGATTGCACTGCCATGCAGCACCTGTCCCCGTCCAAGTGAGTCTCCACTCACTTTCGATTTCAACAATCATGGTAGTAGTGAAGTATACTGTTAGCTCCCCTGTCCTTTCCCCTTCCCCAGTCTCCCATGCCCTTTGCCCCATCACTTTTGGCACCCCCCCCCACCCCCCGCTACCCCGGCATCACCTTCCACCTCCCCACCAGCCTCTACGAACCCAAACCCTTGTGTTTCCAGGATGTCCATGTGAACATTCACGTTCCCTACCTTGCTGAGAATCCCACTCTCATACACATTGACCTCCCTGACCTTGTCCTTCTCACCACAGGGTCCGTGTCTGCCTTCAAGCACCCATCAACCACCTTTGCTGTTCCTTCTACCACTACCAGTACACCCTCAACGTTCCACCCTACCGGCTCCCTCTGCCCCCTCTCAAACTCACCATTCCCTCCTGCCATGCTGTCATGATAATGAAGGAAAAACATCGAATTGCATCCAGAAACATTGGACTTTTAAAATAAGACCTGAGTTTTAAAAAAAATGCGCACAAGCCATTGTCTAGAATGCTGCAGGGTGACTCCCTAAGAGGTAAGTGAACCCCACCCAGTTGCTAGACAAGGTGCTTCTAAAGGTATCCAGAAACTAATTGCTCCTTCTGGTAGAGACAATGGGACATAATGAGAGATGAGTAACATCTCGTCAAGATATTCTGCGAGCAATGCCCAGACTGATTTGTAAATTTGCTTCCCATTTGGAATATACGAAGAAGAGGTTAAAAATTAGTTGAAAAGCTGCTCCAGTGTCTGTCTGTTGGTGGGTGTTCTGAGAGAGAGCAAGTTCTAGACCCAGAAGTAACAGCCACATGCAGCACCTCTGCATATCACCATTTTGCAAGTATCTCGTTCACGTTCCCTACCTTTCCCTCTCCCAATCTCTTTCCCTCTCCACCGAATTCAACACTACTGGAACCCCAAAACCAACTATTTGTGTACTGGAGCCAACTCTACTGGAACCTCAAATCCAAATATTCATCAACTGGAGCCAACTTTACTGGGACCTCAAATCCGACTATTTGTCTACCGGAGTCAATTCCACTGGAATCTCAAATCGCATCGGTCGCAACGCTCAATCACCTACTCCCCCGAGTCAAGGACTGTTCCATATACTTTTTATACACACACACACACATATATATATATATATATATTCATTTGCTTCAAGTTAAATTCTTACTTTTAATCTGCATGTGTTTTGTCCATTCTTGCCTTTGGTAGTTAATAAACTTACTCTTACCTTTAACTCAAGAAAGTCTGATTAAATTGGCTACTTCAAAACCAGAATGATTGGGTTTGGGGAAGAGGTATCCATGAAATGGATCCTTTTTAGATTAAATCTTGTTATGACCAATAGGAGGGGTGCCTGAATAAAGACAGGGAGTCGGTTCATCCTCCCTCACCTGGGGCATAACAATTTGGGGGGACCCAGGCAGACGGTTACAAATTGAGGGATCTTGCCTGGATGAACAACTTTGCGGTCCTCACCTGGGGGTGGGTCGTAACAACCCTCACCCTTAATTTGCTCCCCAGGAGGCAGTCATTGACTCCACAGACACCTCCCTTGCATGTTCACCTGGACATCACCACCCTCACTCCCTCTGCCACCTTTACTCCCTCCTCCATCCTTACATATTCCTCCATACAGATAGTGTCCCCCCTCCAAACTCTGTCCCCTCTCCAACTCCCTCCTTCCCCTGGACAACATCTCACCTCCATAGTCCCTCCTTCCCCTCGACACCTTCCCCCTTCCAAACCCCCTCGCTTACACGTCGTTCCCCCCACCTTACACCTATCTCCCCACCTGCTGCATTGCCTCCCGTTACTCTCCTCCCCCATACTTCCTCCTCCCCCCAACAACCTCACCCTGCCCCCGGTACACCATCCTCTCTCAGTAAAACCTAGACCTTGGTCTCCCTCCACGGGCCCTTGGTACACCTTCCTCTCCCACAACAGCTGGATCTTCCTCTCCCCCAATCCAACAATCATCCATAGCAGCCCATGGCTAAGACCATGATGTTCTGAAGCAGACCCCATACATCAACGGAGACCTCCCACCTTCACAAAGATGTTTCTCGTTGGAGCCATATCCATGAGAATTGACCCAACATGCGATGCCCATGTTCCTCCAGGGTCCGGTAGCTCTAGGGCTCCAGCATCTTCTCTCCTCAGATGTTCTGGATCTGACCAAGGCCCTAACGGTAAGTCCTGAATTCTGCACATCACACATGCTCAGGTATGTTCTGGGCCAACATGTCTTCCCACCGGCATAATGGTAAATCTGGCGTAGGGGGATGATTCCGTCGGGCCTTACTTTGCATCTCATTACTGGGATGCAAATCGGGTTCATGCCGGTCTCCAGTGAGATTCACATTCTGCCATGATGGATATGATCAGATGATCCCACTGTGCTTTCACGTCAGTGTGAAATCGATTTCTGCCCCTCATACAGAATTGTCGTGCCCCCTCCCCCCGCCCCCACCACCCGCCATGACACCCAATCCCAACAGGACTAGAAAATTCCGGCCCATGAATTCCCAAAAAGGCTCAAGCTCCTGTTTGAAATCTTTGCTAGAAACATTTTAAACACACAAAATGCAGCTGTATAGGTATGGTTGATCATTTACTTTATTTTTTTTCAAATCTTTTATGTCTCTAAGCGTTTTTCCAGATTTCTTACTGTAATGAGAATCCATGAGAGCAGCCAAAAAGACTAAGGGTTACCCATTTTTAAATCTGTCCATACTAATTTTGGAATCTTATTCCTAAGAGAATGGTTCACTTACATTGCATATTCACTCCCTTGTTTTGATTATTCCTCAAAGCTTGTACTGAAGGATCTGATTTCAAATTGCATGAACAACCACGGGCTTGAAATAGGATAAGACCTGTTTTTAGACACGTTCACAATGTGAGGTTGTTCTACGCCTGATGGAACTGGTGTGAGTGTCACATATCTCAGGATCAAATATGACACCAAGGTCTGGCTCAGCCTCAGACAGTTGTCAAGAAGAGGATGTAGTTGGTGGAAAGGGAATGCAGTTTATTACGGGATTTGAAAATAATGGCTTCTGTCTTTCCAGTGTTTATTTGGAGGAATTTTCCGCTCATCCAGTACTAAATATCCGACAAGCAATCAGATAATTTAGAGGGGGAGGTGGGGTCAAGGAAGAGGTAGAGCTGGGTAATATCAGAAAGTTGTGAGGGGAGGGGGGGGAGTCAGGAATAGATCCTAGGGGAGCACCTGACGTAATGGTGCAGGAGTGAGAAGAGAGGCCGTTGCAGGTGATTCTGTGACTATAATAGGAGAGATACAAATCAAAACCAGGTAAGTGGAGGCCCACGCAGTCAGAGAATGGTGGAGAAGGTTTGGATTAGAATTTTGTGGTCAATTGTGTCGAAGATTGTAGATAGACTGAGGAGGAGGAGGAAGGATGGCTTATCTTTGTCACAGTCACATAGGGTGTCATTCACGACTTTGGTAAGAATAGCCTCGGTAATACAATATGGGTTGGGAGGAATTTGAACAAGGAGTTCTGAGAAAGATGGGCACAGATTTGGGAGGTGACATCATGTTCAAGGACTTCGGAGTGGAAAGCAAGGTTGGGGCAGTGGTTTGCAAGGATGGAGAGATAATGGTTTGTTTTTTAGGTAGAGGGGCGATTATAGCAGGTTTGATGAAGAAGAAGACAGTACCTGAGGAGAGGGAACTGCTAATAATGTCAGCTAACATAAGAGCCAAGAAGTGAAGTCGAGCGATAGTTTAATAGAAATAAGGCCCAGAGAGCAAGAGATAGATCGGAATGGCAAGATGAACAAGGCTAGGGAAAGGATAGAGTATGTGACAGCTCCCCGGAGGGTGAGATTGCAGATGCAGCAGAGGACTCAGATAATAGAGCAGCATATGTGAAAAGACTGATGAGCATGCACACTGAAAAGCTTGATGCAGTGGCAGGCCTGCCAGAGAGCCTGTTATTGTCAAAAAACATGGAAGAGTCCGGCTCAAATTTGGGACAGAGTGTCACCGAGAGCTTGGAGCCCATGATTTCCAGCCTGGAAGTGGCGGCAAACTCCATAGCAATAGTTGTGGACTCAGCCATGATGGAGAGTCTGGTGTCCAATGTTTCAGTTTCCATTGCAGCACAAGGCATCCAACATCTGGTAGAAATTCAGACTGAAGTCAAAAGATACATGCTTGTTGCCATGCAGACCTAGCTTAGTGCCATGCAAGCTCAGACTGCTGCCATCATATCTACGGATACCAGTGCTCAAAGGAGCTTTCAGACTCTCACAGCAGTTCAGTGGTCAGTGCTCTGGCAGGTTGTTCGGATTGCTGAGTTCCAGCACTGAGGGAATGGCAGTGGCTTCATGGAGCACAAACCTGCTCTTCACTCTTGGGATTATAGCATTCATACTCCCTTCCACTCTGCCAGTTCCCTGTTGTTGCCTCTCAGCCAGCCCAGAATGTTGTCACCCACCCTAATGTAGATACAGTCCAAAGCCCAGAGATGCTTGAAGATATCATGCTAGGCTATCTGCAGTATCCCTACTGAAGGTCAGCAACCTTCCACCAGCCCTACTGCAATCACTAAGGTAACACCATGTAAGAGTGCTAGACTGAACCGTTGTTTGAGGGTGCTGATGGTCTGCTCCACGATGTTTCTCGTTGCAGCACTTACAAGTGTCATTGTAGAACTGTCCACACATGGTGAGATTGTGGAGGGGAGTCATTAGCCACTTGAAGAGCTGTAATGCTTGTTGTTGAGCAATCACTGAGATTCTCCTTCATGGCTTCAGTATGGCAGGAATGGCTGACTGGTGCAGGATGAAGGCATTGCGACTGCTGCTGGAATAGTGGACATTCTGCCACATGATGGGCCAGAATTTTATGAGATGACATCGGATGAGCGTCACAACGTCATTGCGCACTCGCGTGATCTCTCACTTGGCAGGCACGCGTAGCAGTTGGAAGCGTGCCCGCCGACATCTAACAGGCAATTAAGCCCATTAAGGGGCAATTGAAAGCAAATTTTCATGGCCTGTCCACTTTTGCAGTTAGCGATGGGCCGATCAGCCAGGCGGCCTTTATATTTTTTGCTGAAATCGATCCAGTGTGGGATAAAATCTCTGTGGGGAAATAAAATAAAAAGAGAAGTCTGGGGACTGGGTTTTCATGAAGTAGGCTTTTAGGCGTTGATTATGCTGCATGGACATATTTTGTAGCATTTTTGTTGTTTTGTTTATTCTGTGGAGGTCTGAAGCTCCCTGGAAGCGCTCACTAGCACCCACGGTGAGATTGGTGCCGGCCCTCTTCCCGCCCCCACTGGCAATGCTGAGCCTTTCTCAGCACGCGTTTCATGCTGGCTGGCCATTGATTGGCCAGTCAGCATGAAATCATGGTCAGGGGCTGATAGCGGTCAGGGCCCCTTTTCCCTTCCTGGGCCTGCCGATTGGGCGCGCCCAATAGTGAAAAATTCAGGCCATGCTCTGTGCATAGTTGCATACCAATTGCGCATTCAGGGAATAGAAACTTCTGTGGCTTTGATTCATCTCCCTGTTAATATGCGGGCCCACAGAGCCACACATGTGCAGTTAATGCCCCCCTGCACCATTGGGAATCCTGTTATCCTCATAAAGCCACACTTTCTAATTCTCTCTGCTTAGTGAGAAGATAATGAAGCTCGCTCTATATAGTAAAGAGCCTCAGGGATCTTCCTGATGCTTGGCTGTCTGTGAAAATTTAGCAATGTTGCTCGCTCCAGCCAGGAAGGGTTCGCTGGTGTAGACCTGCGGCTGCAGGTCAAGTTTGAGGAGGTGGCACAGTTCTGTGACCAACATCTTTGTGAAGCATAGCTGCCACAGGCACTGCTTCTGGCTCCTTGTTGAGTTAGAATTGCCCTCTGAAGACTCTCAGTGGGTATAGCCTTTGTTAAGAGCCCTCCTCCTCTCCCCACGCTGTGGAATCAAAAATGTAAGCTATTGGCTGTGAATCAGTTCAATAGTGTGACAGTATCTTCTTTGTAATTTATTTCTTATGCAACCTAACACTCCACAAGACTTATGGAGGAAACAGCCTTTCATAGATTTACCCAATGCAAAATGCGCATATGTGCAGATGCCATTCCTAAATCAGCCCGTGAAAGTCAAAGTATCTAGCCTAGCCCTGGACTAAGTTGTGAAAACATTATTGAGGAATGTTAACAATGTAAATTTCAGACAAAAAGCCTTCTCAATTAAAAAGCTGTTTGCTAATCAATCAAAATTCAAAGATATGGCATGGCATCTGCTTAAAATCCTTTGACAACTAACTGGTTATATCTCATTTAAGCTTCATATAGCTATTCATTCGTTGCTCGGGTATACTTAGATCAGCATCTTCAGACAAAGCTTCCACATTTTGGCTCATCTACAAATAGCCGGGTCTGATCTCCATATTGTAAGTTAGAATGGAAAGATAGCTTCCATCTTATCTTGAGCTACTTCGAAACAGTTTCCCTTTGTATCTAAAGTTATAAATAAATATATATATATACATAATAAAAGGGGAGGGGAGGTGGGATGAGATCCGATACTATCAGTATTCCACCCCTATTGAAATTGAAAGTTACCCTCAGTAATTTTGCCACTTTGACATAGAACAAAACTCTGCTTTTGTCATAACTATGACTTCAGAGTATCCAGCAACTCTGTGTCAATTGGCATGAATGGTGGGGACAGCAATTTGCCGGTATTTAGGTAAAACCTTATTAATTAATAGATCACATGGAAAAATCTTGCATCATAATTACACCCACATAAAACAATTATACTGTCACATACGGCAACAGGAATTACTTAATAAATAAAAGAAGCTTAGCTCAGGGTTATAATTAACTGGAATTTTCCTAGATTTAGCCGTTTACCTCACACATGCACATTGTACTTACATATCAATTTAGACAGCATTTTGCATTTTTTAAACAACATACCAGAATATTATACTGCTGACATAAGTAACTAAATGGCTCTTTATTAAAACAACTATAAATCCATCACTACATGAAACACATTACGATGCACAGTTAATTTGTTTTCTAAGTGAGTCACAAAGCCAAGTTATTATAGGATGCATTGTTCTTCCATTGGCTTTAACCAACCCACACTGTTTCTAATAGAGATGCATCTTACCTACATCGTGCGCAATATAATTTAATGAATTGTGTGTCCATGCATGGAATAATGTAGAGTCCAAATGCAATTGTATTGAACTTTGCTATTTTCTATTCATTTGTCGGTCCAGTATTAGTGTGCCCTATTATATATATAGAGTAACTGAAAGAAAATATATTCACTATTATCCATATTATAGCATTGTCCATCTTTCTACATGCATAAGACACACGAGGGCAGTCTTTGACTTCAGCCTGAAATGACCATGTTGTTCGCCTGTAATGGCATTGGGAGCTAATCTACTATGTCTACAAATATACAGACAATGATGGTCAGGTGAAGACCCTCTGGTTCATCCAGTCTGCCCCAGAGATCTTCAACACTGTTTAGCACATCATAACACTCTCCACCTCATCTGAAACCATGTGATCTCCAGGGAGAGGAGAAAAACCAGAAAGAAGAAAGTCCATACCAATTTGGGGGAAACAAATTGGGAAATTCCTCTCAGATTTAGCCAGATGATGGAAACTAGTCCAGGAGATCACTCTAGCCATGTATTCCCTGATTCCCTTTTTAAATGAAGCCTGGCTATTTCCAATTCTCTCACACACACCTTCATCTGTCCTGTGGATCATGTCCTTCTCCTATCCAATGGCACCACTCACCATCCACACATACCTGGCATCCTTATCATCTGGCTTGGCAGGTGTCCTGCTTACACTCTCTCCATCTGTAGTTATGCAGGACAAGCTGGCACACAACAAAAGGAAGAGGTCACACACTGGTGGAGGAATGTCTGACATCAAAGTCCTCACAAACAATGAAAATAGAGTCATCCAGTTGGCCGACGACAATCTAGACCATTCCTTTGATGACAGTGAAGTTGGCAGTGCTCAACCAATTGAGGACAAGCAGTGCAACATCCATCAGACAACCTTGTTGTGAGTGAGTTCCCCTGTTCCGCAGTCTCCTGCCATGCACTAATTATCTCTCCTTGCTTTTGCAGGCACATCTGGGAAGTAGCTGAGAAGGTCCAAGACCCAGGTCCTCAACTCAAGCCCTGAAGACACCTTGGAAGAAGAATCTGATGACACCCTAATTGAAGTCCCATCATGGCGCTCACCCACACCCTCCACCAATGCAGAGACACACACCTCAGTGGGACCTAGTGTTAGAATAGCCTCGGGGTCACAATCTGGTGAGCACATCGCATTGTCTGATCCACAGCAGGTGGTGACAGAGACTTCCCAGGTTTCTAGCAATTGGAGGATGACTAAAGGCCAGAAATTTGCTGAGCCCGAGTCAGATGATGAGCCTCTAGACTTGGTCATACCTCAGTTGCTGGAGCTCCAAAGGCAAGCTCGGGAACATCAGAAAGGGATGTCCGCTGCACTCCTCAGATTGCAAGGTACAATGGAGGAGACTGTCCGCCTTCAGTCTGAGATGATAGCACCGAGGTCAAATAGTAACATGGCGGCCGCCATGGAGATCTTGGTCCAGGACATCGGTCCTGCAGGCTGAACACCATCGCCTCCAACAGTGTCAACACAAGAGGGGTGCGGGGCAGCTCAATCTCACTTCAGCTTTCCCTTCTCCTCAAGGAGTCCACTAGGGGCCCATAGGGAGGAGAATCAACAGATGCACACCCCGGGGCCATCCACCCAGGTGACTCCAGAAGTGTCCAGGAGTGTCCATCTGAATCCCCTCTTCCTGTGACTCCATCAGCTCCAGCTCCCCAGGGTGAGATGGGTGCCACTGCCACACAGCAGGGACTCCAAAAGCAGGCCATGGGTCTCCAGATTTTGGCCGTCCAGAGGATGCCCGTCAAGGTAATCATAGACAGGGTGTAGCAGCCAATAGGCTGCCTGCACTTGCGCGGTGGGTGCCAGGGGAGCACCAAGATATAGGGACAGGGTTAGGAAGGTTAGGAAGATGGGCGTGGGTGTTAATCATTTGTACATACAAGACACAGGAATAAAAGTAGGCCATTCAGCCCATTGAGTCTGCTCCACCTTTCAATGAGATCATGGCTGATCTGATAATCCTCAACACCACTTCCCTGCCTTTACCCCATAACCCTTGATTCCTTTACTGATTAAAAATCTGTATATCGCAGCCTTGAATACTTAATGAGCCAGCCTCTGTGCTAAAGAATTCCACAGATTCACTGCCCTCTGAGAGAAGAAATTCCTCCTCATCTCTGTTTTAAGTGGGTGCCCCTTACTCTGAGATTATGCCCTCTGGTCCTAGACTCTCCCACAAGGGGAAACAACCTCTCAGCATCTACCCTGTCAAGCCCCCTAAGAATCTTATATGTTTCAATAAGGTTGCCTCTCATTCTTCTAAACTCCAATGAGTACAAGCCTAACCTACTCAACCTCTCCTCATAAGAAAATCCCTCCATACCCAGGATCAACCTAGTGAACCTTCTGTGGACTGCCTCCAATGTCAGTATATCTTTGCTCAGGTAAGGAGACCAAAATTGTTCACAGTATTCTAGGTGTGGTCTAACTAGTGTCTTGCATAGCTTTAGCAAGACTTCCCTATTTTTATACTCCATTGCCTTTGAAATAAAGGCCAACATTCCACTTGCCTTCCTATTACATGTTGAACTTGTAAGTCGGCTTTTTGGGATTCATGCACAAGGACTCCCAAATCCCTCCGTGCTGCAGCTTCCTGCAGTCTTTCTCCATTTAACTAATATTTAGCTCCTCTATTTTTCCTGTAAAGGTGCATAACCTCACATTTTCCCATACTATATTCCATCTGCCAAGTTTTTGCCCACTTACTTAATCTGTCTATATCTCTCTGTAGACTCCTTATCTCCTTATGTCATCGTCCACTTACATTCCCACCTGTTTTTGTGTCAACCGCAAACTTGGCAATAGTACATTCACTTCCTTCATCTAAGTCATTAATATATATATTTTAAATAATTGAGGTCCCAGCATGGATCCCTGTAGTACTCCACTAGTTACAGGTTGCCATCCTGAAAATGCCCCCCTTATCCCAACTCTCTGTCTTCTATTAATAAGCCAATCCTGTATCCATGCTAATATACTACCCTCATGGGCTCTTATCATATTAAATATCCTTATGTGCACTACCTTATCGAACACCTTTTGGAAATCTAAATATGTTATGTCTACTATTTCCCCTTTATCTATCCAGCTTGCTACCTCCTCAAAGAATTCTAATGAATTTGTCAGGCATGATTTCCTCTTCATGAAGCCATGCTGACTCTGCTTGATTAAATTATGTATTTCTAAATGCTCTGCTGTTAAATCCTTTATAATAGACTCCAACATTTTTCCAATGACAGATGTTAAGCTAACCGGCCTATAGTTACCTGTTTTTTGGCTCACTCCCTTTTTGAATAAGGGTGACATTGGCCGTTCTCTAACTGTCTGGGACTTTTCCAGAATCTAAGGATTCTTGGAAGATTACTACCTGTGCATCCACTATTTGTGTAGCTACTTCCTTTAATATCCTAGGATGCAACTCATTAGGTCCAGGGGACTTATTGGCCTTTAACACCATTAGTTTCCCTAGTACTTTTTCTCTAGTGATAGTCATTGTATTTATTTACTCCCCCACTTTTGCCCCTTGATTATTTAGTATTTTTGGAATGCTATTAGTGTCTTCTACCATGAAGACCGAAGCAAAGTATTTATTCAACTTCTCTGCCATTTCCTGGTTCCCCATTATTATTCCCCCAGCTTCATTCTCTGAGGGGTCTATGTTCACTTTGACCTCTCTCTTCCTTTTTATATATTTTAAAAACTCCTACTGTCCATTTTTATATTACTTGCTAGTTTACCCTCAAAGTTTATTTTCTCCCTCTTTTTTGTTTGGTAAACTTTTGTTGATTTCTAAAACTTTCTCAAACCTCTGGCTCACCACTAATCTTTGCCACATTTTATTTTTTTTCTTTTAATTTGATACTGTCCTTAACTTCCTTGGTTAATCATAGTTGGTTTATCCCCTTCCGACAATCCTTCCTCACTTTGTTGTGAGTCATGAACTATTTTCTTAAACGTCTGCCATTGTTCATCAACCGTCTTATCTTCTAAACTCCTTTCCCAGTCCACTGCAGCCAACCCTGCCCTCATTCCTTTGTAATTACCCATATTTATTTAAGTTTAGCACATTAGGGAGATGTGGTTCCAAGGAGATAAAGGCTGGGAACTAAATATTCAAGGGATGTGACTTTTCAAAAGGATAGGCAGGAAGAAAAGGGTGATGGGGTAGCTTTGTTAGTACAAGATGGAATAAGTATGATACTTAGTTGCTTCCAACCCAAGTTTCTCACTCTTAAACTGAAAGCCAAATTCTATCACATTACGGTTACTGTTTCCAAGGGAATCCTTTACTCTGAGATCATTTATTAAACCTGCCTCATTGCACATTACCAGATCCAAAATAGCCTGATCCTTAGTTGGATTCTCAACATATTGTTCTCGGAAACTGTTCTGAATACACTCTATGAATTCTTGCACGTGTCTACCTCTGCCAATTCAATTTTCCCAATCTACATGAAGATTAAAGGGATCCATGATTAATGTACTGCCTTTTTTACATGCCCTCATTATCTCCTGATTTATTCTCTGTCCTACAGTATAGCTACTGTTGGGCTATTTCCACCAGTGTCTTCGTCCCCTTGTTATTTCTTACCTCCACCCATATGGATTCTACATCTTCTGATTCAAGGTCCTTTCTTGCTATCGTATTTATTCCATCTTGTCCCAACAAAGCCACCCCACCACCCTTTCCTTCCTGCCGGCCCTTTGGAAAAGTCACATACCCTTGAATATTTAGTTCCCAGTTTTGATCTCTTTGGAACCATATCTCCCTAATGGCTATAAGATCATACCCATTAACCTCTATTTATGCCGTTAATTCATTTATTTTGTTCCGAATACTAAGCGCATTCAAGTAAAGAGCCATTAATTTTGCCTTTTTACCATTTTTTTCCCTTTGACCCTATTTGCTTTTTTTTTACATTTGTACACTCTGATCCTACCTGTCACACTCTGGGTATCATTACCTAAGTAGCTGCCTACCATATCCTTTTGCTTTGTAAGCCTACGTATCCCCTTTCCAGAATCCTCCCCCCTCTATTTAGTTTAAAGCCCTCTCTACAGCCCTAGTTATTTGATTCACCAGGACACTGGTCCTAGCACGGTTCAAGTGAAGCCCGTCCCACTGTAGCATCTCCCTTCTACCCCAGTACTGGTGCCAGTACCCCATGGACTGAAACCCATTCCACTCACACCAATCTCTGAGCCATGCATTTAACTCCTTGCCTTCATTTACCCTATGCCAGTTTGCCCATGGCTCAGGTAGCAATCCCAAGATTATTACCTTGGAGGTTCTGCTTTTTAATTTAGCTCTAACTATTCAAATTCTTTCAGCAGAACCTCCTTTCTAGTCCTATCAATGTCATTGGTACCAACATGGTCGACAACAACTGGATCCCTCCCTTCCCACTCCAAGTTCTTCTTTAGACCTGAGGAGATGTCCTTAACTTTGGCAACACAGCCTTCGGGACTTATGCTCACAGCTGCAGAGAACAGTATCTATCCCCCTAATTATACAGCCCCCTACCACTACTATGTTCCCATTTCCTTCCCCCAGTTGAATGGCTCCCTGCATCACGGTGCCGTGGTCAGTTCGTTCATCCTCCCTGCAGTCCCTGCTCTCATCCACAAGCTTGCAAGAACCTCATAGCTGTTGGACAGTTGCAGGGGCCAAAGATCCTCGAACGCTACCCCCTGGGTCCCCAAACCTGCTTCACCTGCAGTCACACCATCCTGTCCCTGATCACAGACCAAATTTGAAACACCTAATCTGAGGGGTGTGACCACTTCCTGGAGCAAAGTGTCCAGGTAGCTTTCCCCCTCTCTGATGTGGCTCCTTAACTCGGATCTGAAGTTCCTTGAGCTGCAAACAGTTGGTACAGATGTGTTCACTCTGGGTCACCTTGGTGTCCAGCACTTCCCAAATGCTGCAGCAGCAACACATCACCTGTCCTGACATCACTATTGTATTTTATTCAATTAATTAATTAATTACCCTAGTATCCCCACTCTTTAGACTTTATTATAATTATTTTTATACACACCAGTATCGATCTTATACTTAACAAGCTATCTTTTAAGAAAAAAAGAAAAAAAAGACTAGAAATCTAAACACAAATTAGAGACCTTACTTTACTTTAAAGGCTAGGATTACTCGTCAATCCTACTCACCAATCAGCTGCTCTCTGCGTTCTTTTCTCTCTCACACTCTTTAATGGTCTCACACTCTTCTCTCACTCCCTCACTGTTAAAGGCCCCACTTCTCTCACACTGTCTCGCTGTAAATGACCACGCTGTTTCTCTCACACTCTCTCGCTGTAAATGACCACGCTGTTTCTCTCACACTCTCTCACTGTAAATGACCACGCTGTTTCTCTCACACTCTCTTGTTATAATTGGCCCCGCCCCTCTCACACTCTCTCACTGTGAATCACCATGCTGTTTCTCTCACACTCTCTATTGTAAATAAACTCTCAAGAAATTCTCCCTGCCTATGGTTCCGTTTTATGATGAGCAGTGTTTGTGTCACTCAGAAGTGAAACCTCGGTTCCTGCACAAGATAAAGGCAGGTGTCTCAGTCCAGGGCCTCCTTCCTGTGCTGTCTGTAACCTTCAGACCAAAGTGATGGTCCGGCTTCACACTCATGGGACACATCAGTGATGGCTGCACCTCGATGGTGCGTCAGTGCTGACAGAATATTGTGGACAGGAATCATAGAGTTTCGTCATTCTCTCTGTGTGCTCTCAGCAACTTTAAGGTGGGGCTGCGCCCCTATCTCTTCAGCATCTGTGACAGCATGGTCCTGAAGGGGTCAGGTGTTGAAGGCTGACAAGGGATCAGGTGCATTTAAAATTTCACGGCTGCATCTCCATGATATGTCAGAGCGCAAGTGAGCTGCCCTTGGCCAGACAGATGTCAGACATTCACAGAGATAATTTGAAGACCTATGGAGTGTCCTCGCTGCATGACAGCGGAGATCCTAATAGCCACTGGATTCCAGGAAAATAATGATGACTATGATGATGATCTAGTGGCTATTAGGATCTCCGCTGTGTCTCCATGACACGAACATGAGCACTGAGGGTATGTCCGCTGCCATCAGCCGCACAGGAGTCAAATGTTCACAGATGCAAAGTGAGGATGTCAGGACTGTCCTCGCTGCATCTTGTCATCATCCTCTATGAATCTTGCAGCTGTGAGGGCCTCCTAAACGCACCTGCCTCATCTCGCCAGTATGATGGCCTCATTGCCAACATCCTCGCCTTTGAGGACCTCATCATCAACATCCTTTTGACGTCTTCCTCATCAGAGGATAAGTGCAGTTCCTCCATCTCCTCCTCAGCCAGGTCCTCCCCCATTGCATCGCCAAGTTGTGGAGCTCTGAACAAGCAAAGGTGATCTGCGACACCCTCTGGGGACTGCATTGCAGTGCTCCACTGGACCTGTCAAGGCACCAGAACCTCATTTTCAAGATGCCTATTGTTTGCTTCACCAAAGTCCAGGTCGCAGCATGGGCCTCACTGTACCATCATTCTGCGGCAGTCTGAGGCCACCGCATGGGTGTCATCAGCCACTTCCTCTGTGGGTAGCCCTTGTCCCCGAGGAGCCAACCATGCAGTCTCTGTGGACCCTGGAATAATTCAGAGATCTGAGACCTGCTAAGGATGTAGGAATCATGGATGCTCCTTGGGAATCATGCGCAGACCTGCAGGATGTGTTTGTGATGATCGTACACCAGCTGAACATTCGCGAGTGGAAGCCCTTGTGGTTGACATAGTTGACTGCTTGTTGCGACTGAGATCTAAGCGCCAGGTGAATGCAGTCGATGGCACCCTGCACCTGTGGAAAACCTGAGATCTGCGCAAAACCCAGCGCTCTTGCTTCCTGGCTTTCCTGATACTGGACAAAATGCATAAAGCTCTGTGCCTTCGCAAAGATGGCGTCCGTGACCTCCTGGATACATGTGTGTCAAGGCTTGTGATGTCCCACACAGGTCACCTGTGGAGCCCTGAAAGGAACCACTAGTGTAAAAATTGAGCACCACGGTTACTTTCATGGCCCCTAAAATACACATTAATTTGCAGTCTGCACCCGAGGGGTGAAAAGTTCTGGAGCATTTGGTGGCAGTTTCATGCTATTGTGTTGCTTGCGTGGGCAGAAAGGCATTTCAGTAGAGCTGCTGAATGGTCTCAGCTGCAGAAGAATGCTCACTTTTGACAAGCTTTTCTAAGTGCATGGCTGCTTCCCTCAACTCCCCCTCCCCCCGCCATCCGACATGTGCTTGAGCATTTCTTCAAGTCTGTCTGTGCTGCCTTGCCCCCCACCCCCACCTCGGTCTGACCCACACTGGAGCCCTTGCCTCGGCATTGCACTGAAAGCCAGCCAGGAAAAAGCGACTTGCCTGTGCCCCCTGCGAATGCACAGCACCTCTTCCTTGATGTCCTACGGGTGATGCTCGCGAGGGCTGCGCAAGCTTGTGTGCGCTCACCTCCGAGTTCCCCTCAAAGTTCAGCTCGCCAGGCGCATGCTTTTTAAAGGCAGTCATGAAGCATGCTGGTCTGAGGTCACACCGACATGGGTGGTAAGTTTGATGTGGAGGGATGATTCCAGCAAGCAGTGCTTATAATTAGATGCAAATGTATTAAAATGACTCTCTTGACATGCGGCAGCGCGAAACGTGGCCCGCCATTGACGGGTGGTGCAGACGACTGCAAACTGGTTTCATAATGGTGTAAAACTGATTTTTGGCCTTCTCATCATATTGTTCCCAAGACCCCCATCCCCCGCCACCTTCCATCTGCCATGACGTCTGATGCCAGTAGGGCCGGAAAATTCAGGCCTTAGTCAAACATGATTTGCCTTTAACAAATCCAGGCTGGCTCTCCTTTATTAGTCCATACTTGTCCAAGTAGCTGTTAATTTTCTTTATTGTTTCCAAAAGCTTCTGCACCACCAACATTGAAGTGCCTGGTTGTTAATTGCCAGATTTATCCTTCTGTTGATGAATATTTCTGTTGATAATATTTGCACTTCTCCAGTCCTCTGGTTGGGGCGGTGTCTTATAGTTCACTCAGGGAGTCTGAGTTGCTGTGGCACCATGCACTTTTCAACCTGCATGTTGCAGTCTGGATATGACGGTAGATATGGATAGTGATGGTAGAGGTGCCAACATTCTTTCCATCACATGGCTCATCACAAATGTTTCCTGATCTTGATCAGATTTGCAGGTTGAAACTCAACCTGTTTGGCTGTGTTAGTGTGGGAGATGGTGGCATGGAGGTAATATCACTGGATTAGTAATCCAGGGGCTAATCTGCTGGGGGCATGGGCTCAAATCTCATCATGGCAGCTGGTGGAATTAATTAATAAATCTGAAATGAAAAGCTAGCATTAGTAACTTTGATTGTTGTACAAACTGGTTTGCTAATAATGTCCTCTAGAGATGGAAATCTGCTTGTCTAGCCCACATGTGATTTCAGACCCCACAGCAATGTGATTGTCTCTTAACTGCCCTTTGAAATGGCCCAGCAAGCCGCTCAGTTCAAGGGTAATTAAGGATGGGCAACACATTCTGGTCCTTGTTAACAATGCCCACATCCCATGACAGAATAAAGACACCTTTCTTGGCCATCAATTCCTGGGGTTGGACTCAAACCCAGAGTTTCTGACTCAGAGGCAGGGATGCTACCCACAGGACCTCCTAGTCCTCTGGTACCACTCCTATTTATTGGAAAATTGTGGACAGCATCTCCACAATTTCTACCCTTTTACCTTTAGCAATCTGGATGCATCCCATTAAGTAGTGCTAGCCTTTCCAGTACCTCCTCTTTGTCTATTTTTGACTCATCCAGTATCCCAACAGCCTCCTTCTTCACAGTAGCTTTGGAAAAGTCCTCTTCCTTCATTGTTGGTAGATCTGGAGGCTAGTAAACAGCCTTCTCTGTGTTCATAGAGCCTTATCACTCCTAATTCACAGCATTTTGACCTCTATCATTTAAAATAAAATTGTCTGGTTTCCATTTTAGAAACTTCAAGCCAGGTTGTTCAAAACCAAAGTATTGGCTCCCAAAGTGGATAGTCTGTTAGTCAAGGCAGATCACTACTGGCATCGCTCCACTAATATTGTCAGTGTTACATTGACAACAACAACAACTTGCATTTATATAGCATCTTTAACACAGTAAAACACCTCAAGATACTTCACAGCAGCTTATTCAGACAAATCTGACACCGTGCCCCATAGGAGATTTTAGGATAGATGACCAAAATGTTGGTCATGGAGGTAGATTTTAAGGACCATCTTAAAGGAGGAGAGAGAGAGGTGGATGGAGGAGTTTGGGGAAGGAATTTCAGAGTTTATGTCCTAGTCAGCTAAAAGCATGGTTGTTCTCAGTGGGATGAAAGAAATTGTGGATGCAAATGAGCCAGAATTGGAGGAAAGCAGAGGTCTTTGGGGGTTGTCAGGCTGAGGAGATTACTGAGTTGGGAAGGATGAGAACATGGAGGGATGCGAACACAAGGATGAGAATATTAACTTTGACATGTTGTAGGAGGGAGACCCAATGTAGCACCTCAGTGAATAAAGGGTGAAGACAGAATGGGGGCTAGTGTGTTAAGATAATGGGCAGCAGGGCTTTGGAGGAGCTAATGTTTATGGAGCGTATGATAGAGGTATTTAAAATGGTGAGGGGTCTGGACAAAGTAGATAGAGAGAAACTGTTCCTATTGGTGGAAGGATCGAGAACCAGAGGGCACTGATTGAAGGCAATATGAAGAAAATCTTTTTTAGGCAGTGAATAGTTAGAATCTGGAATGAACTGCCTGAAAGTGTGGTGGAGGCGGTTTCAATTGATGGTTTGAACGAGGATTGGACAATTAGCTGAGGTGAAAATATTTGCCGGGCTACAGAGAAAAAGTGCAGGAATGGGACAAGGTGAGCTCCTCTTGTAGAGAGCCTGCACAGAAACAATGGGTCAAATGACCTCCTTCGGTGCTGTTAAGATTCTATGATTCTATGTATAAGATGGGAGGCTGGTCAGGAAAGTGTTGGTCAAGCTGGGTTTCAGCTGCAAATGGGCTGAAGTAGGGGGTCAAGGCCAAGAGGGAATATCCAAGTAACAAGAGAGGAGCCAGGGTGGATGAAGGAGCAGCTGAGAGAGGTGGGGAAGGGAGACAGAGAGGTGGCTATCATGGTGCATAGGGTGAGCAGGAATATTGGGGAAAGCAGAGGGGTGATTATCAATGGGGTTGGGTGAACAGGGGCATTAGGGGGTATTAAGAGGTAACTATCAAAGCAGTTATGTGGACAGGGGTATAAAGGGGGGTGAAAATCAACGGGGTTGGTGTACAGGGGTATTGGGGGGTCATGGGGGGTAATTATCAGTGAGGGTTGGATGAACCAGGGTGTGAGGGCTTATTTTTTATTCATTTAAGGAATATGAGAGTCACTGGCTAATTGCCCATTTGTGGGTTTGGGTGACCAGGTGCATTTTAGGGGATGTTATGTCCGATGTAGTTGGTAAAGCTGAGTTATTTAAAAATCCCAGAGGGAAACTTTAAAAAACTGTCATAACCTAGAATTTGAAGTGTTATTTTTGAGATGTGACTCTAAATTCAGGAATCAGACCACCAATTTTTGAGGTTTTACATTAAACTAAGTGAAACATTTTATTAATTTACATATGTTAAAATACATGGTTACAAATTCTATTGTCATAACTTTTAACAAATTCCCAAACTAATTTCCATTAAGGCAGCAGCAACCCATAATTTTAACCAAACACCAGGCAAAGCATTTCACCTTACGAATTCAAAAATGAGGTTCTTGTCACTTTGATTCCTGTGGAGTTGGTTGGAGGCTTGCAGCTGCTTTTTGATCTCACATTGCCTCTGCTCTGCACACCCAAAAACTGCTGAAGTTATACCTACCACTCCCATTGAATGCTAATTCTCAGTGTAACAACAACCTCTGAATTAAATCTCTAACAATAAAACCCCTTCCATAGTACCAATTTTATTAGTAATATCAGCATATTGCTTGATAGCTGCTAGATAGGTGTCAATTTTCAGCCTACTTCTTGAATGCTCTATTCAAAAAATGCAAATGCACGCTATATCTCTTACATATCAAAACTAGTACCCATCAAAGCACCCAGAACAAAAACAGAAATACCTGGAAAAACTCAGCAGATCTGGCAGCATCTGTGGAAAGGGATACAGTTAATGTTTCGAATCCGAATGACTCTTCATCAGAACTAAGGAAAAATAGAAAAGAGGTGAAATATAAGCTGGTTTAAGGGGGGGGGGGTGGTGGGACAGGTAGAGCTGGATAGAGGGCCAGTGATAGGTGGAGATTGCCAAAAGATGTCATAGAGAAAAGGGCAAAGAGGTGTTGATGGTGGTGATATTAGCTAAGAAATGTGCTAATGGGGACATTAAGAGTAGAAGGCAGGATGAGCAAGGGACAGATAGCCCTAGTGGAGGTGCGGTGGGGTGGGGGGGGATCGAATTAGGCTAAAAGGCAGAGATAAAACAATGGATGGAAATACATTTAAAAATAATGGAAATAGGTGGGAAAAGAAAAATCTATATAAATTATTGGGAAAAGAGGGATCGGAAAGGGGGTGGGGATGGAGGAGAGAGTTCATGATCTAAAATTGTTGAACTCAATATTCAGTCTGGAAGGCTGTAAAGTGCCTAGTCGGAAGATGAGGTGCTGTTCCTCCAGTTTGCATTGAGCTTCACTGGAACATTGCAGCAGGCCAAGGATGGACATGTGGGCATGAGAGCAGAGTGGAGTGTTGAAATTGCAAGCGACAGGGAGTCTGGGTCATGTTTGCAGACAAACCGAAGGTGTTCCGTAAAGCAGTCACCCATTCTGCATTTTGTCTCTCCAATGCAGAAGAAACCGCATTGGGAGCAGCGAATGCAGTAGACTAAATTGAGGGAAGTGCAAGTGAAATGTTGCTTCACTTGAAAGGAGTGTTTGGGCCCATGGACAGTGAGGAGGGGAGAAATAAAGGGGCAGGTGTTGCACCTTCTGTGGTGGCATGGGAAGGTGCCGTGGAAGGGGGTTGAGGTGTAGGGGGTGTTGGAGGAGTGGACTAGGATGTCCCAAAGGGAACGATCCCTGTGAAATGCTGCCGGGAGGATGAAGGGAAGATGTGTTTGGTGGTGGCATCATGCTGGAGTTAGCAGAAATGGCGGAAGATGATCCTTTGAATGCGAAGGCTGGTGGGGTGATAAGTGAGAACAAGGGGTACCCTATCATGGTTCTGGGAGGGAGAGGAAGGTGTGAGGGTGGATGTGCGGGAGATGGGCCGGAGACATGGTTGAGGGCCCTGTCAACCACCGTGGGTGGAAAACCTCGGTTAAGGAAAAAGGAAGACATGTCAGAGGAACTGTTTTTGAAAGTGGCATCATCAGAATAGATGCAACGGAGGCGAAGGAACTGAGAGAATATGATGGAGTCCTTACAGGAAGCAGGGTGTGAGGAGCTGTAGTCAAGGTAGCTGTGGGAGTTGGTAGGCTTGTAATGAATATTGGTGGACAGTCTATCACCAGAAATTGAGATTAAGAGGTCAAGGAAGGGAAAGGAAGTGTCAGAGATGGACCATGTGAAAATGATGGAGGGGTGGAAATTGGAAGCAAAAGTAATAAATTTTTCCAGATCCAGACGAGAGCATGAAGTGGCGCCAAAGCAGTCATCGATGTACTGGAGAAGGAGTTGTGGGAGGGGGCCTGAGTAGGACTGGAACAAGGAATGTTCCACATATCCCATACGGGTACCCATAGCCACACCTTTTATTTGGAGGAAGCGAGACGAGTTTAAGGAGAAATTGTTCAGTGAGAGAATAAGTTCAGCCAGACAGAGGAGAGTAGTGGTGGGCCTCTGTTTGAGGAAGAAGCGGAGAGCCCTCAGACCACCCTGGTGGGGGATGGAGGAGTAGAAGGATTGGACGTCCATGGTGAAGAGGAGGTGGTTGGGGCCAGGGAACTGGAAAATGTTGATATGATGTAGGGCATGAGAGGCATCACGGATGTAGGTGGAAAGAGACTGGACAAGGGGAGAGAGAATGGAGTCAAGATAGCAAGAAATGAGTTCCGTGGGGCAGGAACAGACTGACACAATCAGTCTGCCTGGACAGCCCTGTTTGTGGATTTTGGGTAGGAGGTATAAGTGGGTCGTCCGAGTTTGGGAGACTATGAAGTTGGAAGCTGTGGAGGGAAGATCTCCAGATGAAATGAGGTCAGTGACAGTCCTGGAAACAATGGCTTGATGTTAAGTGGTGGGGTCATTGTCCGGGGGAGGTGGGAAGAAATGGCTGCGAGTTGACACTCAGCCTCTGTGGACTAGCTGGCTTTAATCCAATTAAGGCACACTCATGGACTAAACCTCTATTTTAAGAGTATAAAATTTTCCAAAATATTATATACATTAATAGCTTCATGACAGGGGGTAATTATTATGGGGATAGGTGAACATGGGTATTTTAGGGAGTAATGATTAGGGAGGCTTGGTGAACAGGGGTATTTTAGGGGGTAATTATTGCAGGGGTTGAGTGAAAAAAGGTATCTTAGGGGGTAATTATTAGGGAGGGTTGGTGAACTGGAGTATTTTAGGGATAATTATTGGGGGGTTGAGTGAAAAGGGGTATTTAAGATAGTAATTATTAAGGGCTTGCATGAACAGGGGTATCTTAGGGGTAACTATGAGTGAGATTGTGTAAACTGGAGTATTTTAGGGATAATTATTGGGGGGTTGAGTGAAAAGGGGTATTTAAGATAGTAATTATTAAGGGCTTGCATGAACAGGGGTATCTTAGGGGTAACTATGAGTGAGATTGTGTAAACTGGAGTATTTTAGGGATAATTATTGGTGGTTGGGTGAACAGTGGTATTTAAAGCAGTAATTATTAGGGGGTTGGGTGAACATGGGTTTTTAAGGCCATAATTTTTAGGGGGCTTGGGTGAACAGGGGTATTTTAGGGGGTAACTATGAGTGAGATTGGGTAAACTGGGGTATTTTACGGATAATTATTGGTGGCTGGGTGAACAGCGGTATTTAAGGCAGTAATTACTAGGGAGTTGGGTGAACAGCGGTATTTAAGGCAGTAATTATTAGGGAGTTGGGTGAACAGCGGTATTTAAGGCAGTAGTTATTAGGGAGTTGGGTGAACAGGAGTATTTAAGGCAGTAATTATCAGTGAGGTTGGGTGAACATGGGTACTTTAGGCATGATTATTAGGTAGGTTGGGTGAACAAGGGTATTTTAGGGGTAATTATTAGGGGTTGGGTGAACAGTGGTATTTAAGTCACTAATTATTACGGGGTTGGGTGAACAGGGGTATTTTAGTGGGTAATTATCAGTGAGGTTGAGTGAACATGAGTACTTTAGGCATGATTATTAGGTAGGTTGGGTGAACATGGGCATTTAGGGGCAATTATTAAGGGTGGGTTAGGTAGGAAGGGGTATTTTAGGGGGTAATTATTAGGGGTGGGTTGGGTGAACAAGGGTATTTTAGGAGGTAATTATTAGGGGTGGGTTGGGTGAACAAGGGGTATTTTAGGGGTAATTATTAGGGATGGGTTGAGTGAACAAGGGGTATTTTAGGGGTAATTATCAGGGGTGGGTTGAGTGAACAAGGGGTATTTTAGGGGTAATTATTAGGGGTGGGTTGAGTGAATAGTTCTGAAGCTGGGGATGGGGAAGCGCAGTGCGCAGACGCAGCTGGCTGGTTGATGACGTCAGGCGGAGCCGGGATGACCGCTTGTGACCCCGGGAGCGCGAGCGGCTGCCAGCAGCCGGAGCTGAGTCCGGAGTCCGGACACTGACCACACACACCGGACAGAAACCGGAGTATGGACACGGAATCTCGCAACCCGCCCCACGGGGCTCCGGCCCAGCCCTGCACCAATGGTCTGCAGAACGGCTTCCACCCGGGGCCCAGCAGCCGCAGCCCGGAGCAGGAGCACGGATCCCCCGCTAAGAAATGTCGCATCCGCAGGAGGATGGATTCGGGCAGGAAAAACAGACCCCGTAAGTAGCAGGAGTGGGGCAGCGGTGTGAAGCTGTTGAATGAGCTGGGGGCTGGCCTGCAACTGTAGAGGTCTGTACATTGTCTGGGCGCAGGGTTTAGGGGGTGATGATGAGGGCAAAGGGGGTGAAGGGGCAAAGGGGTTGAGGGCGCATGATGAAGGGATGAGGGCAAAGGGGGTGAGGTTGAAGAGGGTGAGGGTGCAAAGGTCAAAAAGGTGAGGGTGAAAGTGGGTGAGGGTGCAGGGTGGAGGGAGTAAAAGTGCAGGGCAATGGGAGTGAAGGGCGCAGGTAGTCGAGGGCTTTGAGTGAGGGTGCGGGTGAAGAGAGTGAGGTTGTAGGAATTGAGGGTGGGTTTGAAGGGGGTGAGGGTGCAGGGCAAAAGGGGGTGAGGGTACAGGGCGCAGGGAGTGAGGATGCAGGGGGGAAGGCGAAGGGAGTGAGGTTGCAGAGAGAGGGTGCAGGGTGGAGTGAGGAAGGGCTTGGGGTGAGGATACAGGGCAAAGGGGATGAGGGTGGAGGGAGGTGAGGCGGCGCAGGTTAAGATGATGGTGCGCAGTGAGAGTCTGTAATGTGATATGATGTTGTAGATGTGTAACTACAGATTTGTCATGTGTGAACTGAGAGCTTGAGTTATTCACTTTACAATCACTAAGATCACAGCATCAGCTATATCGCTGTGTGGCACAAAACAGTGGGAAGTATCCTGCGGGTATTTACTGATGGATAACTATAGTTGCTCTACACCTCTAGTTTGTGTGTGTTGTCAGTTGTTATATTTGGTGCTATAGTCCGATCCCCGTGAATGAGGTCGCTATGTTATTGCTGCGATTCTTGAACGTAGTGTCTTCCTGCAGCGCTGATTTGTCTGATTGGATAGCGTCTCCTCAGGAGCTTCTGGTTCGTTGTGAGTAAGCACTGGTGACTTCGTAAG
The DNA here is from genome assembly GCF_017639515.1 of Carcharodon carcharias. Taxonomy (NCBI): domain Eukaryota; kingdom Metazoa; phylum Chordata; class Chondrichthyes; order Lamniformes; family Lamnidae; genus Carcharodon; species Carcharodon carcharias. Next base: position 61,474,750 of record NC_054483.1, on the reverse strand, counting down.
CCGACCGTCATGGCCAATAAAACCACTGCATGTAAAGTACACCCACTTGACACTCAGGGAAAAGGTAACATGATTCCTGCTAAAGTGCAAGAACAAGTTTCCTGGTCCACTTTATATTTACGCATGCAGAATATTTGTAAATGTGGAATATAATTATATTACTCCTTCATTTGCCACATTTGAGCTGAATTCACCTTGCAGCCCATTTGCTGTTTTGAGACTTTCAAAAAAAGACGCTGGAGCGATAGCTTACTGTGTCCTGGGCCTGCTAACAATTCTAATTGTAATGAAGCTGAAAGAAGATATGAAGTGGAAAGAAGCTAAAAAGCCATGTAAGTAACTTGCTTTAACACTACACATTAACGTTCAAAAGAGAATTGGATAAATACCTTAAGGGGCTATGGGGAAAGGGCATGGGAATGGGACGAATTGGATAATTCTTCCAAAGAGTCGGCACAGACATGAAGGGCCAAGCGTCATCTTCTTGTGCTGTATCATTGTATGAGTTTACTAGTCTAACCTTGACAGTTAAATTATAGCAGAGGATTTATTATTGCACAGAACCAGCATTTTTGCTGCACCCAGGAAACAATTGGGATACTCGGGTAGGAAATCAGGCAGTAAATGTCAATGCTAACAGGATTTGCCATGAAAATTGCTTTATGACTTGCCCCAAAGATGACAATATAAAATAGTGGGATGGATTGTCAACAGTAAACCTGAGGATTCTCTGTGCTATAACAGACTCAAAGGTTTGATATTAAACAACCCTGGATGTGAAAAAAAAATCAAGGATAGAATTGAAAAGGAGAGAAATTATGTTAATTTGTCTCGAACCTTAGAGTATGATGCACAGTTCTGGCTTATTTATTATAAAAAGGATTTAGTGACAATGAATAAGGCACAAGAGAGGTTTACAAAGATGATTCCAGAATTGAGAGATTTTAGACTTTGTTACTTTTCTGTAGAAAAAGGAAGGATAAGGGATGTCCTGGTAGATGTCTTTAAAATTTTGAAAAGGCTTGATAGGGTAGACAAAGTGAAGACCTTCTCACTTGTGGGGACTGTGCAACCTGTTGTCACAAGTAATAGTTGAAGTGAATAGCATAGATGCACTTAAGGGAAAGCTAGGTAAACCCATCAAGAATAAAAGGTTATGCTGAGAGAATGTTTGTGCGGAGCATAAAAACCAGCATAGATCAGTTCTGCTGAACGACTTGTGAATAATCTGTGCTTGTAACCCTACATAAATGGAGGACCATTCCTTACTTACCTCATTGACTTCTTTGAGGCACTGGCATGCCAAGAGTTAAGCCTTGTGATATTGTATTAGCCTTTTAGAAGGCATTTGCAAAGTTCTGCACAAAAGTTTATTATTTATATTGAAAGCTGTAATTCAGGACGTATCTTATGTACAGATAATTTGGCTGAAGAGTAGAAAGCAATTAGATATTTAAGGAATTATGCTATTTTGGGGGCAGGGTGATTGGGGGCAGTCAAGGGTGGGAGTAAAGTACAATGTGCAGTGCCCCAGGGATTGGTGCTGAGGGCCCACTTACTCTTTCTAATTTACTGTAAAATGGTCACATTTGTAGATGATGCTAGACAGGCAGTGGAATTGGAGGAGACAGCTCAGACATTACAATGGGAGTTAGTGGGTATGAATGATGGCAGATCAGACAACGCAGAAAAGTATATAAAGTGCTGCCTATAGGAAAGAATAATTGGTGACACATATTCTATGAATCATGTTGAAATAAAGATGAAGTTGAAAGTGACCTCTGAGTCTTAGTAAATTTGCTGCTCAACATATCCAACCAACACGGACCTTTCTCACTGGAATCAGTCTAGTGGTTTTTCCCAGCACCACCCCTGGTGCCTGACCTTCTATCTTACAGAGTCGCAATTAACAAAGCTAATAGAATATTGAAGTGATTTACTTTCTCATAAGAACTTCACAAAATGCCATTCAGATATATATATATTTTTAGGTGCTAATCCTGGACGTGTTGTACTTTCTGTTAAAACATTTCTGAATTAAGGACTCTTTAATGCTTTATCTTTTTTGCACCAATTTTTGCCATCTTTCTAAATGTCTGCCTATCAACAATTAATAGGTGGGTAAAAACAAATGCCCATTGCAAAATCTAATTTGTGTAAATAGAAACAAATTAATGACCAATGGCTTATGAAAATAACAAAAATAAAAACTTGGATTTATGTAGTGCCTGTCACAACTCCAAGACGTTCCAAAACAATTCTCAGCCAATGAAGGACTTTTGAAGTCTAGTCACTATTGTAATTTAAGAAATGTGGCAGTAATTTTGTGCTCAGCAAGGCCCCACAAATGGCAACATAATAATGACCAGATAATTTGTTTAGTGATATTGCTTGAGGGATAACTAGTCAGGACACCAAAGAGAACTTACCTGTCCTTCTTTGAAATCATGCCATTGAACCTTTTAAGTTTATCTGGAATTAGCACTAAACTTGAGAGGATTCTCACCACCACTGCACAGGTCAGATCAAAACTGTGCAGTCCTTCCACATCCAGTGATAAATGGTGGTGGATACTAAACAACTAACCAGAGGAGGAGGCTCTTCAAATATCTCTAGCTTCAATGATGGGGGAGCCTAGCATGAGTGCAAAAGACAAGGCTGAAGCTTATGCAGCCATCATCAGAGGTGCAAAGTTGTTGATGCATCTCCTGAAGTCCCCAGCGTCACAGGTTCCAGTCTTCCGCCAATTTGATTCACTCCACATGATATCACGAAAGGTAAAAGCACTGGACACAGCAAAGGCTATGAGCCCTGATGACATCCTGGTTGCAGAATTGTGCTCCAGAATGAGCCATGTGCATAGCTGTTCCAGCTACTCCTTAATTCTAATCATAGTGTTCACAATGTCTCATCACCTGCACTGAAGTCCTTTCTTCCTTCTGCTTTAAAAGTCTTTTATCAATATTTCTCCTCATGTGCCAGTTTACCTGTCCTTTCAAAAGGCCTTATTGCCTAGAACATTTAGCTTCGAGTCATCAGCTTATTGCTATTTTCTGTAATGGAGCTACTACGCCAGATTCTTAACTTAAATTTCTGCTACTCGCTCCCTCTTATTTCTTAAGCTGTGTGCATTTGTATAGAACTCTTATTTGGTTAACTGGCTCAACCCTGCCCATATAACCTATGAGTGTGCTTTTCATACTTAGCCTTATCATAATTTTTGATGCTGATACTCTGTACACTACCATATAGGTAATTTAGGATATGCTTTTTTATCACTGCTGTTTTCTTTTTAACAGCTATATTGTTATAACCTCTTCTGTTCCTGGGTTATTTGTTATTTATCACCCTTTGCGCTTTGATCTTTGCTCTCTTCAATTCTTACTCTTATCTTTAGGTTGCTATTATTCCTGCCTGAACATTCCCTCTGCTCTTGAACCCAGTAAAAGTCCTTTCCACAGCTCAATTTCTTTCCTCCAGGATTGTGCCTCAGCCTAGATGACATCCTTTCCATCCCAGCAGTACAGTTTCTTGTCTGTGTTGATGTCAGCATCCTACGAAATAAGATTCCTTTGTCCTGCACTAGTCTTTCAGCCATGCATTCACTTTCCTGATTTGTTTATCCCTAGGTCAAGTCGCACTTGGGGATAGAAATTTGGAAATTTTCACCCTTGAGGGTCTGCTCTTTAATTTAGCTCTTAGCTACTGATGGCTGGGATATCAGGAGAAACAACCCTGTTCATCTGATTATGTAAGGACAGAAGAAATGGGAGTAGCCCATTTGGCCCCCTCAAGCCTGCTCTGCCAGTCAATTGAATCATGGCTGATTTGATGTGGCCTTAACTCCACTTTCCTGCCTGTCTCCCATAAACCTCGATTCCCTTGTCAATCAAAAACCTGTCTAACAGAATTACAAATTACAAACACTTAGTGACCCTCTTAGAAAAGAAATTCCTCCCCATCTCTGTTTTAAATGGAAGACCCTTTATTTTTGAAACTGTGTCACCTAGTTCTAGATTCCCTGACAAAGAGAAACATCCCCTCAGCACCTCCCTGTCAAGCCCCACATGTTGACACATTGGTGGAGTGACCCCTTGTTAAATGTAGCAGGAAGACAAGGGGGAATATTAGTATTTCATGCCTGAGCAGAGTATTCTGTGTTGTAGCTGCATGATGTGGGAGCTAGTGGACCCCATTGTAGTTCCTAGTGACCACATCTGTAGCAAATGTTGGTTGCTCGAGGAACTCTGGCTCAGATTAGATGAGTCTGCAGTCTGAGCTTTGGACACTGCGACATATCAGAGAGGGAGAGAGTTACCTGGACGCTGTGTTTCAGGAGACAGCCAAACCCCTTAGATTAACGACCTTAAATTCAGCCAGTGGTCAGGGACAGGAGGGTGTGACTATGAGTGAGGCAAGTAGAAGGATTCAGGAAGTATCACTGCAAGAGCCTCAGCCCTTGCCCTTATCCAACAGGTTCGAGATTCTTGCTACCTGTGTGGACGAGAGCGGGGACTGTAGGGAGGATGAGCAAACTGACCATAGCACCGTGGAATAGGGAGCCATTCAACTGGGAGGAGAAAAGAGAAATGTAGTTGTAATCGGGGATAGTATAGTTAGGGAATAGGTACTGTTCTCTGTAGCCAAGAGTACGATCTCATGTAGGATCGAGAGTCCCAAAGGCTGTGCTGCCTATCTGGTGCCAGGGTTAAGGATATCTCACCTGGGCTGCAGAGGAACTTGGAGTGGGAGGGGAAAGATCCAGTTGTCGTGGTCCACGTAGGTGCCAACAATATAGGTAGAACGAGGAAAGAGGTTCTGCTGAGGGAATTCGAGCAACTAGGGGCTAAATTAAAAAGCAGAATCAAAAAGATAATAATCTCCGGATTACTGCCTGAATCACGAGCTAATTGGCACAGGGTCAATAAGATTAAAGAGGTAAATGTGTGGCTCAAAGATTGGTGTGGGAGAAATGGGTTTGAATTCATGGGACATTGGCACCAATACTGGGGAAAGAGGGAGCTATTCCGTTCGGACGGGCTCCAATTGAATCATGCTGGGACCAGTGTCCTGACAAATTGCATAACTAGGGTTGTAGATAGGGCTTTAAACTAAATAGTGGGGGGGAAGGTTCAGTTGCATGGAAATATAAAAAATCAAAGTTTAAGGAGAGGGTAAGAGTGCAGGTTAGTGACAAGGCTGATTGTTACCAAAAAGTGAAAGTAAGGGACAGAGTGTGTGAATGCCATATTGCACCAAAGAATCATATAAGAGTAGGGAAAATTGACAATGGGGCAAACTTAAAGGCTTTGTATCTGAATGCGCATAGCATTCAGAATAAAACTAATGAGTTAACAGTGCAAATAGAGATAAATAGGTATGATTTGGTGGCGATTACTGAGACGTGGTGACAGGGAGAACAGTTTTGGGAGTTGAATATCCAAGACTACTCAGTGTTTTGGAAGGATAGGCAGAGAAAGGAGGTGGTGTAGCTTTGTTAGTAAAGGAAGAGATCAGTGCTATTGTGAAGAATGATATAGGCACTAGAGAGCAAGACGTAGAGTCATTCTGGGTAGAAATAAGAAATAGCAAGGGAAAGAAGTCCCTGGTGGGAGTAATCTATAAGTCCTCACAAAATTCAGCAGTAGGGCACAACATAAACCAGGAAATACTGAGATCATGTAAGAAAGGCACGGCGATAATCATGGGTGATTTTAATATGCATATAGTCTGGACTAATCAAATTGGCAAGGGTGGCCTCGACGGAGAGTTCATAGAGCGTATTAGAGATTGTTTCTTGGAGCAGTATGTTGTGGAACAAACCAGGGAGCAGGCTATTCTGGATTTGCTTTTGTGTAAGAGGTGGAATTAAGTAATGATCTCATAGTAAAGGATCCTCTAGGGAAGAGTGATCATAGCATGCTAGCATTTCAAGTTCAGTTTGAGAGTGAGAAACTTGAGTCCCACACTAGTGTTCTGGAGTTAAACAAAAGTAACTACTTAAGCATGAGGGTAGATTTGGCCCCAGTGGGCTGGGCAGGAAGACTACAAGGTAGGACAGTTGATGAACAGTAGCAGCTATATAAGGAGAGATTCAATTCCTCCCAAGTAAAATATATTCCAAAGAGAAAGAAAGATGGTAAGAGGGGGAAAAAGCACCCATGGCTAAGCAAGGAAGTTAAAGATAACAAAGGCAAAAACTAAGGCATAGCAAATTGCAAAGGTCAGTGACAGGCTGGGAAGATTGGGAAACTTAAAGATCAACAAAGGGTTACTAAAAAAATAATAAAAAGAGCAAAGGTAAATTATGAAAGAAAACTAGCACAAAATGTAAAAATTGATAGTAAAAGCTTCTGCAAGTATATAGAGGAAAGAGAGTAGCTTAAAGTTGAAGGTACCTTGCAGGATGAGACTGGGGAGTTAATAGTGGGGAACACAGAAATGGCAGAGATGCTCAATCAATATTTTGCCTCAGTTTTCACGATGGAGGACACTAGTATCACCCCAATAGTAACAGGTAGTGCAAAGGGTATAGAGAAGGAGGAACTTAGAACAATCACCATCACTCGAGAAACAGTACTGAGCAAACTATTGGGATTAAAGGGTGACAAGTCCCCAGGACCTGATGGCCTACATCCCAGGGTTTTAAAGGAAGTGGCAGTGAAGATAGTGGATGCATTGGCTATAATATTCCAAAATTCCCTGGAATCTGGAAAGGCTCCAGCGGATTGGAATAACGCCCTTATTCAAAACTGAGGGGGGCAGAAAGTAGGAAACTATAGACCAGTTAGTTTAACGTCAGTCATTGGGAAATTGTTGGAATCCTTTATTAAGGAAGTAGTAATGGGGCATTTGGAAAGTCAAAATGCAATCCATCAGAATCGGCATGGTTTTATGAAGAGTAAATCGTATTTGACTAATTTGCTAGAGTTCTTTGAAGATGTGACAAGCAAAGTGGATAATGGGGTTCCTGTAGATATCGTATATCTGGACTTCCAGAAGGCCTTTGATAAGGTGCTGCACAAAAGATTAATACACAAGATGACACTGAGTTAGGGGTAATATATTAGCTTAGATAGAGGATTGACTAACCAACAGAAAGCAGAGAGTCGGGATAAATGGTCTTTTTCTGGCTGGCAAGCCGTAACTAGTGGGGCGCCTCAGGGTTCAGTCCTTGGGCCCCAACTATTTACAATCTATATTAATAACTTGGATTCAGGGATAGATGGTACTATAGCTAAATTTGCAGATGATACCAAAATAGGTGGGAAAATAAGTTGTAATGAAGAAATAAATTTACAAATGGATATGGACAGGTTAGGTGAATGGGCCAAAATTTGGCAGATGGAGTTTAATGTGGATAAGTGTGAGGTTATCCATCTTGATTGGAAGAATAAAAAGGCGACTTATTATTTAAATGGAGAGAAACTTCAGAATGCTTCAGTGCAGAGGGATCTGGATGTCCTCGTGCATGAATCGCTGAAAGCTAGAATGCAGGTACAGCAGGTAATAAGCAAGGCAAATGGAATTTTGGCATTTATTGCTAAAGGAATAGAATATAAAAAGTTTTGTTGCAACTGTACAACGCATCGGGGAGACTGCACCTGAAGTACTGTGCACAGCTTTGGTCCCCTTACTTGAGGAAGGAGTAGTTGCATTGGAGGCAGTTCAGAGGATATTCACTAGATTGATTCCAGAGATGTGGGGCTTGTGTTATGAGGAGAGATTGAGCAGTTTAGGCCTATACTCACCAGAGTTTAGAAGGATGAGAGGAGATCTAATTGAGGTATATAAGATGTTAAAGAGGATAGACAAAGTAGACGTAGAGCGGATGTTTCCCCTTGTGGGGCATTCTAGAATGAGAGGCCATAGTTTTAGGCTAAGGGGTGGCAAATTTAAATCAGAGATGAAGAGGAATTACTTTTCTCAGAGGTTCGTGAATCTGTGGAATTCACTACCTCAGAGTGCAGTAGATGCCAGGACGCTGAATAAATTTAAGGAGAAGATAGACAGATTTTTAATTAGTAACGGGTTGAAAGGTTATGGGGAGAGGGTGGGAAATTAGAGTTGAGGCCGAAATGAGATCAGCCATGATATTGAATGGTGTGGCAGGCTCGGGGGGCTGAATGGCCTACTCCTAGTTCTTATGTTCTTATGGACGTTGAATTGAAGGAATTCAAATAGGGCACGTTGTGAGAGGTGGGCATGGAGCTATTTGGCAGTGAAATAATTGATCATTTTAGAGACAAAGGTTGAGAATTAGAAATAGGTAATAAGCAAAGATAGAGGAATGTGATGGGATTTTTGAGGGAGGGAATTATGATGGCAGATTCTGATGTGAGTGTGCCTTTAACTATCTGTGAGAATTGAGGCAAGGCATAGCTGTGTGATAAATTGGACCAAGTGGAGTTTGATGGGACTGGGATGTGTGTCAGTGAGAAGATGACATTGGTCCATTCCTAGGAGGAAGTTGTTGGCTAGGCTAGCATTTATTGACCATCCCTAACTGCCCTTGAGAAGGCGGCGGTGAGCATCTTCTTGAGCTACAGTCCATGTGGTGTAGGTACACCCACCGTGCTGTTAGGAAGAAAGTTCATGGGATTTTGACTCAGTGACAGTGAAGGAACAATGAAGGCGATATAGTTCTAAGTCAGGATGGTGTGTGGCTTGGAGGGGATCTTGCGGGTGGTGTTGTTCCCATGCACCTGCTGCCGTTGTCCTTCTCGGTGATAGACGTTACAGGTTTGGAAGTTACTGTTACCAGTGAAGATAAAATCCTCTGAGATGACACAATTTCCCAAGTTGATGAGTTGAGTTGGCGCATGGGGCAGATTATCGAGAGAGTTGGGTTCAGAGAGAAAGGAGTGCAAAGTGATCATTAAAGAAGGGAATTTAGTTGAAGGTTGAAATTTTTGAGATTGAAGATTAACTTAATTAAATTTACAGGGAAGGCAGTGGCACAGTGATAATTTCACAGGCAAGTAATGCTGAAGCCCAGGCTAATGCTGTGGGGACACAGGTTCGAATGCCACCACAGCAGCTGGTGGAATTTAAATTCAGTTAATAAATCTGGAATTAAAAAACTAGTCTTGGTAATAGTAACCATGAAATCATTGTTGTAAAAACCTATCTGGTTCACTAATGTCCTTTAGGGAAGAAAATCTGCCATCCTTACCTTGTCTGGTTACACGTGACTCCAGACCCACAGCAATATGGTTGACTCTTAAAGGCCCACTGAAATGGCCTAGCAAGCCGCTTAGTTGTAACTGCTACAAAACCTACAAAAAGGAATGAAACCGGATGGATCATCCTGGGCACCAGAAATGACAATTGCAACTCCAGTCCAGTTGACCTTGCAAAGTCTACTTACTAACATCCGGGCGCTTGCGCCAAAATTGGGAGAGCTGTCCCACAGACTAGTCAAGCAATAGCCTGACATAGTCATGCTTACAGAATCATGCCTTACAGACAACGTCCCAGACACCATCATTACTATCCCTGCGTATGCCCTAACCCACTGGCAGTCAGACACCAGAGGTGGAGGCACAATGATATACAGTTGGGGAGGAGTTACCCTGGGAGCTCGCAACATTGACTCTGGACTCCATGAAGTCTCATGGCATCGGGTCAAACATGTGCAAGGCAACCTCCTGCTGATTACCACCTACCAACCTTGCCCCACCCTGCTGCTCAGCTAATGAATCTGTGCTCCGCCATGTTAAACACCAGTTGGAGGAAGCACTGAGGGTGGAAAGGGTTCAAAATGTACTCTGGGTGGGGGACTTTAATGTCCATCACCAGGGGTGGGTTGGTAGCACCACTACTGGCCTGAACTGGCCAGGTCTAAAGGATGTAGTTGCTAGACTAGGTGTGCAGCAGGTGGCGACGGAACCAAGAGGAGGGAAAAGCCGACTCTACCTTGTCCTTACAGATCTACCTGTCACGGGTTAGTCATGACAGTGTTGGTAGAAGTGAAGAGGAAGTCCTGCCTTCACATTGAGAATACCCTCCATCGTGTTGTGTAGCACTACCATCATGATAATCGGAGTGGATTTTGAACGGATCTAGCAACTGAAGACTGGTCATCCATGAGGCACTGTGGGCCATCAGCTGCAGAATTGTATACAGCCATAATCTGTGGCCCAGCAAATTCCCCACTCTACCATTGCCACCATGCCAGGAGCTAAACCCTGGTTCAATGAAGAGTGCAGGAGGGCATGCCAAGAGCAGCACCAGGCATACATAAAAATGAGGTGTCAATCTGGTGAAGCTACAACACAGGACTGATTGCATGTCATACAGTGAAAGCAGTGTGCAATAAACAGAGCTAAGCGATTCCACAACTAATGCATCAGATCTAAGCTCTGCAGTTCTGCCACATTCAGTTGTGAATGCTGGTGGACAATTAAACAACCAACTAGAGGAGGATGCTCCACAAATAGCCCCATCCTCAATGAGGGCGGAGCCAAGCACATCAGTGCAAAAGTCAAGGCTGAAGCATTTGCAATAATCTTCAGTCTGAACTACCGAGTGGATGATCTATCTTGGCCTCCTCCAGAGGTCCCCAGCAACACAGATGCAGGTCTTCAGCCAATTTAATTCACTCTGCGATATCAAGAAATGTCTGGATACTGCAAAGGCCATGGGTCCTTACGATATTCCAGCAATAGCACTGAAGACTTGTGCTCCAGAACTAGCTGTGCCCTTAGCCAAGCTGTTCCAGTACAGCGACAACACTGGCATCTACCCAGCAATGTGAAAAATTGCCCAGGTATGTTCTGTCCAGAAAAAGCAGGACAAATCCAACCAATTACCACCCCATCTGTTTATTATTCTTGATCATCAGCAAAGTGATGGAAGGGGTCAACAGTGCTATCGAGTGAAATTTATTCAGCAATAACTTGCTCACTGGTGCTTAGTTTGGGTTCTGCCATGGTCACCCAGTTCCTGACCTCATTACAGCCTTAGTCTTGGAGAAAAGAGCTGAGCTCAAGAGGTGTGGTGAGAGTGACTGATCTCAGCACCGAAGCAGCACTTGACCGAGTGTGGCATCAAGGAGCTCTAGTAAAACTGGAGTCAATGGGAATTAGGGGGAAAGCGCTCCTCTGATTGGAATCATACCTGGCACAAAGGAAGATGGTTGTGGTTGTTAGTGGTCAATCATCTCAGTTCCAGGACATCACTGCAGGAGTTCCTCAAGGTAGTGTCCTAGGCCCAACCATCTTCAGCTGCTTCATCAATGACCTTTCCATTACAAGGTCAGAAGTGGGGATGTTCACTGATGATTGCGCACAATGTTCGGCATCATTCGTGACTCCTCAGACACTGAAGCAGTCCTTGTCCCTACGCAGCAAAACCTGGGCAACGTTTAGGCTTGGGCTGATAAGTGGAAAGTAACATTCATGCTATACATCTGCCTGGAAATCACCATCTTCAACAAAAGAGAATCCAACCATCGCCCCTTGACATTCAATGGCAATACCATCATTGAATCCCCCACTATCAACATCCTGGGGGTTACCATTGAAAAAAAACTGAATTCGACCAGCCATATAAATACTGTGGCTACAAGAGCAAGTCAGAGGCTGGGAATTCTGTGGTGAGTAACTCACCTCCTGACTCCCCAAAGCCTGTCCATCATTTACAAGGTACAAGTCAGGAGTGTGATGGAATACTCTCCACTTGCCTGGAGGGGTGCAACTCCAACAACATTCAAGAAGCTTAATACTATTAGGAAATAGTTTAAGTTATATTAATATTTTTAGGTGTTAGGAATGAGTTTTAGCTTTAAAGTGTAAGCTTGATTTGAATTTCTGTATGTGTTAAAGTGCAAATGGAGTTTTAGTTTCACTTAAAAAGGGTACTTGCATTTCTAATGAGGCTTTTTACAACTGTTGCGGCTAAGTTAAACAAACAAGGATAGAAGAGTTAGGTCCCTCCCACAGACACACAAGAGAAACAGTTTTGATTTGGAAGCTGTGGAGTTTAGTTGGTTTTGAAGTTGCTGCCAGGAAAGACTGGAGCAAACAGGACAGATAGCCAGTCTCAAGCTAAGGAAAAAAAACCTCAAAATCTAGGGGAGTGATAGAGGGGAAAGTCCAAAGGAAACTTAGTCAAAGGAAGGTTAGGAACTTGGAAAAAGTCCTGTTAATGAAGTTAAGAGTGAGGGGCAGAGGGAGAAGGGCTCCAAGCTTCAGAGTTAAAGAGACAAAATCTGCGGAAAGCAGATTTAAAGTGAGAACAGCTTGCAAGAGGCAAGAAGGCCCAAAGAGACAACTGAAGGTCTGCAACTTTTTGCTATGGGCATGTGAAGCAGTGGTACTGTTTTTGGCTGAGTCAATGAGAGAGAGTGCATGGAAGACAGCGTGAATGCATGTGGTGACCATGCGGAGAGCAACATCGGAAGGAGAGTTCGAAACCCTGAAGGTGAATCCTTGTGAGAGGCTTCTGAGAGAGACCGTTGGTTTGGGAGGAGATTCCAAGGCAAGTTCTTGGAAAGTGGAGATTGGAAAACCTCGTGTGAAAGTGAGCCCGGTTAACTCATGGTGTAACAAGCATCTGGGGGGAGTTGGGAATAGATCCATAGCATCTGGTTGAGGTGGCATCTGTCATTTGGTTTCAGAGTGTAGTGTGTCTGACCACAGGGTGCCTATTGGACTGTGTACTTACTGTGAACGTGAGAATATAAGATAGCTTTTGTAATTCGTGCTGTCCTTACACTGTATATATCTGTAAATGTATAGTTGTGGGTGAAAGAGTATTGTAATATAGTTCATCTTTTGTTGTTGAATAAATGTTTTATTCTTTTGTTAAAAGTTCAGCACCTGACTCCTGTGACTCTGGAGCTTCTCTCCATGTATCTAGTCAAACAAATAAAACTTAGAATTTATCAAGGTGGGTTCCGCTCTGGGATTAAGCTTGTCCAGGGGTAATCTCAGCTGGGTTCGTAACAACCCCATCCAGAAGAAAGCAGCCCACTTGATTGGCACCACCTTCAACATCCACACTCTCCACTTCTGATGCACAGTGGCAGCAGCGTGTATTATCTACAAGATGCACTGCAGCAACTCACCTTCGACAGCACCCTCCAAACCCAAGGCGTATAACACCTAGAACGACTAGGGCAGCTGATGCATGGGAACGCCAACAGCTGCAAGTTTCCCTCCAAGCCACACCATCCTTGCTTGGAACTATATTCGCATTCCTTCACTGTTTCTGGTGCTAAATCCTGTAATTCCCTCCCCAACAGCACTATGGGTGTACCTACACTCCATGGACTGGAGCGGTTCAAGGCGGCGGCTCACCGCCACCGCCTCGAGGGCAATTAAGGATGGGCAATAAAAATTCTGGCCTAGCCATAGGTGCTCACATTCCCTGAAAAGAATTTTTAAAAAAACAACTTGAGTGTAGAGGGTGTGTGAAGAGAGAGAAACTTTCAGTTGGGATGTTGCAAGGACTAGGGAGGGTGATGGAGGAGAAGTGCTTTGAAGGTTAGGAGGAATGGGTGGGACAAGCTGAGGAGAGGAGTAAGAGGACAGGTCAAGCTGGGCTGGATGATTAGTGCCACATTACTGTTATGGTGGATAGGACAGAACATGATGGAATATGTACCCGCCTGGGGCAGTTTCCATCAAGGTAGAAATATCACTATCTGTTCTCCAAATTGCAGTAAGTTTCATAATGGCGGTGATTATAAGACAAGATTATAAGCCAGCTGATCATTTTTTTTAACATTTTAGCTGTGGTCAGTCTGCATTCCTGAAGGAAACCAGGTTTATTTGCTTCCTCCTCTAAAGATATAAAGTAGATGAAGGCAGGGTTTATGTGAAGATTCCTTTGCTGTTGACAAATTCTGAAGCAACTTCAGGAAGAAGATTTATGTGAGCATATTTTATCTGAAACTCTGTACCTGAAAGATATGATTTTAGACACATTAATGAGTTAACATTCTCACTTTGTTCGTTCTTAGGACTTTGTAAGAGACCAGATTGAAATCAAATTACAGAAGGAGGGGTGTTGAAAGCTCTCATGAAGGAAGAAAAAAGGACTTGTATTTATGTAGTGCCTTTCACAACATCAGTGGTCTAAATCACTTTACAACCAGTGAAGCAGTTTGGAAGTTTAATCCCTCTTGTAATGTAGGAAATGCAGCAGCCAATTTGTTCACAGCAAAGTCCAAGTAACAGCTATATGATCTATGACCAGATAATCTGTTTTAGTGATGGTTGAGGGATAAATGTTGACCAGGATACAAGGGACAACTTCCTGGCTGTCATTCAAAATGGTACTTTTTTGAAATGAAATTGACAGGGCAGACAGCCTCGATTTAGTATCGCATCCGACAGATATCATCTTCAATGGTGTAGCATTACCTCAGTGCTGCCCTGGAGTATTTTTTCTTAATGCTCAAGTCTTTCGAGTGGGACTTGAACTCACAAGTATCTGACTCAGAGGTGAGAGTGTTCCTCCTGAGCCACAACTGGGGCTTTAGGAATATGGGCACTGCTGGCAAGGTCAGAATTTATCACTGCCAAGTTGAAAGTTTTGCCCAGATCAATGAGGTAAAACAGGTAATACTGGATCGGCCACCTTAATGCCTAGTTAAAAATTTCATTGCATTGTTTTGTGTTGAGATCTCAGTCTGTATGCTTAATCCAACTACATGGGAGAAATCAACACTGGATTCAAATGTCATGAAGCAATCTCAGCATTTGAGAACGGAGTCAGGCCCCTACAGGGCAAGCGAGCATGCCTCAAAGCTGGTGCCTTCATCATCTCCTCTAATCATGATTTCAAATGTAATATTTGCAATCGGATCTGCAAATCAAGATTTGGTTTAACTTCACACATGAAACACCATCAACCTAAATGGTGAACAACTGGTCTCCTTTTTGAATACCCATCCATCGAAGTTACGGGAGAACCCATCAATGTTTTGTGCTGTATAATTAACCTAATTTGTTGTATAACAATGTAATGTTGTAACTTAATTTTAATCATCTGTACTGTTGAAATTGTAATTTGTGTACAGTCTCTAATATATTTCCACTTTAAAGACTGAAGCAACTCGAAAAGGTTCATCATCACCTTCTCTGGGCAACTGTGGATGGGCAATAAATCTGGCCAAGCCAATAACCTGCATATTCTGACAAATTATAATAAGGACATTGTGAGAATTCTATGCAAAATATGGTAAACAATTCATGTCACTTGGAGTAATTACTAATCCCATAAATATCGTGGAGATCCAAGTGAAACTTCCAGATTTCCAATTGTATGAGGTTGTCTGTTTTTGAAATGTTATTGCCTCGCTACATAGGTGTAGATGTTTGGAGTATTGATTGATCTCCATCTACATATTTAATCAGCTATCAAGCCTCTCCCTAGCTCCATAACCACCTCCAACACACACGTGCGCGCGCGCATGCGCGCGTGCACACACACACACACAAGAATTTGGAACAAGGGTAGGCCATTCAGCCCCTTGAGCCTTCTCTGCCATTCGACAAGATCATGGAAGATCTGATTGTGGCCTCAACACCAGTTTCCTGCCTATCCCCCATATCCTTTGATTTCCTTGTTAGTCAAGAATCTTTCTATCTCTGCCTTAAAAATATTGAAGGACCATGTGTCTACCGTGCACTGGGGAAGAGTGTTCCACAGACTCTCAACTCTCAGAGAAAACATTTCCCCTCATCTCCATCTTAAATGGAAAACCCTTATTTTTAAACTGTGTCCCCTAGTTCGAGTCTCTCCCATAAAGGAAGCATCCTCTGTCAAGTCCCCTCAGGATCTTTTATGATTCAATAAGATCACCTCTCATTCTTCTAACCTCCAATGGATACAGGCCCAGCCTGTTCAACATTTCCTCATACCAGCCCCTCCCTCCCCATCCCAGGTATTGGTCAAGTGGACCTTCTCTAACTGTTTCTAACACATTTATATCCTTTCTTAAATAAGGAGACCAAAACTGCGCACAGGACATGGTCTCATCAATGCCCTGTACAACTGTATGAAAACATCTCTACTTTTATGTTCAATTCCCCTTGCCATAAATGGCAACTTACCATTTGCCTTCCTAATCATTTGCTATACCTGCATGCTAACTTTTTGTGATTCATTTACCAGGGCACCCAGATCCCTCTATACCTTGGAACTCTATAATCTCACTCCACCTTGATAGTTTTCTGCTTTTCTATTCTTCCTGCCAAAGTGGACAAGTTCACATTTTCCCACATTATACTACATCTGCCAAAATGTTGTCCTCTTGCCTAACTTACCTATATCCATTTGCAGATTCCTTATGTTCTCTTCACAGCTTACTCCCTTATCTATCTTTGTGTCATCAGTAAATTTAGCAACAATGCATTTGGTCTCTTCAACCAAATTATTGCTGTAGATTGTAAATATTTGAGGCCCCAGCACTGATTCCTGTGCCACACTACCCGTTACATCTTGCCAACCCAAAAATGACCCATTTATGTCGACTTCCTATTTCTTGTTAGCTAACCAGCCCTCTATCCATGCTAATACCTTACCCCCTATACCACGAGCTCTTATTTTGTGTAGTAATCTTTGATATGGCACCTTGTCAAATGCCTTCTGGAAATCTAGTACGCCACATCCACAGGTTCCCCATTATCCATGTTACTTGTTACTTCCTCAAAAATCTCCAATAAATTAGCCAAACATGATTTCCCTTTCACAAAACCATGTTGACTCTGCCTGATTGTGTTATCATTTTCTAAAGTCTTGCTATTATCTCCTTAACAGTAGATTCCAGTATTTTCCCTGTGACAGGTGTTAAGCTAACTGACTGGTAGTTTTCTGCTTTCTGCCTCCCTCCTTTCTTGAAGAGAGGAGTTGCATTCGCTGTTTTTAAGTCTGATGGGAGTTTTGGAAAATCAAAACCAATGCATCTGCTATCTCAGAAGCCACTTCTTTTAAGACTCTTGGATGAAGTCCATCAGGACCTGAGGACTTTTCAGCTTTTATTTCTAATAGTTTTCTTAGTGATTATAATTGTTCTAAGTCCCTCCTTCCTTTTCACCTTTTGATTCATAATTATTTCTGGGGTTTTATTGGTATCCTCTACAATAAAGACACAAACAAAATATCTGCTCAATTCATCCACGATTTTCTTATTTTCCATTTTTAATTCCTTTGACTTTCTTTCTAGGGGACCAACACTCATCTTAGTTAAACTTTTCCATTTTAAATATCTGTAGAAAATCTTACTTTTTATTTTTATATTTCCTACCAAACTTTCTCGTGTACTCTAATTCTTCCCTCCTTATTTTTTTCATCATTGTTTGCAGTGCTTTATATTCTGTCCAATCTTCTGATCTGCCACTAATCTTCACTGAATTGTATGCTTTTTCTTTCAATTTAATATCTTTAACTTCCTTAGTTAGCTACGCATGGTTCATCCTACCCCTAGGGTCTGTCTTTCTCACTGGAATTCAGTGAGAATTTGCTGAGTGTTATGAAATATCTCCTCAGATGTTTGCCATTGCATCTCTAATGACCTATCCCTTAACCTAATTCCCCAGTCACTTTAGTCTTCGTACCCTAATAATTGCCCTTATTTATGTTTAAAACATTAGGCTTAGATCCACTGTTATCTCTCTCAAACTTAATGCAGAATTCAATCATGTTATGATCATTGCTACCCAGGAGCACCTTTACTATGAGGTCATTAATCCTGTCTCATTGCACATTCCAGATTTAGAATAGCCTTCTCCCTGGTTGGCTCTAGAATGTGCTGCTCTAAGAAACTCTCCAAAGCTGTACAGCCCTCTTCAACATTTGCACTCCTCCAATTCTGGCTTCTTCTACGTAACTGATATTCATTGTTCCACCATTAACAACTGTGTCTTCAGCTGCCTAGGCTCTAGGCTTTGGAATTCTCTCCTTAAACTTCTCAAACTCTCCTCCTTTTAAAAATGGTCCTTAAAACCAAACTTCTTGACCAAGTTTTTGGTCACAAGTCCTAATCTCACCTGATGTAGCTGGGTGTCAAATTTTGTTTGACATTGCTCCTATTGAATTGCTTTGGGACATTACTGTGTTAAAGGTGTTAAATAAATGCAAGTTGTTGTTTGACCATTGAACATGTCAACAACCCCCACGTCTTTCCCATTGATGTGATTTTTGGTTTAATCTGAAGTAGGTTAACCACCGTGAATTTGCTTTCAGGAGCATAAAAGTAAACTTTCTCATAAAAAGTTGGCAATTAATATAGTTTGCAGCTTTTGTATCTCAATTATTATCTGCACCTTTAAAAAAAAATCAGATTGTACTACAAGTTCAAGTGCACTGTTGTCACTCTCCTGGTCAATGTACATTACTTATGATCATATGTGGCCATCTGCAAATATTTTTTGCAGACTTTAAGACATCATTTTAAAAGCTTCATTCCCAGTGTTTACAGATCCTCAGTTGCCATTTCAGATATATCAAAGTCTGGCATCTTTTGAAATAATGACCTGCATACTTTGCATCATCTCAAACATTTACCTTTTTAAGTGACCTAGCACAAATTGCTGTTTGTACAAGATCATTCATTTAATCATCACTTATGCACTGTGCAGCAGCCAACACAAAATGCATACTGCTTTGTTTGGTTTAAATGTGTTGCAAAATAAATTGACCTCTTTCTAAATTATCGGCTGTTTACCTGCTCACAATGTTTCAGTCAGGTCACCTTTTGTCAACTCCATTTTCAAATCACAAGATGTAGACCAAAATCAACAGATGTTAACGGCAGTGCCGAGGAGTAGCAGAAATTACTTTGTAAAATCTCTTCAGACACAGTCTTGCTACCTTTGCAATAAATAATTAATGGAACTTTGTTCCTCTTGAGTATTTTAGCTGCCCTGAAGAGTATATTGTTTCAGATTTCTGTAAAGGACTAATTTACAGCATATAACAAACTCACTGAGTTAATAAGTGTGGGCTATCCTGATTCAGCGTTATTGAATAAATGAGTGTGGAAGTATTGCAGTAGCTAAAGGAACTAGTGTACATTTAGGCTGCATTGTATAAATCTGTAGCTAATAATAGGCTACCTTTAGTGTGACTAAAATGGACCCAATGACCTGTTTGTATGTTGTTCACTCAATATAGCATAATGCTTGGGTTGTTGTAAATTGTTCATGTGGAACACAAGTGGGATAAAGTCACAAGATTTGACATGGTTTCGTTTGTAGTGCAGCTCTTTTGTTATTTCAGTGCCCTTAAAGTAATATGAATCGTGTTATTCCTGTGGTCAACTCGCACCTGGCTGGAATTATTCAGAGCAGACCCAAGGCCCAATTTGAGATGGGCCTTGGGTTTCTGGTGCATGCTGTGCACCCTCTGAATATTGTGGGCCTATTAACAAGCCTAAAGTAATTCCTCCCTCAACTTTCAATAATGCCCTACATTGTACGCACAGTGATAAAGAATTATTTTGATAGGTTTTAGCTTAGAATTGATTGTGATTTGAACTCAATTTCAAATACATTCACCTGCACTGTTATTTTTCACTCTAGTGCAATGATGAAACTAGCTTATATCCAGATAAATTCGCAGGGGAGCGTGGGTAAGTGAAGGGAAGGGAGGGGGCTGATGAGGTGGTGATGGTGCAGAGTTACGATCAACTTTTCAAAGAGTGGCACAAACTCCCAGGAAATGTTGTGAAGTGAATAATGGTGCACCTAATTTAAGTTATAATTTTTACTGGAAAATGAATCCAGTTTTGCTGATGCAGAATTATAATGGCGCAAGCCTCCAGGAAATTCTAGGCCATTATCTTTAAGGAAAATTGTATGTCCTGTTCTTCTGTGATCACAATTTCCTTGGAATTTCCAGGGAACTGGGATTTTGGTAACATTCTTTCACAGGTGGTGTGATAATTTAATCACTTAACTTCCTCTGAGTACCTCAAGTTTGATGTAGCCAATTTGAAGTTCACACTTCAGCTGAGGAGTTGTTTGTTTTCAATTCAATAACGATACATGCCAATAGCGGAAACACACTAAGCCATCATGTTTGTCAGTTAAGTGGCTAACTACCAGTTAATTATGCAAGTCTCAATGCATTAGCAATGATAAATGCAGCACAGAAAACAGTACGAGGAACAGAAATGTGTTCATAAAAATCAGCATTTGCAGATCTGATTCATTTCTTTTGAATAATGTGGCCAGTTGAATTATTTTGAACTGAAGTGGAATCGAGTATGACCACAATGAAGCACTGCAAGTGACTGCTTTAGTGCAACATATTCACTACACTCTTCCAGCTATTAAAGCGCTGGTGAGTGCAAAGGCATGAGAGCTGGTTTTGGGTTCAAAATGGATGGGTGTAAGAAATAAAAATGCGAACAGTTTCTAGCAGTGCAATGGTGAGCAGAGTCTGAACAACAGATGAACCACTTACTGTGCATAACTTCACTTGAAATGCTGCCCCTTTATTTCAATAATTTTTTAGCTTCAACGAAATGGAGCTTTCATCCCCATTGTGGTCAGCTGGGCAGCACTGCTCAACAGTATAGTCATTGAGTCATCCTCGGGGTAACTTGTTACCCATTCATATGCCAACAGTGTAGTCATTGAGTCTCTCAGGATTTATCCATATGTTAACTCCTGCAAATTCACAGTGATACAAATCAGGCATTTGTCCTTTAGAAATGGGGAACTGGCACCAAAATATTCTCTCTAAATGATACAATGGCATAGTTTCAGCTGGGTTGTAGTTTTATTATTTTGAATACTTGCAAAACTGGCTACAGAAGCCTGTAATTAGTGCATCCAATTTCCATTGTATATAATATTGAGACGCTATCGACACTATCCCGTACTTGAATTATGCTTTCTAACACAACAAACTGACCTATGGCCTTTCAAAGCAGGAGGTGGCAGAGTGGAAGTGAATACTGGGCAGATTCTAGGCGAAGAGTTAATGGGCTGTATATGTGAATGCATTTTGGAACAGGTTTTGAGAAGGCTTTTGAAGTTGTGGAAGGATTTAGCAAGTGGGAGAAGTTTTGCGAAGTATAGCCTCAGTGCCAGGCCTTAATAGTTGAGAACTCTGTCACTGATGCTGGTATAGGATGGAGAGGGCATTATATAGTACAGTTTGAATCGTATTTGGAGCCCACTATCCTACCATTACACTTTTGTGAAACATTTCAGATGTTTCACTGCAGTTGGCTTCATTGTCATCATTAATTCCAGTTATGTACAGATGCTTGCCTTCATAGCATCAATCAATTTTGTTGTTCTTCACACTGGTCTGTTGAGTTTAATTCAATTGAAACTGCCCTGCATTTGATTGTCGAACAGAACTTCTCTGGTAATGATCGGCTGCTACTTTTTTATGACAACCTTATGAGATCCAGTTGATCCCGAGGATCAATATTCTGGAGGGGTATTCTTTTCCAGAAAACCCGTGAGGAAGGATAGAAGTGGAACCAGTCTTTACATGCTCTTATTTTCAGAGATACATATTACAAAATATGCACCTCCTAACCCAACCTCAGTTTCAGTCTGTTCTATTTATACCACTTTTGAAGACCCCTTAAACCATTTGACAAAGGTACTATTAACTCACTAACGAAACAAGCCAAAACTTTAATGGAAACTTAATAACTCAAACTGTTCCTATTTATAAGAGCACAAATGAATTCCAAATAATAGCCACCACTTGCATACAATTAAACATAATGAATATAAAATATTTGGGGATATCCAAGTCTTTTGATGCTTCGGGCTGCTAAGGTGTGTACCCTGGAACCTGAAGCCAAGTACGAAATCTAATTTCATGGTCCCAGTAATTATTCCATTCCAAGCTACTGATACTAATATTTTAATGTTTTGGTTTAGGATCTTTCAGCCAATGCAAACCCCTAGGTTTACAAATTCAAACAGACATTAGCACAATTAACCGAAAGCATTGTGAACCACACTCCCATGTGGCCTATAGGTTGTAGTTTGAGCATTCATACTCTCATCAATTGATGATAACTGATGCATCTCTACTAGAATGTAGTGTATACCTGCAGGGAGTGTTGGCACAGGGCAGGTAGATAACTGCGTGTTCCAATTTGTCAGGAATGGAATGCAGTAAAGTAACTTTGAAGTAATTTTGGTTCAAATGGCTCCTGGTTTCTGAAACACAAAGCACTACTTTGTTGGAGTATAGTTACATAGCTGCTGACCTTCTGACATCTTTGGAATTTTACTTTATGAATAGAAGATCCATCCAGAGATGGTTCGGGAAGTATGAATGATCTTGAAGTGCCTGGGAGTGCCCCTACTGCACTTGCTGACCGCCACTGTATTCAAGCTTGAGGCTGACTCACCTTGGCATTTGCCACACCAATCCCATATGAATCATCATTTCCTCCCTGTAGTTGCTTGTAGTCCCCCAAGTTCCTATGTTCATGAAATTACATGGGAATGCTAGTCTGCAGTCAATTAACATGTTTACCTGAATATTGCATTTCTGCTATTTAGTGGAGATGTTACTCCATCCAATAAAAACCCAAATATTAATGTTTGTGCACACACCCTGTATCAGAAGAGAGGAAGGAGGCTTGTGTGGAGCATAAACAACAGGAGCTTATTGAGTAGAATGGCTTGTTTTGGTGCTGTAAATATTTTATACTTTATGTTGTTACCATTCTGAAAGTAAATTTGCATGCTGTGATGTGTTCTTCCACCAAAAAAAAGTTTCCATATGTGACCGGAGTTAAACCCAGGATGTCATTTGGAGAAAGTAAAGTTGATATCCTTTTTATGGTGCTTCTGATGTTAACAATGCCTGCATTACAGTCATATAACTCTCTCCACCACCTCCCTGCCCACCCCTCCCCCCATCGTTTTACATTTTTGAGTTATCAGGCCATTCAAATGAAGGAAATAGGTTACAAAAATAAAATATTAGCTAGATATAGTTCAGAGGGAGGGAACATTAGTTAGATATATTGAAGCTGTTTTCATTCCAAGAAGGAGAAAAACTCTAGAATGTAAGCAATCTTACTTCACTGACCTGTCTTGAGCAACATGGAGAGTAAACATTTAATGCAGTTGGCTATAAAAATCATTGAACAAGTACTGCCTTCAGGAATTTTATGTGGCACACTTCCTTAACCTACCATGCTGCCTAAAAATATTCTCAGCAATGTCTTTCTTGGTGCTTCAGCGCTTTCTCTTCCAATTAGAAAAATACTTCAGAATTAACTGATGTTAATCTTTGTGTTCAGTGTATTTTCAGTCACCAGGGGCCATTATCCAAAGTGAAATCTGCAGCTCTAATCTGAAAAGAAAGACAAATATTGGTAGTCAGTGAGTTTCACCCAATGAGGACTTCATAGTTTGGTACTTTTGAAATAGATCTTTCTGATAACCTATTGACACAGGTTTAGACTGTCCTGTTTGATTGGAAGAAAGGATTAAACTTTACCAAACTCAGCAGACTGTTTTTTCTACCTAGTGCTCTAAAGTTCATGGTCAGCTCACACAGGAGGCTCTCCTATTTTATGTGATCTGATTGGCCACTGGAATGCAGCTGATGTCCTGAATATCTTCTATTGTGTTGGGATGTGTTTTTAATAACGGCTTAGTAAAATTAGAGAGAAAAGTATGTCTAGAAATTATTATTTCAATTTACATTTATTATTTCAAACTATTCATCTTAATGCTACTTACAGAGTACTACTCACACAGCCCTACACCTAGAAACTTGGATGCAAAAATCTCAGGAATTGTGAACATTGCCTGTCCAAAGCCATTCACGTTACCTTGCTTTGAAGTAGACCAGTGTTCCTAACTGAAGTGAAGTTTTGTATCCCGCTTTATCCCTCTCTCCATGCAGTGTCCTTGGTTATCCGAAGGTTGCTAATCATGGCTTTCCACACATCTCTAGCAGTTTTTTGTGATACCGTGATATTATAATAGGACAATGAGAAGAGACAGGACCCAGCTACTTCATCTGGTGCAGGGACTGAATCTGTGTTGTCGACGCTATTAGCACCACATTCTAACCACCTGAGTTTACTGGCCCTATCGCTGTTTGTTCCATGTTTTTTTTTGAAAAAAATTATTGTACTATTCTTGTTGAGTTTGATGTTGGGTATTTTATGACCTTTGTCAATCAAACAGATTGCTGGACTTACACCATCTTGGTGAGTACCCTGTTTCGTTGTCAACTCAGCTGCCTTTGTTTCTTACCTTTGCCCTTTCTGAACTGTGGCTTTTGTCCTTGGGTGTCATTGTGATCTAAAGATAAGTTACACCAATTTTGGATTACTTGTTTTATCATAATTGTGTCAGCTGTAGCTCACTTGATAGCACTCTGAGTCAAGAGTGCTACCAATGTCACTGGACCAGTAATCCAGAGTAATCTGGAGTAATTTCACTGGACTAGTAACCCAGAGGCCCAGGCTGGCGCTCTGGGGACATGGGCCCAAATTTCACCATGGCAATCGGTGGTATCTGAATTCAATTAATAAACCTGGAGCTGAAAACTAGTCTCTGTAATGATGACCATGAAACTATCATTGATTGTTATAAAAATCTGTCTGGCTCACTAATGGGCCATCCATACCTGGTCTGGCTTACATGTAACTCCAGACCCAGAGCAGTATGATTGACTCTTAACTGCCCTCTGAAATGGCCTAGCAAGCCACTCAGTTCAAGGGCAATTATAGTTGGGCAACAAATTCTGGCTTTGTCAATGATGTCCATATTCCATGAAGGAATGAAAATAAAGCATTGTCGGTCCAAACTTCTCCAGTAAGTATACATGGGGATTGTAAGTAATTACCAACTTATCTCGAATCTTCTATTTCTGTGGGGTGTTTAAATTGAAGCAGTGATTTGGACCAAAACTCTCAAAAGACACACACAACTATCTCTGGAACTCCCTCAGATGATAAACTTGTACTCTCCCAATAAATAATTCTTCATAATAGGATTGATCTTGAGGTTAGCAGTTAGTAATTTTTGGCACGCCACAGTGTTGCTTCCGTGCAATCTTTGTAAATCATGACCTGAATCTTAATTTCAGAAAAGCAATTTAACTACCTTGGTGTTTTGGTACTTTGTAGCAACCTGGCCACCTTCATTGCATATTGAGTGTTTTATTTGCTGAAATTAAATATTTGGTATTTTCCATGATAATTGAGTTAAATCAGCACTTGGGATAGACCTTCTGATTCCAAGAGAGAGATGATATTGTGAGCTCAAAACCTCCCAGCCAGGTCTTTCGATAAACCTGACACTGTTCCCAAACTGTCAGAAACAGCGCATGGGTTTGGGAGAAATAAAATCACTTAAATCTTTCACCCCTCTCGTAATGCCCTGAAAGTAACCAATCTCACGATGACCTTCCATTGTTGGACACTTCAACCGTGGCGGCGCTGCTCAGGCGATGTAAATCTGTGACATAAAAATGTGTCTATGTAAAAATGTTGCAGGCTCCCTGGAGGGCTGAAATGGAGGTGGACACTGATTTAGCAATGGCAGCAGCCCCGTCACAGAGGGCCCAGGATTTTGGTATTATATGCTGATCTATAACACACAGTCTTTAATAATTATACTCTGAATGCTACTGTGCTACTTGATTGTTTTGTTTCTGTTGGTGTTTGGTGTTATGGACAGGAGGGAGTTTAATTTAAAACAGCCCTGATTTCTCCTCTCACCATCCGTCCCAAAACTGAAAGATGTTTTTGATTTTTGATTTCCCTCTTTAAAAGTGGTGGTATATTTTCTCCTCCCGTTCAGTTTTGGCGTGATCCAATCCATTATTAGTAACCCTACAGCAAAATTGAGATCGGGTAAAATCACAGGGGGTTCACATGTAGCCACCGGTACATTTGCACAATAAAAGGGGGGTAAGGGAAAGAAAGAGGTACAGGGTAAAGATCACGTGAAACAATAATTCTTATTTTGCCTGAGTGTCCAGAGTCCAGAATTTAAAAAAAAAAGCAATGGTGTATTCCTTCAGAGAGATAAGCAGGCTGAAGCTGATGCGGGATGATCCACTTTTCCACCCGCACTGACTTCCACGATGGGAGAAACATGTTTTGCAGTAGACACTGGTACAGAAGTTCAGACGCTCCAGTAGAAAACGGTGTAGATGAAGGCCAGGCACTGGGACAGAGTTCTGTTTCTGCTGCTGCTTTGTTCATGGAAGATGGAAGACTGCCTGGATTCAGCTCCACAAGGCAATATTACAGGTTCTAGTAGCTTGGGGGCAGGAGGGGGGTGGGCAAAGATGGGGTCATGTGACATAACTCCGACTTCCCCTCCCTTTGTTTGGAAAAAGGATGTATATTTGTGGTCTGGTTTCTTCAGATGATTAATGTTGCATCCATTAATATGTTTCAGTGGTTTCAGGCCCCTTTGTCCTTGCAGATATATTGCCTCTGTTGTCCAGAACTCTGCCTTGGAAATGTAAAGGGTCTTTGTGCATTTCCTTGGAACTTGATTTCTGCAGTCACAGGGACATTAACGCCTCTTTAGAGATAATGAGATCCTTACTGTATTCTAATGGCTAGAAATTCCTTTTGTGTGAGCTGTAGCTAGTCAGGCTTCAGTCAGTGTAAAACCTTTGTCAATTTCAAACAAAAAGAATTATGAAGTAGCCAGGATATATGTGTATTTTTTTCCATCATGTCTTCTGAGCATAACAATGGAGTTGTCTTAATTTTCAAGTGTTAAAATGGGTCATCTTGGGAACTAGCTTGGAAAGCATCAGTGTAACATCTAAATAGGATTAGTTATGGATGCACCCTTGGTATCTTGTTAGTTCAGGTCAAACTACAAACCTGGCAGCATCGGCGGAGAAGAAAAGAGTTGACGTTTTGAGTCCTCATGACCCTTCAACAGAACATGAGGACTCGAAACGTCAACCCTTTTCTTCTCCGCCGATGCAGCCAGACCTGCTGAGTTTTTCCAGGTAATTCTGTTTTTGTTTTGGATTTCCAGCATCCGCAGTTTTTTTGTTTTTAAACCACAAACCTGTTGGACTGACTTGTTCCCATAATTGTTTTTTTGGTTTTCCCCTTCCGCTTCCACTATATGTAGAGCTTTTTGAGTCAACCTTCCAAAGACAGTACATTTTATTTTCCCCCTTGGGAGATTGTTGAACAATATTCTGGTTGTGGGAAGAACCCCTATGGCCTTGAGAAAGAACCCAAATGATCAGATTCTTGTGGCAGGCCACACTACTGGAAAAACTCTATAATGGTTGCACTGGGAAAACATTAAGCATTAAGTGGCTCAAATTCACTCTTTGTCACAACAGATAAGCTATGATAATAGTATATTCATTAGTACATCTTTGTTGCTTTTGTTGTTGATCTGTGTTACACTCTGCTGTCATTGATGGCTTCTTCCTTGAGCGGGGAAGGTCTTCTTTAGATAACAATTTTTAAAAAACGAATCTTTAAAGATAGTTAACCTAAAAGCTATCCTTCAAAGGTAAAATATGTTTTCCCCAATGGGTCAGAAATGCTCTATATTTTTGGATCTAAGGGGTGCAGAGGGCAATTAGGAAGACTGTTGGGGAGCAATCTAACTCTGCTGACATGGTGTCCAGGAGAGACTACCCTCGTTTGTAGCCTGGCTAGGGGCAGAGTCACATCACATTGTCAGATTTAGAGCAAGAAATGTTTTCCAAAAGGAAAGATCCCATTGCCTTCAAGTCTGTCACTTGGAGGGTGGCCAGAGCCTCCTTTCATTCCGTTCCGAATGTACATAAAATGATGACACAGCTGAAAAAAGCAAAAAATTGAAATTGAAAAAATGAAACCAGTACAGAAGTCCTTCTAATGATGGTTATGCTTAAAAAAACACTGCCTTAGCAGATTCTTCCCTATATATTAAAAATTTCAGTTAAGTTAATCAAAATCAAACAATTTTTCAGTGTACAGGAATCCCTTTGTTTCATGATGGGCAAGCAATTTGTTGCGGAGTTACATATCAAAACAGCTGAGAACAGTGCACAAACTTTTATTACTAGAGTGAGAGTGCTCTCAAATTAGAAGTTAAAGAGAAACTGATAGAGATTGCTTGACAATCTAATAAATAGATCTGTTTAGGGGCCGGGGAATGCACTAAAAGCTGGAAGGAGCGTGTAGCCATGGTACAACAAAAACTGAACATTTGGGAGCAACACTCCCTCTCTATTGCAGGTAAGGACCCATCATCAAGCACAATGTGATCTGTATGTTGTTCTGTGTTAAGCAGGTTTGGCCCATATACTGCTCCTGCGCCATGGCAGTCACCAAAGCCATCTTCTGCTTTATCTGAAGATTGAAAATGGACCTTGTCCACAGGGCCATTATGTACAACCTCTAGATAAGATGGGGGAGGGAACATACCCAATGTTGCTCTGATGGCTACCTTTATGTGCGGTAGCATCAAGCTGCGTGTAGACACTAGGTACGCAAACGCCTAGTGTCACCACATGCTGAGGTTCCACGTGTTCCAAGTGTTGTGAAGGATGGGTACAGCCAAGCTGCCATGGACAACTATTCAGCTGTCCATGTCATACCACCTGACGCTCATGGAAAAGTTTGTGCAGAGAAACTTGTTTCACCACAAGTGCATCAGACAGTGGTTTGCACATAAAGTCCTCGAGGCCTTGCCGGAAAAGGAAGTGGAGGATCCTGTCAGATGGTTCCCTGAGCAAACTGTCAGTCATTTGGCAGAATGCTTCATCACCAGAACTTTCCAACAAGCACCAAGTCATGGTTTGGCTCATGGTGAGAAGGGCCCTCTGTATCAGATCCTTTCTGCACTCCCTCCACATGTGTCTTCGGGGTGGCTGTGGTGGAGAAGAGACCATCATCCACCTCCTTCTGAAATGTGCCTTTGTAAGGCAGATCTGGAAAAAGATTTTGTTGAGGTTTATCCCAAGCAACTCTGTAGTGCGGAACGTTGTACACAACAGGCTGCTCCCAAGGACAGACACCAGCATAAACACCAACTGCTGCTGGAGACCATCAGTTTGGTAAAAGATGCTATTTGGTCTGCCGAAAACATGTTGGCCTTCCAGCGCAAAGAACTGACAACCTCCGAGTGTTGCAGACTGGCCCACTCCAAAGTCTAGGACTATATCCTGAGGGATGCGCTAAAGCTTGGGACATCTGCTGCAAAGGTGTATTGAGGAAAGTCTACTGTCTGAGGCCCTCCTGCCATAAATACTGAGTTGCTGGAAACTGTAAAAATCCTCGGATTATACGTTTGACATGCAACGAGTATTGTAAATATTAACTCTATAATTGTAAATGTAGTGAGTAACATCTCGTACTGAAAGAAACTGATTTGGTGTGCACTTTATATAATGTAATGTACTTGAACAAATTTTATGAATAAAGTATATTTTTGGAAAAAATCCTGCATTTATGGAGCAATATCCCACGGTTCATTGTTAAATTGTGTTAAATTTAATCCCCTTTTTTGCTCTTAACGAGCTTGAATCATTTTCAGTTGGACTCTGAATATGGAATGGATGAGTAATGAAATCATCTTGAGTAAGATGATTACAGAGCTATTTTATAACCAAAGTAACCCAAGTGCTTACTGTAAATTTGTGGCTGATGATAGTCTCACCTCTGAATTTGCAAATGATAGGGTCAAGCCTCACTTCAGGACTTGAGCACATAATATGCTGAGTCTTCGGTACATTATCAAAAGATGCTGCAGTTTTGAAGGTGCTTTTCTTCAGAAAAGATATGAAACCAAAACCTTGGTTGCCTGCTGAGGTGGATGTAAAAGATTAGTGATACTATTTAAAGAAGAACGGGGACTTCTCCCACCAATATTTCCTCCGGAACCAATGCCATCAAAATTAGATTAATCAGTTGTTTGTCACGTTGTTGTTTGTGGGGTCTTCTCTGTGAAATGGAGGCCATATTTGCCTCCATGAAAGTCGCTGCTCTGCAGAGTAATTCATTATAGGGAAGCAGTTTGGTAGTTCTCTGAGAGATGTGATGCAGCAAGATGCAATCTTTTCTTATAAACTTCAGGATGCCATAATCTAAGATATCTTCACAATGAAATGTAGAATAGAAAATACCAAATAACAATATCAATGATAAGAGATTAGAGAATAGAGGAATAAATGGCACGATGTATTGACTATAAATCAGGAAAAAATATATAATTTTTAAAAAATCACTGCTTATAGAGTACAGAAAATATACAAGACTAATGAAACAGTTTTATTCGGTACTTTAAAATATAATCATTGCATGATAATGAAGTAGTTTGAACGTCCTGCTCAGAACCTCGGTGTATTCCATTATAATAGGGTTTTGATTTTGTTCAGTGTTGCCATCTCTCAATATTTCCCCGCCTAGAATTTGACTTACAGTCCAGTGCATCTTTTGCCTGTTGTTATTGACTTGCTTAAAAATGCTTGTTTTATAATTGGTTAGGTGTTAGAGAGAGTGGTTCTGCCTGCTTAAGAGTATTTTCTCAGCATTCCCTTGCCCTTTACTGTACTATATCATACTACCAGCTGTAGGTTCTGTGCAATATTGGAGCAGTAGATCTACATTCTATATATTCTGCTATATTAGACTGGTAGTTGTATTGTTATATTGGATCTATCATGCAGGAAGGTAACAACTTACTGTCATGAAGCTATTCATGTATATAATGTTGGAAATTATTATTTTTTAAATGGAGGTTTAGTCTGTCGGTGTGTCTTAATTGGATAAAAGTCAACTAGTCTGGGTGCTTTGATGTATACTAGTTTTGAGATGTAAGAGAGATAGAGTGCATTTGCATTTTGTTGAATAGAGCATTCAAAAAGGGGAGTGAAATCTGGCACCTAGCTAGCAGAGACCAAGCAATGTTTATATTATTAATAAAATTGGTACTATGAAAGGGGTTTTATTGTTAGAAGAGGTGGAGTTCAAAGAGGCTGGTGATACAATGAGAATTTATGTTCAAAGGGATGTCTTGGGTATAACAGACAGCAGTTTTGTGTGTGCAGAGCAGAGACATGTAACATTAAAGCAGCTGTAAGCCTACAACTGTCTGCACAGGAACCAAAGTGAAAGGAACCTCATTTTGAATGTGTAAGGTGAAAATGCTTTGCCTGGTGTCTGCTTAAAGTCTGTGGGTTGCTGTTGCCTTAGTGGAGATTATTTTGGGAATTTATTAAAAGTTATGATAGTAATAATTTATAGCCATGAGTATATGTTTAATTTGTGTAAATTAATAAATGTCTCATGTAAGTTGATATAAAACCTCTCAAGAACTGGTGGTTTATGCCTGAATTCAGAGTTGCATTTCAAACAAACCAAATTAAAATATAGGTTATGACAGTTGTTTAAAGGTTCCCTCTGGGATTTTTAAATAAGTCAGCTTTACCAACTGCTGTGTCATAACACCTACAAGGGTGATTTTGTGCTCACACTGTTTGAAGGGATATAGGATAGAGATAGAGTTATGACAGACCCCGTGTTCCTGTCAAGCATCGCTCTCCTCAGGGTGTGTGGGTTGTAGAGTCCTCTTAATACTTTCTGATGTTTCCTTAAATTAATTTTCTGTTGCATATAATCAGTAACTTTGCCCTTCGATTGAGCATTTTCTCTGACTGTTGCTGTTCAGACTCCCAAGTGTCTTGTTACTGTTCTTAGCACTGGAGTTATTATGGATAATTACTGGGGCAAATGATTTGCCTTGACAGAAATGATGTTTTAAGAAAAATCTGGAAATTCACTCAACTACCGGAATACTGTATCCATGGAAACAACTGTAAAGTGTTGGAGCACAGTTACTGTTAATTAGAAGCACTTTCATTTTGAATTAAAACAATTTTAGGGAATAGCGCAGGAGATGTTCTTCCATTGAAGATTTTGGTTAAGCAACTTTGAATTAAAAGGAAAGCAAAATACTCCAGATGCTGGAAATCTGGAATAAAAACAAAGTGCTGGAAATGCTCAGCACGTCTGGCAGCATCTGTGGAGAGAAACAGAGTTCAAGTTTCAAGTCGCATATGACTTGTCTAGAGCTAAGCCGGCATTTTCTGTTCATCCATAGTTGTCCTGAGAAGGTAATTCTGTACTGCATTCTTGAACCGCTGGGGTCTGTGTATGATGGTATTCCTATAAAGCTGTTAGGAAATGACAGGATTTCGACCCACATATGATGAAGGAACAATGATACAAGTGCCAGTCAGGATGTTTTGAGACTTGGAAAGGAACATGATGTTCTCAAGGAAGGAAAGACTCCACAAGGGGCGCACTATCCATGGCTAACTAAGGAGGTTAATGATGGTGTCAAATTGGAATAAAAAGATATACACAGTGCTGTGAAGTAGTGGTAGACCAGAAGATTGGGAAAATTTTAGAACCAGTAAGGAATGACTACAAGAACAGTATAAGAAGGAGAAATCAGAGTATGAGAGAAAGCTAACAAGAAATATAAAAACAGACAGTAAAAGCTTCTACAGGTTTATAAAAAGGAAAAGAGTAGTTTATATGAGTGCTGACCCCATGGTGGGTGAGATTGGGGAATTAATAATGGGAAATGAGAATTGACAGAGATTTTGATCAAGTATTTTCTACCTTTTTCCACACAGAAGACATAAGAAGCATCCCAAGAATAGTAGAAAATCAAGAGGCAAAAAGGAGGGAGGAACTTAAATGCCTAGAAGTATCCTGGACCTAATGGCTTGTATCCTAGGGTCTTAAAGGAAGCGGCTGCAGAGGCACTGTTTGCATTGGTTATAATCTCCCAAAATTTCCTTGATTCTGCAAAGGCCCCAGCTGATTGGAAAACCGCAAATGTGAACCACTGTTCAAGAAAGGAGGGAGATGGAAAACAGGAAACTATAGGCTGGTTAGTCCAACATCTGCCGTTGGGAAAATGCTAGAATCCATTATCAAGGAGGTTGTAGTAAGACATTTAGAAAACCATTATACAATCAAGTAGAGTCAACGTGGTTCTGTGAAAAGATAATCATGTTTGACAGAATTATTAGAGTTCTTTGAAGATGTAACAAGCATGGTGGACAAAGGGGTAGCAGTAGCCAAAAGGCATTTGATAAGGCACCATATAAAAGTTTACTGCGCAAAATAAGAGCTCCTGGTTTTGGGAGTGATATATTAGCATGGATAGAGGACTGGATAACTCTGTCATGGTAAATGGGCCATTTTCAGGTTGGCAACCTGTAACGAGCGAAGTGCCAGAGGGACCTCGACTGTTTGTGGTCTATATTGATGATTTGGCTGAATTGATTGACTGTATTGTAGCCATATTTGCTAATGATACAAAGGTAGGTAGGAAAGCAAGTTGTGAGGAGGATACAAAGAGACTGCAAAAAGGTATAGATAGGTTAAGTCAGTGGACAAAAGTTTGACAGTATAATGTGGGAAAATATGAGGTCCACTTTAGCAGGAAGAATGGAAAAACAGAATATTATTTAAATGGAGAGAGATTGCAGAATACTGCAGTGCAGAGGGATGTGGGTGTCCTTGCACATTAATCTTAAAAGATCAGCATGCAGGTATAGCACATAGTTAAGATGGCAAATGGAATATTGGCCTTTATTGCATGGGGGATGGAGCATTAAAGTAGGGAAGTCTTTCTATAACTGTATAGGGTATTGGTGAGATCTGGAGCCCTGTGTACAGTTTTGGCCTCCTTCCTTTGGAGGATATACTTGCATTTGGGGCAGTTCAGAGAAGATTCACTAGGCTGATTCCTGGGTTAAAGGTGTTGTCTTATGAGTAAAAGTTGAGCAGGTTGGCCCTATACTCATGAGAGTTTAGAAGAATGAGAGGTGATCTTGCCAAGACATAAAATTCTGAGGGGGCTTGACGGGGTGGATGCTGAGAGGATATCTTCTCGGGGGAGGGGGGGGGGAAGCGGTGGTAAAATCTAGAACTGAGGGCATGGTTTAACGCTAAAGGATCTCCTGTTAAAGATGGAGATGAAAGAGAATTTCTTCTCTCAGGGTTGTTAATGTTTGGAATTCTATACCCCGGAGAGCAGTGGAGGTTGGGCCTCTGAATATGTTCAAGGCTGAGTTAAGACAGACTTTTGATCTACAAGAGAGTTGTGGGTTCGGAAAGTGGAATTGAGGCCACAATCAGATCAATCATGATGTTATCAAATGGTGGAGCAGACTCGATGGGCCGAATGACCCACTACCCCTATTTCTTATGATTCCTTTGCCCTTGGGTTGTGGAGGTCACGGGAGATATGCTGAAAAATATTTAACATTGTGGCAGTGGATATTGGAAATGGTACTGCAGCCACTGAGCACCGATGGTGGAGGGGATGGATACTTAATCTAGTGAATTATCGCTGATCGAGCAAGACTGCTTTGTCCTGGATGGTGGTGTGCTACAATTAGTCTTTGGGCTTCTCAGTTTAAAAGGAGGTAAATAAACAAAATAGAAAATCTATGGCACAGAAATCCACTCAAAGATCTTGCTTTTAACAACTACACAACAGTTTCTGCTGGAAGTTTGTGTATTACCAGGGGCATTCACATTGTGTGGCCTCTCTTTAATAATTAATATGGTTACGTGTATCTTCAAATATAACAATTTGAATTTTGATGCCTTGGCAGTAAAGTTGTCCAACAAAGCCTTGTTCTTGATCTTCCAGATAAGAGCATATTGACCCTAGATGAAAGGGAGTTCATGGGCTTTATGTCACTAACCAACTTTGTTGTGATTCATAATAAAAACAAAAACAATCACTGTTGGAAAGTGGTATTCTTGTGCAAATAAAAGCTATTGACAAAATAACTTATCACGCAAGCGAAGCTCAAATGAGTATGATCTTTATAGGCTGACACTAAAATTGTTACATTGGTGTAAAGCAGTTTTATTTTACTAATGTTAAGAAGTTGCCCTTTAAGGTTGTCTCATTTGTTTTTGCTCTAAAGCTAACCAAGACCCTGCATTTAGTCTACAGCTTCCTAGCAGTGCTGCAAACAAAAACTACATTGTATTAACATGAGTTATGTTCCATTTGGTAAACCCATGCTTCTCATGTCCTGGATAACCATGTGCATGCGAAGTGCCATCAGTTGGAGGAGCTTGAACTGCCATCACTGCAGTGCACTTGAGACTGAGTGCTATGTGAATAGCACATTTCTACAGGTGGCCACTCTGCAGCTTAATGGTATGCAGGCAGAGAGGGAATGAAGGACCATTAGATAGACAAGGAGGACCAAGCAGGGAGTGTAGGCATCCCCTGAGTGCAACTAGCCCTCCAGCCTTCAGTTCTGAATAAAGGAGAGAGCGATGGTTCCTCTGGGCCAAGTCCACGGCACTTTGGGTGGCTCAGCTGCACGGGAGGTGGGGCAGGGGGTGGTGGGGCGGCTGCTGGCCGCTGCAGGATGATTGGGGAAGCAGTAATGATAAGGGTTCCATAGTTAGGGATACATGCAGACATTTCTGCAGCTGCAAATGTGATTCAAGGATGGTATATTTCCTCCCTGGTGCCAGAGTCAAGGTTGCCACTCAATGTCTGCAGATCACTGAGAAGGAGAGGGCGAAGAACCAGAGGTCATGGACCAATCAGTACCAATGACATGGTAGAAAGAGGGTTGAATTCCTGCAGGCAGATTTTAGGGAGCTGGGAAGTAGATGAGCAAAAAGGATTGATCTCTCTCCAACAGTCATCTTCATGCTTTTAAGCACTTCTGTTTTATCAAAAACACTGCATTTGCTCCCACTGATCAGTTGAAATGTAAGGTTTATTGATACTGCTTCTGATTTCAATTGAAAATTCAAATTCTGAATGTCTTATGCTGGTCACCCCATAATTTAATCTGTGTACAATTGTCATAGCTGTACATAATACTGACTTATTTTGTTTTCCTCCCAGCATTCCCATGGTTTGGAATGGATATTGGTGGAACTCTCGTCAAACTTGTGTATTTTGAGCCAAAAGACATCACAGCTGAAGAAGAGCAGGAGGAAGTGGAGAACCTGAAGAGCATTAGGAAATACCTGACCTCTAACATAGCTTATGGAAAAACAGGGATCCGGGATGTGCACCTGGAGCTGAAGAACTTGATCATGTGTGGACGAAAAGGGAACTTACATTTTATCCGCTTTCCGACGCATTCCATGCCTAAATTCATCCAAATGGGTAGAGATAAAAATTTCTCTAGTTTACATACCACTATGTGTGCCACAGGAGGTGGTGCCTACAAATTTGAGGATGATTTCAGAAGGGTACGTCATAATTGTGCAACCTAATTCCTGTGAGAACATGACTTGCTTGGCAGACTAGAGACATTCTACCCTGTGTAACCTGAGCTCATCCAAAACCCTGCTGCCTGTATCTTAATTCGAAGCAAGTACCATTCCCTATCACCCCTGTGTTCGCTGACCTATATTGGGTCCCGCTCAAGCAACATCTTGATTTTAAAGCACTTCTCCTTGTTTTCAAATCCTCCCATGGCCTCACCCTTCCCTATCCCTGTAATTTCCTCTAGCCTCACAAGTCTCCGAGATATCTATTCTTCTAATTCTGACATCTTGTGTATCCCAGATTTTAATCACTCCACTATTGGGTGGCTGTGCCTTCAGTTGCCTAGGCCTCAAGCTCTGGCATGTCCTCCCTATTCATCTCCGTCTCTCTACCTCTTTCCTTATGTGGCTTTGTGTCATATTTTGTTTTATAATGCTCTTTTGAAGTGCCTTGGGATGTTTATTATATTGAAAGCGCCAAATAAATATAACTTGTAATGTAAGATGTATTTCCCTTCATTGTTCTTCATCTGAATTCACATTTCTCTGCGCTGAATTGCATCTGCCATCAATGTGCCCACTGATAATTATCACCTCTTACTATGTGTTGCATTTTTCCTTAAAATTTGCCATGCCTTCTAATTTGGTACCATCAACAAACTTCATTATTGCTCCCGTCAAGATTAGGTCTAAATCATTTATATCAATGAAGGGCAAAAGAAGACCCAGTGCAGATCCTGAGCCGCATTATTAACTATATCTACCAACCAAAATCCATCATTGTATGGTACCAATCCAGCTGCAGGGATCCCAACTCCCATTGTCAAAGATACCATGTATATGATACAAAATCATGTGGATTATTGAGCAGTTTTTTTCTAGTTGCCCCCAGTA
Source organism: Carcharodon carcharias (assembly GCF_017639515.1). Lineage (NCBI taxonomy): Eukaryota > Metazoa > Chordata > Chondrichthyes > Lamniformes > Lamnidae > Carcharodon > Carcharodon carcharias. The sequence continues at coordinate 61,437,630 of NC_054483.1, read as the reverse complement.
TGTAAGTTATATTTATATTCTAGCCTTAACTGTATGGAAGTGGTTTTAACAGATAAACCCACATTTGGATTGGCACATCTGTTTTCTTTTTGATTGTATTGCTAAAAAAAAAGACCTGGAAATGTTTTGTGAATTAATTTTCAAATCAACAGGGATAAAGGTACATTTACTACTTTTGGTATATCATATATGCTTTTATAGAATAGTTGCCTTTGCAAAATGAAAAAAAAAATATATAACTGGCTTAGTTGGAAAAGCTTAGATTATAGATGACAGTATTAACCTTTCTACTGTTCCTTGGGACAAATGTTACTCTCACAGATGTTTTTTAATTTGCTGTTTGTTTGGCTATGGCTATTTTCCAGATGGCTGATTTACAGCTCCACAAACTGGATGAGTTGGACTGTTTAATCCAAGGCCTTCTTTATATTGATTCTGTTGGGTACAATGGTCAGTCTGAATGCTACTATTTTGAAAATCCCACTGACCCCGAACAGTGCCAGAAAAAACCGTATTGCTTAGATAACCCCTACCCAATGTTGCTGGTCAACATAGGTTCAGGGGTCAGCATCTTGGCTGTTAAATCCAAAGATAGTTTCAAAAGGGTGACTGGAACCAGGTAAGCACATTGACATTCACAACGTTGTCAAATTGCTGTTTGCTTATGTCAATTGGTAGACTGGTAGATTTACAATTCTATGCATGACAGTGTATTTTGCATGCCATTTTAAGCCCTAAAATGGATTCTGTTCGACTTGTACTATTGTACTAGTTATATATTGAGTGTCTGAATTGGAAATAAGGTGGTGGTGGAAAGATGAAAAGATCACATCTCAGCAGAAAGACACATGGCAGGGTTAACTCTGCCTGTGGGCTCAAGCATTTTAATCTGGCTGCTTTTTTCCCCTCAGTTTTCTGAATGCAAGCAGTAGGCATTGAAAGACTAACGAAGTTGGGAAGGGAAAGGCATCACAGCGAAACCTGATTCTGTTCCCTCCCAATGTCTGCAAGGATCATTATGTACCAACCTTGCTCATTAGCTGACTCTAGACCAATGTACTAAAGCCAGTTACAGTACACTACTGTTAACAGGAAAATCACTGTTGACCAAAACTGAACACTGAGGCAAGTTGTTCTGTCTTACATTTTCTACAGAACTATCAGGGAGCTTAGTTTCAGCTCTTTTTAATGTGATTGAACTCTGCTTAATGTTGTCAATCGGTATAATGAGGCTTTGGCAATTTAGCAAGCGTGAGCTTGCATTAAGTCCCCAAACAAGGCCAACATTAGGAATGTATGGTCAATTTCTTTTAATTTGAATTTGTTAACTTCTTTTCTGTTAATTCAATTTGAAATCATTTGTCACCTTATTGTTTTATTTAAATTACTTAATTCAGGCTACTAGGTATTATTTTTTCAAGTAACTTTGAATTTTAAAAATAGATTTTTAATATGAAACAATTTAAAATAGGGGGTAGAAGCATCATGTATTTTGCATGAATGTTTTCACACATTGAAATCTGTGTGTAGTGCAATAAATCTAAAAGAAAAAAAATCAATCATCCTCTCTCAGCAATTAATTTAAAATTATTGATCCAACATTCCGCAATACTTAAAAATCCCATGAAAAAGCGAGTAACACTTGAAATGCTGTTATTTCAATAATAATGACACTGCACTTATTTTTTCTAGTGCTTCCAGTTGATGGGTTTGTTTGTAACACTGGAATATATAACCACATAAATAAAGTTTAAAAGATGATAAACTTATAATTATGTAATTTTGAAGAAAACCTTTAGCTTAGCCATAAAAATTAACCATTGAGTGTTAAAGATGCCTCCAAGACATTCCTGACCAGACAGACCTGCCCTTATGCCCCCTCAAGCTTGAAGCTTGAACATTTTTGTGTTCCCCAGGTCTTGAGTGAAGAGAGTCCACCAAATAGTAAGCATCCAGGGGGCAACAGTGTTGCTCTGTTCATAACATGCTGGCGCACTACAACCCACATCAATGTGTGCAGCTCTGAAAGACTCCTAGAAAGGAACGAAAGCTTCCTCTTTTTCTTCTGTCTAATATCATAACAACTTAGCAGAAGGCATATTTCCTCAAGGCCATTCTGTGTTAGATAAGGGAAGTAAAGGCTTCTTCCTGTTAACAGTAGTGTACTTTTCAGGATTATCAATCATTTTCTTCTACACAGGATTTCAGAGTGCCTTGCATAGACTTAAAACAATGTGATTTCCCACAATCGAACATAAGCTGCAGGCATTGATTTTGTGTATTGAAGCTAGATGAATTAGTTTGTGGCTTTCCATCTGCTTCAAACACTGTTGTCTTGTCCAAAGCCCATTAAGTCAGGGTGCACCCTATCCGTAATGTGAAAAGCAAGAGATGTTCCCTTAAATCTGCACCCATAAACTGACACACCTTCTTTCCCCACTCACACCCCTTTCATGAACGACTGGCCTCTGATTCTTTATTTTGGTGGTTCTGAAACCTTTTTGGTTGAAGGATCTCGTTTTCAAATAGATTAATAATCATAACCCCCTCCTCACATCTAAATTATAAAACTACACAAAACTCAATATGAAAGTACTGCATCTAAAGAGTGTCTTAATGATGCTTTTAAGAAAACAAGTATTTATCTAAAGATACCTACTTCTGACTGCACAGTCTGTCTATCTTTGGTAGGAGCCTGGAGAGGGAAGAAGCTCAGTGAGAGTAAAGCATGGAAAAAGCACCAAGGGAGCAGGGGGAGAACAGGAGCACTGGGGAAGCACAGCCCAGAGAGAGCAGGAACCTGGAGAAACAAGAGCATGGAGAAAGCACTCCGAGATGGAGATAAGGAGCACTATGGGAGCAAAGCACAGAGAGCAGGAGCGTGAGGAGAGTAGAATGCGAAGAAAGCAAGAGCTGTACAGAGGAGGGCAGGTTACACCTCCAGCCACTGCTTACTCTTGACCACAACACTCTGGGGAAGTCACCCATCCATAAGGCCAGCCTATGTTGCAGCCCTCAGTTTGACAACCACTGCTCTATTACCAGCCCCTGGTCAGCTTGACCCAAACTCTTGTGCTGTACCTTAAATTGCAACAAAAATGTCTTCCATCCTTCCATTGTGGCCGTATAGACAACCCATCTGGTTGAAGACTCATCCATCAGAAAGATCTGCAGGGCTTTTGACGCAGTGCTTTAACTCCAACGTAAATAGAGCCACTGAGAGACTTCGTCCTGTTGTTGTCTCCTTCCCTGAACTTGATTCTGTAGATTTGTGAGAGAACTGAATGGGACAGAAAACTGGAAATGCAAGGTGAAGAAAAGTTGAGGAGGGGGGAAAAGAAAAGGAGAAAGAGAGCAAGCAAATCAATCCCAGTTTGTGTCGTATGCATGTACAAGAATTCCATGTTTTTCTAGCCAAATGATAGACTCAGGTTTTTATACTTAGAAAGTTTGAAAACTACACAATAGATTTTTATGGGGATTAATAATCAGGGTTTCTGTCCTACAACTCTGCAGGTAGCCAATTGGAATAGTTATTCAGAATTGATTATAAATTATGAAGTAGTTGAGTATTTAACTCTGAATATGGAATAATTAATTTTCTAAAATGTGTAACCTGGAATAGTTCACTATTAGTGTACACCATTGTCATGTTTGACAGTCCACAATGTCATCAGGCTTTGCACTGGGCAGGAGCAGTGAAATTTGGTGTCCCAGTTTTGCCCATGAGAAAGTGAGTATAGTTGTGTCTAAATGATTAACACTCTTGTTATCAGACGCAGTGGGCAGAATTTTCAGCCCTTGCCGGGGTCAGAACTGAACTAGGCATTCACTAAAAATAGCACAGTTGGCCAGCATTGCCGGTTGTCTGGCTCCATCCCACTGCCGGGGCATTTTCTCAGGCAGGATGGTGCATGCGCCCGCATGCGGCATGTAGCCAGTTTATTGAGGGCCACATAAGACCAATTAATGGAGGCTGACTGAGATTTCCAGATTCCCAGAGGAAGCAGGGACAGTTTAGCTGCTTGAAATCAGACTTCCGATGGCATGAGAGTGAGGCCCCTCCCTGCTTGTGTGGTGTAGCAGCAGTTGCAGGCCACCTTGCTGAGGAGATCCCTCTCTCACTCAGTGGTGGCCTGGGTGCAAAAGCCATTTTAAAAAATTATACTTTATTTTGAAGCGCCCTCTCCCTCATTTACCTGCCATTGCATCCTGCTGCTGCTTCCAAGCTGAAAGGCCTCTGGCCCGCCAGCTTCGAGCACTCGCCTGCCATCTGTAATTGGACAGTGAATTCCCCTTTGGCCGTTGATTAGCAGCTTTGGGGACAATCATATGAACTGCTGTGTCCCACACAATGTGGTCTTCTGATCCCCATTTGAACCTGGTGGTGGGACTCAGAAGCTGGCAGATAAATTCCTGTCCAGCGCCTTTGCATAAGGCAAAGCAGGCGCTCTGAAAGAAATAGGTGAGCAGAAAGAGGGCACTAGCTGAAACAATGATAACATTGAAAAGGGTGAACCTTTATTGCATCTTAAATGTCACAAATGATTTGTATATTGTTATGTAGGCTGCACAGCGGCAATCTTCTGCATAATATCTGAAATACGAGTTAATTTTTGGTGGTTATATGAGGGAGGAAAATAAATCAGGGTACTGGGTGAACTCCCAGCTGCTCTTTAAAATAGTACCACAGGATGGGAGTCATACGGACAGAGAGCTAAACACAGAGAAAGGTGAACAGAGTAACGGAAGGAAACAAACAGAAATTTGAGTGAAAGATAGTTACAGAAAATGAGACTACCTTTTTCCTGTACTCCAGGTGATGGAAAGCTTCAAGGAGCAATTTGAATTTCATGACATTGAGGCTCTCTTACTGTGTGAACGTACATTAGGTTGAGTACAGTACCAGACATTACACAAATTGAGTGGGAATCTGGCACAGTGGAACCCCAGGTGACTTCACAATTCTCATAATTCCCTGTGCTTGTGGAATCACTTTTCCCATCAATTGGAAAAATCAAACCTTTTCTCAGCTGTGAACCTCAGTAAGAATGGACTTGACCATATTTCCCCCCTATCCTCAATGCCCCAGGTTACCCCATCTCACTGTTAACTAGAGGAGCCCTTCCACTAGCGTGCTTTGGTAACCCTGAAGTTGAAATTTCTCTCTTCGCCTGTACTGCTGGGTCCATTATTGAGCTCTTGCACACTTGATCAGTGCTTGAAGTTCCGTGGTGCTCCACCGTTTCCACCTCTTGATCTCGCAATGCGCTGTAAGATGCTGGTCTCGTTCAGCCGCAGTTGTTCTTAGTCCTGCTGAGTTGCCTCTTCCCCCAACAGCGTAGTTGTCAGTGGAGTAGGTAGTGAAGTCTCGCACAATAGTGAGTGCTTCAATCTTGGTTACTGGACAATTTCCTCATTGGCGTGGTCACGTCATACTGCACTACAGTAACTGCCATAACTTTACTGGATGATATTACTTCATGTTAGCGAAACAAACATTGATTTAATCCAACATATATAATCACAGAAATGAAAAGATTCACTTTAATGCAGTTTGGTTTTGTTTCAGAAAATAACATTTTGGAACCTGAATACTTTGAGACCTGACATAAGTGTAGCACGCTTGGGTGGAATAGATGTTTATGGGCCTTGGTGGGGGAGGAATTTTAACCCAATAAGGGTGGGTTTGGTTTCAATGGAAAGGGTTTAAAGATTTTAAAAATCAGAATTCTGACCCAAACTCGCTTCCAATCCATCCGCCTCCTGCTTTAACTAAGACGGGAATGTGGGCCTCTTGGGAAACCTTGGGAGACCCGGCAGCTACATCCAGGCAAGACCGAGGAGGTGAGTGGTTTTACACCTACCTGCAGGATCCAGCATGACTGCCTGGGCAGCCGAGACATTTGAGCAACCCCATCCCTCCCTTGGGACATTCCTCCACCAAGGCCTCCTAATCCTATCCCCACCCAAGGTTTCTGATCTGTTCACATTGCACTTAGGGATCCTGAGGTTTCCTCATGCTAAAGAAATGTTTTAATTAAAATTTCAAAAATAGAAAACTTTGGACTTATCAGGCCTCAATAATCAATGAACTATAGTTTTCCACATCATATTCACCTGCGACCATCAACCCAATATCTAAACAAAGGGAGTTCACTGCAAGGGTGATTTAATAACTAATTTTCAGTGTAGTTGACAGTGAGGAAAATAGCCCTTTGCCAGTTTGTCCTTTGGGAAGTTAGGTCAGGTAATGACACCCAATAGCTTATACAGCCCTGAAAAAGGATAACTTTTTAACAAAACACGCTGCAGCAATTACATGTCAAGTAGTGCGTTTCAGCTAAATGAGGTTGGTGTGTAACTTGATCGTTAAGTTTTGTAACCATTACAAAACTTCCAGTTACTGATTCTCAACTCGCATAAACTCTCTGACCACCTCCCACCCGGTCTGCCAATAAATGTTCCCAATTACATTTACTTTTCCTACTCCCATATCTGTTCATCACCATTTTTTTTCATCCACCTATCCATTCTAATCTTGAATCTTGCTGTCATTTCTGCCTCAACCACAAACCCTGGAAAGTGGTTTTTCACAGCCGCATAACCCTTTGTTAAGAAGTTGTTCCTTCTCGCTGATCTAACTTACATTTAATTTGAGACTGTGACTCTTCATTCCAGGCTGCTTAACTATTGGACACAGTGCTTTTTCAAAACTTCCTATGAAAGTGTCCCTTAATCTAACAAAAAAAAAACACTTTTTCTTTTTTTTGTGTATTTCCTCATACTAGGCTGCATCCTGGTGAATCTGTCTTATACCCACTTAAAAGCCTCTATCTATCCCAACGTCTGGAAGTCAACACTGCACGTAGGACTCTGAAAGCCTTATTAATGTTTCATATAAGTTTATCACTACCTCTTGACTTTTACATTCTATACCATCTGAAAGCAAGAACTCTTTTATTTTCCAGCCTTATCAACCTGAGGTGCTTGCCTTTGATGTTCTGTGAACTTCTTCACCAAATCCCAATGCTTTACAAAAACATCAAGCCTTCAGTACATAATTACTGTCATTTTTTTGCTAAAATGTATCACCTCAAATAGCTGAGATTAGTTAACAAAGACAGTGATCAAAGTGATGATCTTTTACATCCATATGGATCAGTGGCACATGGGTTTATATGGGTCAGTAGTATACCTGCCAATTCATTTACCATCTGAGCCACAGAGGACAGGGAACTATGACCTGTGACTTCTTGTGCTCAGTTTGAGTTTTAACTTGGACCGTTGACCTCAGTCATGGTCAAATGCTTATTTTACTGAATTGTGAATACACATTTCTCCTTTTGGATGTTGTTACTTGTTAATTACCTAGGACTATCCAGTGACATTAATGGTAAGAACTGTCTCCTGAAACTTGATTAGTCGCTTTATGAATTCATGGAATAATTTCTTTGAGCATTTCCTGAAATTTGCCACAGCTTTCCCAGTCCGAGGAGTTAGCGTTACTAATGAGAGCATAGTTGTGCCATCTAGTGGGTGGGGTAGACGTTGCCAGAGCTGCTGGCCTTTTCAAACCCTCCTCAAACTGCCAAGTACATGCCGCAATGAGAACCCTCTTTCAGAATTGGGCCCTTATTTCTCAGAGCACAAATTGACTTTTTGTTTAGTTAATTAGGTGCAAGATTCATTCCTTTTTACATCTCATAGTTTTCAAGTTGCAGGTTAAACCATTTCTTCCTCATGTTCCAGAAGATCCACTCTGACAAAACAATACAGAAATCAGAATCTACATTCCCATTGTGCAACGAGTGCAAAGCTTCAGTTAGAGAATACTGACATGTCTGTTTTAGACATGAATAATCAAATGTTTAGTCAGAATCAGCCAAAATACACAAGGAAAGGGCGTCTCATTGGCGCTATCCAGTGTGTTGCCAAACCGATTTGAACATTGGTTTCTGAGTACAGCTGGCCAGCTATATCACGATAGGAAAAAGCCAAATCCTTGGTCTCAAAGTACAAGCAACGGTTTCACTAGAAACCAACTCCATTCAAGGAATGCAACTAATCGTATTAAAGCATCTCACTCTATTTGCAGCAGGCACAGTTGACCATACCATCCTTGTCTAGCATCTCTTCATTGACTTCTGGCTGGCTGGGACTGCTCTTTCCTGGTTCCATTCTTATCTGTAATCGTAGCCAGAGTATCACATGCAATGACTTCTCTTCTTGTTCCACATCATTACTGTTGGTGTTCCCCAAGAATCTATCCTTGGTCTCATCTACATGCTGCCTTTTGGCGACATCATCCAAAAAGACAGCAGTAGTTTTCACCTGTATACTGATGACATGCAGCTGTACCTCACCACTACCTCTCTCAATTTCTCTACTGTAGCTAAATTAACAGACTGCTTATTTGTGCAGAAATTGCCTCCAGTTAAATATTGGGAAGATAGAAGCAATTGTTTTCGGTTCCCATACCAAACTCCATTCCCTGGCTATCTCTCTCCTTGGCAATAGTCAGATTAAATCAGTTTGTTTGCAAGCTTGCTGTCATTATGACCCCGAGATGAGCTTCCAATCTCATTCGCTTCAGCACTAAGACTGCTTATTTCCACCTCTGTAACTTTGCCCTGTCTTAGTTCACCTGCTGCTGAAACCCCTATTCATGCCTTTGATACCTCCAGACTTGACTCTTCCAACAATCTCCTGGGTAGTCTCTCACATTCTACCCTATGTAAACTTGAGGCCGTCCAAAACACTCTGCCTGTGTTTTATCTCCAAGTCGCATTCCCTATCATCCCTGTTACTTAGTCAAGCAATATCTTGATTTCATTCCAGTTTTCGAATCCTTCTGTAGCCTCGCCCCCTCCCAACCTCTATAATTTCCTCCAGCTCCACAAGCCTCCGATGTATTTTTTTTTTCATTCATTCATGGGATGTGAGTGTCACTGGCTAAGTCAGCATTTATTGCCCATTCCTAATTGCCTTGAGTATGTGGTGGTGAGCTGCCTTCTTGAACCATTGCAGTCCATGTGGTGTAGGTACACCCAGAATGCTGTTAGGGAAAGAGTTCCAAGATTTTGACCCAGCGACACTGAAGGAATGGCGATATATTTCCAAGTCAGGATGGTGAGTGGCTTGGGGGGGAACTTCCAGGTGGTGGTGTTCCCATGTATCTGCTGCCCTTGCCCTACTGGATAGTAGTGGTCATGGGTTTGGAAGGTGCTGTTTGAGGAACCTTGGTGAGTTCCTGCAGTGCATCTTATAGATGTTGGAGTACAATTCTGCTGCTGCTGATGACCCACAGCGCCTCATTGGATGCCCAGTCTTGAGTTGCTAGATCTGTTTGCAGTCTATCCCATTTAGCACGGTGGTAATGTTAGACAACACAACGGAGGGTTTCCTCAACGTGAAGGCAGGACTTCGTCTCCACAAGGACTGTGCGGTGATCACTCCTACCGATACTGCCGTGGACAGATGCATGTGTGGCAGGCTGGCGAGGATGAGGTCACGTATGTTTCTCCCTCTTGTTGGTTTCCTCACCACCTGCCAGAGACCCAGTCTAGCAGCTGTGTCCTTTAGGTCTCAGGTGTAGTGGTGCTTTCAAGCCACTCTTGGTGATGGGCATTGAAGTCCCCCACCCAGAGTATATTCTGCACCCTTGCCACTCTCAGTGCTCCCTCCAAGTAATATTCAATATGGAGGAGCACTGATTCATCAGCTGAGGGGGGACAGTACATGGTAATCGGCATGAGGTTTCCTTGCCCATGTTTGATTTCATAGGATCTGGAGTTAATGTTCAGGGCTACTCCCTCCCAACTGTATACCACTGCTGTCAGCTTGCTGGGTCTGTCCTGCCAGTAGGACAGGACATACCCAGGGATGGCGAGAGTGGTGTCTGGGACAGTATGGGCTGTAACTTCCGACTAATGTTAGAAAGTGCTAGCCTGCAGATATTAAAAGAAGTAAATGCACATTTACCTGGTCTTGAAAATTGTATTGCTACTTCCGTTCGCCAAAGCTGCTAGGGGCCTACAGCGAAAGAATCCTCCCAGTGAACTGTAGCTCGAGTATTCAAGGAGGACATGTGTGGGATGGGGGGGGTGGGGATGGCGGGTGGCAGGGGGGTGGGCGGTGGGGGGAGGGTGGCAATGGGGTGGTGCTTGGGGGGTTGGCAATGGGGTGGTGCTCGGGGTGGGTGAGAATGGGGGGGAGTGCTTGGGGGGAGGGTGGGAATGGGGGGGGGATGTTCGGGGGAGGGTGGGAATTGGCGGGGGGGAATGTTCGGGGGAGGGTGGGAATTGGGGGGGGGGGTGTTCGGGGGAGGGTGGGAATTGGTGGGGGGGGGATGTTCGGGGGAGGGTTGGAATTTGGGGGGGGGGATGTTTGGGGGAGGGTTGGAATTTGGGGGGGGGGATGTTCAGGGGAGGGTTGGAATTGGGGGGGGGGGGGATGTTCGGGGGAGGGTTGGAATTGTGGGCGGGGGATGTTCGGGGGAGGGTGGGAATGGTGGGGGGGATGTTCGGGGGAGGGTGGGTATGGGGGGGGTGATGTTCGGGGGAGGGTGGGAATGGGGGGGGGATGCTCGGGGGAGGGTGGGAATGGGGGGGGGATGTTCGGGGGAGGGTGGGAATGCGGGGGGGGGGGATGTTCGGGGGAGGGTGGGAATGGGGGGGGGGATGTTCGGGGGAGGGTGGGAATGGCGGGGGGGGATGTTCGGGGGAGGGTGCGAATGGGGGGGGGGGGATGTTCGGGGGAGGGTGGGTCCAGATGTCTTGTTGGTGGGTTGGGGAGAGAATCCAGAGGGTCAGGGGTAGTGGTGAGGGCTGAGGGTTGGGGGCTGGTGAGGTAGGTATGGGGTGTGGTGGGATTGTTGGGGGATGGGGGGAACGGTCTGGGTCTTTACAATAGTTACCCAAAAGTAATAATAGGTTTTCATTCTTCTAACTTTTTCTGGGTAATGATTGGTATAACCCTGGCGGAACATTCCAAAGTTTGTGATTTAAATCACGTTTTCAGATGGTTCCTGGCGCAGGTCAATTGTCCAGAGGAAGTGTGCACTTCTAGGCAATTGTCATGCAAACCCTTACCTGGGAACTTGCCAGAGGGGTTCCCCAGTGCATCTTTGGGGTACCCCCCAAATCTAATGCTGGGAAGTGCAGAAGTTACAGGCCTATCAGTAAGATATGATTTCGTGAGGATGACTATGTCAGGCTGTTGCTTGACTAGTCTGTGAGACAGCTCTCCCAACTTTGGCACTAGCCCCCAGATGTTAGTAAGAGAGACTTTGTAGGATCGACAAGGTTGAGTTTGCCGCTGTCGTTTCTGGTGCCTAGGTCGATGCCAGGTGGCCGTCATTCCTTATTGACTTATTTTTAGTGGTCTGCTACAACTGAGTGGCTTGCTAGGCCATTTCAGAGGACACTTAAGAGTCAACCACATTGCTGTGGGTCTGGAGTCACATGAAGGTCAGAGCAGGCAAGGACAGCAGATTTCCTTCTCTAAAGGACATTACCAAATCAGATGGATTTTATATGATAATCGACAAATTCCAGATTTTTATTGAATTCAAATTCCACCATCTGCCGTGGTGGGATTTAAACCCAGGTCTCCAAAGCATTACCCTGGGTCTCTGGATTAGTAGTCCAGTGACAATGCCATGATGTCACTGCCTGCCCAAGGTACTCAAGAAGCCAGAATTAGGGGAACATAGATACTTTGGAGGCTTGTGGAGATTTTAGTTGCTTCACCATTGATGGACAGTACTTAAGTTTTCTAGGCACTAAGCTCTATAGTTCCCCTCCATACACCTCTCCGTCTTTCTAACTCATTTTCTCCTTTAGGATGCTCCTTAACACTTAACCTTTTTAACCAAGCTTTTGATCTGCTGACTAACACCTCCTTAAATGGCTTGGTGCCATATTTTGTTTTATAATACTCCTGTAAAGTGCCTTGGGATGTTTTATTGTGTTTAAGGAGCTATATAATTAAAAGTTATTGTGAATAAAGACAGTCATACTGAATGCTTTTTATCTGCATTTGCTTCACAATTACCATTTTTCCCCTTCCTCAGTCTTGGTGGAGGAACTTTCCTCGGCCTGTGTTGCCTGCTTACTGGGTGCGAAACCTTTGAAGAAGCTTTGGAGATGGCAGCGAAAGGAGACAGCACTAATGTAGATAAACTAGTTAAGGATATCTATGGAGGAGACTATGAGCGGTTTAGCCTACTAGGATGTGCGGTAGCTTCCAGGTAAGTCCCAGCTGGAGCAACCTGTTGTCATTCGTGAGATTGGGCAGGAATTTGAATCTCATTAAAACTGCCTGAGGTTGGGATAATGTGCAGCCTTAAATTCCCATGGAGGATGAGTGTTACTTTACTGAGAATGTGTGAGTAGTTTTTAATAGGTTCATAAGGAACATTTTTGAGATCCGCTGATGCCAACAATTGGAGATCTTCCTCTACCTGTTCAGAACCTGCAGGGTGGTCTCACCACAAGAAGGAAACGTTTCGGCGGGTCGACCCTGCCTGACTACCTTTCTGCCTCTGAAAACGCAGGCAGTTAGCCTGGGCCTTCAATAATTTGTTTCAGTTTGGGGCTTTGGGCCTTGACTGACATACTGGATGCTGGCGGGTTCAGTGGCTCAAAATATACTGGAATGGGCATCTCACAGTATGCCCAGTTAGTCTTTTTCCTTTGCCATATAGCTGAAAGATTTTGCTCTGTAAATTACTGGAAGTGCATGCTGATGAGCAACAGAGGATCAACTGAGAAATAGGATGAATTCAAAGCAACTAAGTTACAGAAAAAGAAATGGAATGTTTGAATTGAGAGGGAGAAAGAGGAAGAAACTATCTTAAAAATTAGCAATTTCTAACAATTTGCTGCCTACAGGAATGCAACTCCACAGTTCAGTTTCATTTGTTCCATTCCGGCCTGCGGGAACATAAGTCTGGTCATTGAAAAGATACCAGTAGTGTTAAGTACTAGCCCTATGGAATGTTGAATTGGCAGTTAAGGTGCAAATGCACAATAATGGCAAGCCCTCTTGCTTTAATTTTGCTTTTTGAGCACATAGAAGCAGAACCTGTTGCAAGTGACAGGGAAGCAGGTAACTGCATGTTTCACTAGATTATAATTAGAGAGGGAGACAGGTTACTGCATGTTTCGCTGGATTATAGCTTGTGAGAGGGAGGCAGGTTACAGCATGTTTCACTGGATTATTATTAGAGAGGGAGACAGGTTACTGCATGTTTTATTGGATTATAGTTAGTGAGAGGGAGGCAGGTTACTGCATGTTTCACTAGATTATAGCTAGTGAGAGGGAGATAGGTTACTGCATGTTTCATTGGATTATAATTAGTGAGAGGGAGGCAGGTGACTGCATGTTTCACTGGATTATAGTTAGTGAGAGGGATGCAGGTGACTGCATGTTTCATTGGATTATAGTTTGTGAGAGGGAGGCAGGTGACTGCATGTTTCACTGGATTATAGCTTGTGAGAGAGAGGCAGATTACTGCATGTTTCACTGGATTATAGTTAGTGAGAGGGAGGCAGGTTACTGCATGTTTCACTGGATTATAGTTAGTGAGAGGGAGGCAGGTTACTGCATGTTTCACTGGATTATAGTTAGTGAGAGGGAGGCAGGTGACTGCATGTTTCACTGGATTATAGCTTGTGAGAGGGAGGCAGGTGACTGCATGTTTCACTGGATTATAGCTTGTGAGAGGAAGGCAGGTTACTGCATGTTTCATGGATTATAATTTGTGAGAGGGAGGCAGGTTACTGCATGTTTCACTGGATTATTATTAGAGAGGGAGGCAGGTTACTGCATGTTTCATTGGATTATAGTTAGTGAGAGGGAGGCAGGTTACTGCATGTTACACTGGATTATAGTTATTGAGAGGGAGGCAGGTGACTGCGTGTTTCACTGGATTATAGCTTGTGAGAGAGAGGTAGGTGACTGCATGTTTCACTGGATTATAGCTTGTGAGAGGAAGGCAGGTTACTGCATGTTTCACTGGATTATAGTTTGTGAGAGGGAGGCAGGTTACTGCATGTTTCGCTGGATTATAGCTTGTGAGAGGGAGGTAGGCTACTGCATGTTACACTGGATTATAATTAGAGAGGGAGAGGAAGGTGACTGCGTGTTTCACTGGATAATAGTGTGAGGGAGGCAGGTTACTGCATGTTTCACTGGATTATAGTTAGTGAGAGGGAGGCGGTTGACTGCATGTTTCACTGGATTATAGTTATTGAGAGGGAGGCAGGTGACTGCATGTTTCACTGGATTATAGTTAGTGAGAGGGAGGCAGGTGACTGCATGTTTCACTGGATTATAGTTAGTGAGAGGGAGGCAGGTTACTGCATGTTTCACTGGATTATAGTTTGTGAGAGGGAGGCAGGTTACTGCATGTTTCGCTGGATTATAGCTTGTGAGAGGGAGGTAGGCTACTGCATGTTACACTGGATTATAATTAGAGAGGGAGAGGAAGGTGACTGCGTGTTTCACTGGATAATAGTGTGAGGGAGGCAGGTTACTGCATGTTTCACTGGATTATAGTTAGTGAGAGGGAGGCAGGTGACTGCATGTTTCACTGGATTATAGTTATTGAGAGGGAGGCAGGTGACTGCATGTTTCACTGGATTATAGCTTGTGAGAGGGAGGCAGGTGACTGCAAGTTTCACTGGATTATACCTTGTGAGAGGGAGGCAGGTGACTGCATGTTTCACTGGATTATAATTAGTGAGAGGGAGGCAGGTGACTGAATGTTTCACTGGATTATAATTAGTGAGAGGGAGGCAGGTGACTGAATGTTTCACTGGATTATAGTTAGTGAGAGGGAGGCAGGTGACTGCATGTTTCACTGGATTATAGTTAGTGAGAGGGAGGCAGGTGACTGCATGTTTCACTGGATTATAGCTTGTGAGAGGGAGGCAGGTGACTGCAAGTTTCACTGGATTATACCTTGTGAGAGGGAGGCAGGTGGCTGCATGTTTCACTGGATTATAATTAGTGAGAGGGAGGCAGGTGACTGAATGTTTCACTGGATTATAATTAGTGAGAGGGAGGCAGGTGACTGAATGTTTCACTGGATTATAGTTAGTGAGAGGGAGGCAGGTGACTGCATGTTTCACTGGATTATAATTAGTGAGAGGGAGGCAGGTGACTGAATGTTTCACTGGATTATAGTTAGTGAGAGGGAGGCAGGTGACTGCATCTTTCACTGGATTATAGCTTGTGAGAGGGAGGCAGGTGACTGCATGTTTCACTGGATTATACCTTGTGAGAGGGAGGCAGGTTACTGCATGTTTCACTGGATAATAGCTAGTGAGAGGGAGGCAGGTTACTGCATGTTTCACTGGATTATTATTAGAGAGGGAGGCAGGTTACTGCATGTTTCACTGGATTACTATTAGAGAGGGAGACAGGTTCCTGCATGTTTCATTGGATTATAGTTAGTGAGAGAGAGGCAGGTTACTGCATGTTTCGCTGGATTATAGCTTGTGAGAGGGAGGTAGGCTACTGCATGTTACACTGGATTATAATTAGAGAGGGAGAGGAAGGTGACTGCGTGTTTCACTGGATAATAGTGTGAGGGAGGCAGGTTACTGCATGTTTCACTGGATTATAGTTATTGAGAGGGAGGCAGGTGACTGCATGTTTCACTGGATTATAGTTATTGAGAGGGAGGCAGGTGACTGCATGTTTCACTGGATTATAGTTAGTGAGAGGGAGGCAGGTGCCTGCATGTTTCACTGGATTATAATTAGTGAGAGGGAGGCAGGTGACTGAATGTTTCACTGGATTATAATTAGTGAGAGGAGGCAGGTGACTGAATGTTTCACTGGATTATAGTTAGTGAGAGGGAGGCAGGTGACTGCATGTTTCACTGGATTATAGCTTGTGAGAGGGAGGCAGGTGACTGCAAGTTTCACTGGATTATACCTTGTGAGAGGGAGGCAGGTGACTGCATGTTTCACTGGATTATAATTAGTGAGAGGGAGGCAGGTGACTGAATGTTTCACTGGATTATAATTAGTGAGAGGGAGGCAGGTGACTGAATGTTTCACTGGATTATAGTTAGTGAGAGGGAGGCAGGTGACTGCATGTTTCACTGGATTATAGTTAGTGAGAGGGAGGCAGGTGCCTGCATGTTTCACTGGATTATAATTAGTGAGAGGGAGGCAGGTGACTGAATGTTTCACTGGATTATAATTAGTGAGAGGGAGGCAGGTGACTGAATGTTTCACTGGATTATAGTTAGTGAGAGGGAGGCAGGTGACTGCATGTTTCACTGGATTATAGCTTGTGAGAGGGAGGCAGGTGACTGCAAGTTTCACTGGATTATACCTTGTGAGAGGGAGGCAGGTGACTGCATGTTTCACTGGATTATAATTAGTGAGAGGGAGGCAGGTGACTGTTTCACTGGATTATAATTAGTGAGAGGGAGGCAGGTGACTGAATGTTTCACTGGATTATAGTTAGTGAGAGGGAGGCAGGTGACTGCATGTTTCACTGGATTATAGTTAGTGAGAGGGAGGCAGGTGACTGCATGTTTCACTGGATTATAGCTTGTGAGAGGGAGGCAGGTGACTGCAAGTTTCACTGGATTATACCTTGTGAGAGGGAGGCAGGTGACTGCATGTTTCACTGGATTATAATTAGTGAGAGGGAGGCAGGTGACTGAATGTTTCACTGGATTATAATTAGTGAGAGGGAGGCAGGTGACTGAATGTTTCACTGGATTATAGTTAGTGAGAGGGAGGCAGGTGACTGCATGTTTCACTGGATTATAATTAGTGAGAGGGAGGCAGGTGACTGAATGTTTCACTGGATTATGGCTAGTGAGAGGGAGGCAGGTTACTGCATGTTTCACTGGATTATTATTAGAGAGGGAGGCAGGTGACTGAATGTTTCACTGGATTATAGTTAGTGAGAGGGAGGCAGGTGACTGCATGTTTCACTGGATTATAGCTTGTGAGAGGGAGGCAGGTGACTGCAAGTTTCACTGGATTATACCTTGTGAGAGGGAGGCAGGTGACTGCATGTTTCACTGGATTATAATTAGTGAGAGGGAGGCAGGTGACTGAATGTTTCACTGGATTATAATTAGTGAGAGGGAGGCAGGTGACTGAATGTTTCACTGGATTATAGTTAGTGAGAGGGAGGCAGGTGACTGCATGTTTCACTGGATTATAGTTAGTGAGAGGGAGGCAGGTGACTGCATGTTTCACTGGATTATAGCTTGTGAGAGGGAGGCAGGTGACTGCAAGTTTCACTGGATTATACCTTGTGAGAGGGAGGCAGGTGACTGCATGTTTCACTGGATTATAATTAGTGAGAGGGAGGCAGGTGACTGAATGTTTCACTGGATTATAATTAGTGAGAGGGAGGCAGGTGACTGAATGTTTCACTGGATTATAGTTAGTGAGAGGGAGGCAGGTGACTGCATGTTTCACTGGATTATAATTTGTGAGAGGGAGGCAGGTGACTGAATGTTTCACTGGATTATAGTTAGTGAGAGGGAGGCAGGTGACTGCATCTTTCACTGGATTATAGCTTGTGAGAGGGAGGCAGGTGACTGCATGTTTCACTGGATTATACCTTGTGAGAGGGAGGCAGGTTACTGCATGTTTCACTGGATTATAGCTAGTGAGAGGGAGGCAGGTTACTGCATGTTTCACTGGATTATTATTAGAGAGGGAGGCAGGTTACTGCATGTTTCACTGGATTACTATTAGAGAGGGAGACAGGTTCCTGCATGTTTCATTGGATTATAGTTAGTGAGAGGGAGGCAGGTTACTGCATGTTTCGCTGGATTATAGCTTGTGAGAGGGAGGTAGGCTACTGCATGTTACACTGGATTATAATTAGAGAGGGAGAGGAAGGTGACTGCGTGTTTCACTGGATAATAGTGTGAGGGAGGCAGGTTACTGCATGTTTCACTGGATTATAGTTAGTGAGAGGGAGGCGGTTGACTGCATGTTTCACTGGATTATAGTTATTGAGGGAGGCAGGTGACTACATGTTTCACTGGATTATAGTTATTGAGAGGGAGGCAGGTGACTGCATGTTTCACTGGATTATAGTTAGTGAGAGGGAGGCAGGTGCCTGCATGTTTCACTGGATTATAATTAGTGAGAGGGAGGCAGGTGACTGAATGTTTCACTGGATTATAGTTAGTGAGAGGGAGGCAGGTGACTGAATGTTTCACTGGATTATAGTTAGTGAGAGGGAGGCAGGTGACTGCATGTTTCACTGGATTATAGCTTGTGAGAGGGAGGCAGGTGACTGCAAGTTTCACTGGATTATAGTTAGTGAGAGGGAGGCAGGTGACTGCATGTTTCACTGGATTATAATTAGTGAGAGGGAGGCAGGTGACTGAATGTTTCACTGGATTATAGTTAGTGAGAGGGAGGCAGGTGACTGCATGTTTCACTGGATTATAGCTTGTGAGAGGGAGGCAGGTGACTGCATGTTTCACTGGATTATACCTTGTGAGAGGGAGGCAGGTGACTGCATGTTTCACTGGATTATAGCTTGTGAGAGGGAGGTAGGTGACTGCATGTTTCACTGGATTATAGTTTGTGAGAGGGAGGCAGGTGACTGCATGTTTCACTGGATTATAGTTAGTGAGAGGGAGGCAGGTTACTGCATGTTTCACTGGATTATAGCTAGTGAGAGGGAGGCAGGTTACTGCATGTTTCACTGGATTATTATTAGAGAGGGAGACAGGTTACTGCATGTTTCATTGGATTATAGTTAGTGAGAGGGAGGCAGGTTACTGCATGTTTCGCTGGATTATAGCTTGTGAGAGGGAGGTAGGTTACTGCATGTTTCACTGGATTATAATTAGAGAGAGGGAGTCGGGTGACTGCGTGTTTCACTGATTATAGTTTGAGAGGGAGGCAGATTACTGCATGTTTCACTGGGTTATAGCTAGTGAGAGGGAGGCAGGTTACTGCATGTTTTGCTGGATTGTAACTTGTGAGAGGGAGGCAGGTTACTGCATGCCTCACTGGAGTATAGCTTGTGAGAGGGAGGTAAGGTACTGCATGTTTCACTGGATTATAATTAGAGGGGGGGCAGATTACTGCATGTTTCACTGGATTATAGTTAGTGTGAGGGAGGCAGGTTACTGTATGTTTCCCTGGATTATAGCTAGTGAGAGGGAGGCAGGTGACTGCATGTTTCACTGGATAATAGTTAGTGTGAGGGAGGCAGGTTACTGCATGTTTCACTGGATTATAGTTAGCGAGAAGGAGGCAGGTGACTGCATGTTTCACTGGATTATAGTTAGTGAGAGGGAGGCAGGTGACTGCATGTTTCACTGGATTATAGTTAGTGAGAGGGAGGCAAGTGATTGCATGTTTCACTGGATTATAGTTTGAGAGGGAGGCAGGTTACTGCATGTTTCACTGGATTATAGTTTGAGAGGGAGGCAGGTTACTGCATGTTTCACTGGATTATAATTAGAGGGGGAGGCAGATTACTGCATGTTTCACTGGGTTATAGCTTGTGAGAGGGAGGCAGGTTACTGCATATTCCACTGGATTGTAGCTTGTGAGAGGGAGGCAGGTTACTGCATGTTTCACTGGAAAATAGCTAGTGAGAGGGAGGGAGGTTTTTTTTTTCCTTCACGGGATGTGGGCATTGCTGGCTTAGTCAGCATTTATTGCCCATTCCTAGTTGCCCTTAAGAAGGTTGTGATGAGCTGCCTTCTTGAACTGCTGCAGCCCATGTGGTGTAAGTACACCCACAGAGCTGTTAGGGAGGGAGTTCCAGGATCTTGGACCAGTGACAGTGAAGGAATGGCGATATATTCCCAAGTCAGGATGGTGAGTGACTTGGAGGGGAACTTGCAGGCGGTGGTGTTCCCATGTATCTGCTGCCCTTGTCCTTTTAGACGGTAGTGGTCGTGGGTTTGGAAGGTGCTGTCTAAGGAGGCTTGGTGAGTCCCTGCAATGCATTTTGTCAATGGTACATACTGCTGCCGCTGTGCGTCAGTAGTGGAGGGAGTGAATGTTTGTGCAAGGGATGCCAATCCAGTGGGCTGCTTTGTCCTGGATGGTGTCAAGCTTCTTTAGTGTTGTTGGATCTGCACTCATCCAGGCAACTGGATTATGGTTAGTGAGAGGGAGGCAGGTTACTACAAATTTAAAGATAAAAACAAAAAACTGCGGATGCTGGAAATCCAAAACAAAGACAGAAATACCTGGAAAAACTCAGCAGGTCTGGCAACATCGGTGGAGAAGAACAAAGTTGACGTTTCGAGTCCTCATGACCAGTGCTGTTGAAGGGTCATGACGACTCGAAACGTCAACTTTGTTCTTCTCCGCCGATGCTGCCGGACCTGCTGAATTTTCCAGGTATTTCTGTTTTTGTACTACAAATTTAACTTGTCTGCTTCAGTACCTAAACCGTACCTACAAAATTGAAATAAACAAAAATCAGATTTAAGAAGTGTATTTGCTTGATTAGCAGCACACTCAACAGCTCAGACACTGCTGTTTTCCTTGGTTTCATTCAAGTGTTTAAAATGGGAAGACAGGACAACTGCCGCTATATTCAGTGATTCATCTGCCGTCCTGATGCTGAATTGTATTGTTGGTCAGCTGAAGTGGTTTAGATTAGAAAAAGAAGAGAGTGAGAAGTAGTAATATTTTAAAAAGCAGCAATAGGATTTAAATAGCAAGGTTCAATCATGTTATTGGAAGCATATTGCAGACTACTGAACAGTGGAAAGCAAATTGAGGATGACATTTGTAGACCCATTAGGGCGGCTTGTATGAGCAACAGAGTTACAACATTTTAATTTTAATTAGCTAGTAAATTAGAATATGGAAAATGATTGATCGCAGAGAAGAGGTTTTCTTTTTGCAGAGTTTTCAGAATGTTGTTCTCGGTGAATACTCTAACAAGGAAGGAAGCAACACTTCACCTGGTTTTATGCAATGAAGTAGAGCAAGCAGACAACCTGAAAGTAGGGCTGCATTTGGGGAAAAAATGACCATAATACAACTGCTAGGAATAGAGAAGGAAAATGAAAAGCTAAGGACATGGATACTTGACTCTAAAAGAACAAATTACTGCGGTAAGCACAGAAGCTTGGGAAGATTTACAGCATAAAAGGAGGCTATTTAGCGGGCGCAGTTCCGGCTGAAAAAGAGATATCCAGCCTAATCACACCTTTTGACTCCTTGTCTGAAGCCCTGTCGTTTTGAGCACTTCAAGCGCATATTCAAGTGTTTTCTTAAAAGTTGTTAGGGTTTCTATCTCTCCCTTTCAGGCAGAGTCCCAGACTTGCACCACCCTCTGGGTGAAAAAGTTTCTCCTCAAATCCCCTCTGATCTTTCTGCCAATTACTTCAAATCGATGCCCCCTGGTTATTGAATTCTCTGTAAATGGAAGTAGGTCCTACCTATCCACTGTATCTAAGCCTCTTAATTTTATATACCTCAATTAAATCTCTCTTCAACCACCTGTGTTCCAAGGAAAACAAGCTCCACCTATCCAATCTTTCCTAATAGTTGGAATTCTCAATTCCTGACAATATCCTCGTACTCTCCTCTGTACTCCCTCTAGTGTGATCACAGCCTTACTGTAATGTGGTGACTGGAACTGTGTACAGCACTCTAGCTGTGGGCTAACCTTTTAGCATAAGCTTCCTGCTCCTGTACTCTAAGCCTTGGCTAATGAAGGAAAATATCCTGTATGCCTGTTATCCACCTTATCACCTGCCCTGCTACTGTAGCTTGGAATATTAGTCTAGTGACATAAACATTACACTATTGTACCTGGATTACTAGGCCATTAATATAACCACTACTCTAATGTGCTAATATCATCTTTAATTAAGAGAGCCATCCCTCCACCCTTTCCTAGCTTCCTGTCCTTTCTAAATGTCATGCACCCTTCAATATTCAGGTCCTAATCTATGTCATCCTGTGACCATGTCTCTGTACTGGCTATCAAATCATACTTATTTATTTCTATTAATACTATCAGTTCACTTTTTTTGTTTCAAATGCTATATTCATTCAGATACAGAGCCTTTAGTTTTCTCCTTGTGTTATTTTTGTAACCTCTAGCTTTATCTGCTGATTTACTCTTAGATTTGTACACTCTGTCCCTTCCTGTCATGGTCTGTTTATCATTTCCCATATTAGTACCTTTCTCTCTTGCCTTGTCTCTACTCTTTGATTTATCGCATCTTCCCAAATCTGATCCCTTGCCCCCACTATTTAGTTTAACGCCCTCTCTATTTCCCTTGTTTTGCAGCTCACTAGAACACTGGTCCCAGCACGGTTCAGGTGTAGACCATCCCAATGGTAAAGCCCCCACTTTCCCCAGTACTAGTGCCAGTGCCCTATAAACCAGAACGCACTTCTCCCACACCAGCCTTTCAGCCATGCACTCATCTCTAATTTTATGTGCCTTATGCCAATTTGCACTTGGGATTATTACCTTTGAGGTTGTAGAACCATGAAAATTGAGTCTTGAAGCTTTGTGGAAGTTATTCAAAGACAGATGATACTAAAAGAGTTACTGTATATTAAGGTGGACAAATCAGTGGACCTGGTCATCTGAGGATCTTGAGAGAAGCTAGTAAAGTTATATCAGAGAATTTGACTGCAATTTTCGGAAGTCCTTTAGAAAAGACATCTGCCAAAGCATATGTAATGACACTTTCCAGAAAACGAGACACTATAAGCTATTAGAGTCTATAAATGCATGATTAAGTTAGTAAACTGTTGGAGGACCATGAGTTGACTGGAGCTCATTATTGCTTGACTAACCTGATGGAATTCTTTGAAGAAATAATACAGCAGATAGATAAAGGAAATGCAATGGACATGGTTCTGATAGAATTTCAAGAAGCATTTGACAAGTTAGCACATGAAAGACTTAATTCCATTATCTTTGCTCTGAGGGGAATGTGGCTGCATGGATAGAGAGATAGTTGGCACGCAGAAAGCAAAGGGTATGGGTAAAAGGAAGTTAGATTGGAAAGACGTGGTGAGTTATGTCCCACAGAATTGTGTCAAAGCTGCTCTTATTTCCCAAAAATATGAATTATCTATATTTTAGAATTTGTGGAACTATATCAAGATCTGTTGATATTAAACTTGAGGTGAAGGGGAGTGAAAAATTGTTGTAATGGTTATGAAATACTCCAGGAGGACATTCAGTAGATTAGGGGGGGTGGCCAAATAAGTAGTCTTTGCAAGTTATTGTAGAAAATGAGAAGTAAAACATTTTTTAAGCAAGAATAAGGCAAGGACGTACACCTTAAGTAGTAAGAGGTTGAATAGAGTAAAAGAACAGAGAGTCTTTGGTGTGGAGTTACACGGGTCATTCAAGACAACAGCACAAGTTTATAGACCCATCTAGTGTCACGCCCAGTAAATGCATATCATGTTCATAATTTCTAAATCATGAACTTTACTCAGTGTGGAATCTTTTAGAACTGCCTTTTCTTTCAAAATGGGTAGTATGTGCTACAAAAGATGGCTGCCAAAGGTCATCTGACACTGTCTTGAAAGGAGAAAAGCATACATTCCAGACTAAGGGGTCTCAGCTAACTTTTTCTGAGGCCATCCAAATGACATTGTTGAGTTGAAATGGGCCCTTCTGAAACAAAGACGATGATTGTCTCAACTTTCCTCAGGATGAATGTCTTCAAATAAAAATCAGGCAGTGGCTAATCAACCTAAGACCAAATCATATTTGGTAAAGGGAATTGTGAGAAGCCACATGGTAGGGTAGCCATGTTGATCTCCCTTTTAATGTTAAAGTGCTGTTTACAGAAAGACATAGCACAGCTGAAAGGATAGTAACACCTGTGCCTTAAGAACCGAAGTAACACCTTAAGGTCTCCAACCTGCTCCTTTTTGGGACCAACTATACTGCCAACTGACCTTCTGGTAATGAGACTACAAGCAACTAACCTTGCCAACTGCAGAAAGCCTGTCTCTTTGAGAGAATCCTGAAAAACACTTCAGCACATGACTCTGGCTGTTGAACTTAACTAAACTACACTTCAGGAGTGAAGAAGTCCTTTCCATCAACCTGTAACGCATGTTTTTCAGAACAGGGGCAATTGCATGAATTATGAACTATTCCTTTTGTTTATAACTTGTAAAAGTGCATAATTCCCTTCACTCTGCACTTTCTTGAGTGTTTGACTGTGTGTGAGTGCCATGGCATTAGATTTTAAGGGTAGTGCATGAATAAAAAATCGTCTTTATTTAAATCCACAAAAAAGCTTGCTGCTGATTATTCAAATTGTCCACACACTCAGGAGTTAAGAAACACATATGCCTTCCTCTTGTAAGCTAACTGATCTAAGGACAGTGGGGAAGGGAACAGGGATCAGTAGTGTTCTAATGGAATTGGGGACCGTATCCGGGTTCAGGACCAATTGGAGTAAATGATTGAATTTTACATTAAAAAAATAAATTGGAACCAAAAGGGAAAAGTTCAATTGCTGAAATTGTTTCCTTTAAAAAAGGACTACCATAGCAGGCTTCACTTATATTAGCATTAGAAAGTAGAATGTACAACTTTAACGTGAAATTGCTCATAGAACAGGGGGACTTAACTTGGCATAAGCCAATAACCTTAACAATTGAACAGCTGAGAGCAGTAGCTAAACAGGTGGAAGTTAGTGAAAAGCCTGAGGTGCTGAAAATATAGTTGAGCGTTTTTCCCTCACCCCAGCACTGGAACAGGTTACCTTGGCTTGAGCGAAGATTGGAATTAGAGTTCCTAGAGCACAAAAGAGAATACCAGTAGAGAGAGAGAGAGAGAAAGAGCCTTCCAGATGTAAAAGTATGAGAAAGCGTTGTAAGCATAAAAGGACAGAGAAATGAGAGAATTTGCTATGGAGAAATTATCTTTACTTAGAGAAGTCACTTGTAATTTCAGTGACCCTAGTTCAGAACCAAACTTTGATTTCTTGAAGTTTTCCCAGTTGGTACCGAAATTTGACGAAAATGCCATTGAAGCATTCTTGAAAACCTTTGAGAAACTTGCAAACAGGTTAAAATGGCCTGAAGAAATGTGTACTCTCCTGATGCAGGGCCAGTTAACAAGAAAAGCCTGTGAGGATTATTCCCTGTTGTCAGGAGAGAGCTTTTCATTTTATGAGCAAACAAAAACTGCTATGCTGAGTGTTTATGAGTTTGTACTGGAAGCATACCACTAGAGACATAGGAACGCTCACCTAAAGCTAACTCAAACCTTCCTCAAGTTTGAAAGAATGAAACAACTCACATTTGACTGGTTGATGCAAATACTCAAAATTGACCCCACTTACGAAAGATTGAGTAGTAACCCTGTTGGAGGAGTTCAAAAATTGTCCCCTGTCCAGCCTTAAAGCTCATGTAGAGAAACAAAGAATTTCAAAAGCCAGAGAAGCAGCCATCATAGTTGGTGACTGTCAAGTTAACACACGAACCTCTAACACAAAATAAACTAGTAACTCTTACAGGCTAGGGAGAGAAAGGATGTAGATGAAACAGAAATGGGCTTGAGAGTAGGAGAGAAAAAATAGGTCAGTCTCCAACCTTTAAAAGAAGGAACCTGGATGGTGAACCAGCAATGGCACACGCAGTCTTCTTTCAGTGTGGAAAGTCTGGGCACATTCCAAAGAGAGATCATCAAGGGACACTGCAGTCAAGACCAATGCCTGTAGCCATGAAGGTGGTGAACTTGTGCTCCAATGCACCAGACAGCCAGATACCTACCAGAGCCTTTTGTACAAATGACTCCTTTTGTATCCCAAGCACCAAGAAAAGAGATAACCATCCTCAGGGATATCAGTTGCCTTCAAACACCGCTTCTGGCAAAGGCCGTCACAATACCATCCGAAAATAGGGCAAGTGCCATGGTATTGTTAAAAGGACTTACTGAATAAATACTTGAAGGTTCCCTCAGTTGAAATTCATCTACATAGTACGTTGGTCACCATGTAGTGATGGTCGGAGTTATTCCAAGCTTACCAATGTGGGAGGTCAACCTGTTGCTGAGAAATGACTTGGTGGGCTGTCAGGTGCTGTGTCCAGGTGCTCTAGAGCAGTCCACGGACCTGGGGAAATTGAGGAGAATAAGTGAAATTCTACACAACTGCAGAGGGCCGAGGAAGTCTCAAAAATTCCACAGGGATGACAGGGCCAGTAAGGAGCCTAAAGGAAAACCAGTAGTGTTTAAAGAGGCCAAATCCAGTAAAATTTAAACAGGCTAAGACAGAGCAGGGGAAAGTAAAAGTGCTGGGATAAAGCACCCTGGAGGTATGACTGGCAGAAACCTTCCTCGGATTTAAATAATGACTAGGAAAGTCCCCAAGCAGGTAAGCAAAAAGTGAGGGAGACACCTCACCTAGTTAAAGTGCCACAAGGGAATGTAGTAGAAGTTAGATGGTCACCTGTGAGCAGTGGTGTCCCAGAGGACATGGGTCCCGAAGGCTGGCTGATTATGGGCAGTAGAGAAGGGAAGACGGATCAGTAGTGTTTTCTCACCCTGTCCATAACACTACAGGTATAGAATGCAAAAAGAGATAACCATCCTCAGGCATGCCAGTTTTCTTCAAACACCACTTATAGCAAAGGTTGTCACAATCCCACCCGAAAATAAGGCAAGTGCCACGGTATTGGTAAAAGGACTTACTGAATAAATGCTTGAAGGTTCCCTCAGTTAAAGTTCATCTATGTAGTAAGTTGGTCCATAATAATGGAGGTTCAGGAATTTGTCCAAAACTGTAGTTAGTTGCAATCTGGGTGCTGTATGCAGTTTTAAGCATTTTCCTCATTATAAGAAGAATATAGAAGCAATGGAAAAGGGGTGAAGAGAGACTTGAGAGGCTGAGGCTTTTTTCCAATAGAACTGAAGAAGTTAAAGACCAACTTGAGAAAGACCTTCAAGATTGCAAAGATTAGAATGAAGTAAAAGTGACCTTTTCCCGCTGGTTAATGAAATGAAGTGCACAAGTTGAAGATAATCATAAAAAGAATGAAAGGAGGAATTAGAAAAACACCTAATTGTATTGGGGCTCGAAGGGCTGATTGGCCAACTCTTGTTCCTAATATATCTGTGTTTCTCTGTAGGAAAGTACCAGTACACTTGGCACACTGTAACATTCTATCATGATTTTGAGAGTTTATGGTAAATGAATTGCGAAGCTAGTTTTATTTTAGGACATATCAAACCTCAAAAAAACCGTGGTATTGACTTTGACTGGATGCAAGTGTTTGAAAATTGGCTGTATAACAGTCTAAATTGGACTTGTCCGAAGCATTTGAATTTGCATGTTCTGTCAGCTATAGTTTAGTTATATTGTCAAGCTACTGGGAGTGGTTTGCTTTAGCTGTGGATAACCTCACTCTGATTCAAAGACTTGAGACAAAGGTTGGCATAATAGATTTTTAAAACATAAAAATAAGCTTTGCAAGCATATTATTAAATCAAAGTTTATGCAATCAGAAATAATTTGAAGATTTTTTCTAATGTCTTCAGTCGTGGTTTTTTTAAATTCATGCAGCTTTGGTCACATGATGAGTAAGGAGAAGCGTGATTCCATCAGTAAGGAAGATTTGGCCAGAGCGACACTGGTCACTATTACGAACAACATTGGATCCATAGCTCGCATGTGTGCACTGAATGAGGTAAGCACTTGTTTATAGAGATTGCCTTATTGTTTGGTTACGTTATTTGTGTCAATTGCAGTAAACTGAGTCATGGTTATGGATGCATCAGAGGGCACTGACTATAAGAATGAAGACTCAATGATGCCTAATTAAAATACATTCTATTTGTAATTCAGAGTTGTTTTCAAATTGTCTAGTTCAATTTTTTCGTGGCAATTAAATTCACACTTTCCTGTGTTATTGACATTGTTAAATTCTAATTGTTGCATATTTCAAATGGATTAGTGCAATAAAAATGGAATGATTAAAAATAGACTGCAGTTACTTTTTGCGTACTGTTGATGTTCAGAAACATAACTGGAATGTTCATTTTTTGCTACATGACACTAGTGTTTGTTTAAATGAAACCATTTCAATTTACAGTGAAGAAACACATGCTAGATAATTTCTCCAAGTTATGGAGATTCAAATGCCAGAGCTAAATCAACTTGTTTCTACTTTTGTTTTCAATAAAACTAAGAGCAAATCGTATAGGTCTGTACACTTACTAGAGCGGGATATTTATTTATTGGCTTCTGGGAGCTACCAGATAATCCAGGAGTGTTCTCAAGTTGGAAGGGAGCCTATTTATACACCCAGGGGGCGAAAACAGATAACTTGTTTTAAAGCCATCAATTCTGAAATTGTTGTCATATGATCTTTGTGTCATATGCTACTACACCAGTAGATGACAATGTCACACCACATAACACTTGTACTCCAGTGAAAATTAAGTGTAATTTATGAAAAGGATGTGACGATATTGCACAACTATAAACATCACACCTTTGTAGAATGATGACAACCAGAGTGTAGACATGTTGGCTGCTAACTGCTATAATTCTTACATGAACTCTTTGCTTCTTAAATTGCAGTAACTGGACACCTCTTGCTTACTTAGCATTCTTCTGTGGAGTCCTAATGACTTAATCTAAACCATGTGTCAGCCTTTGTCACACAGAATACATTCTCATAATACTAAGGTATTAATACAGACTTCTGTATTAAGCTAAGCTAATTTTCTTAGTATATTATGTGTTGCTTCTGTAGTTCTGCTGCGGTGAGGAAAATAGCAATCACAGTAAGTCTTAGCTGGAAGGGAAGAATGGGAGGTGGGCCAAATCTTGTTTCTCCCCAGCTAGGTTATAATCATCTTTGCACGCTGATCCACGAATACTAAATGATAAACACCAATAAAGGTTTAACTTTGACAGGGGAGCAGAGACTTGTTGAAAGAGGTATTTATGCAGAACCTAAGAAGCACCTTCTGGTGCAATTTTTCTCTTCCTGACCCAGCCAAAATAAATCCAGTTTTACATCAAGTATCCACCTTGGACCTCTAGGTGTATAAGACATCCTCAGGACTCGTGCCCTGCTTTCCCCCCGCCAGTGATAGGCAATTTACCCCCTCTAGTCTGTTCAACCATTCAGTTAAATCATGGCCGATCTGTACCTTGGCACCATTTACAGCCTTTGCTCCGTATCCCCTTCTCCCTTTACATGACAAACATCTATCCGTCTCCGTATTGAAAATCACAGTTGTCTCAGAATCCACAATGTTTCTGGGGCGAGAGAGTTAGATTTCTAGTGCTTTCTGACCTCACTCCTGTATGGTCTAACTCTCTAATTTTAAGGTTATATCAGTAATGTCTAATTTCCAAGAGCAAATATAAAGGAAAAAGAAAAGCCCTTTGTTGATCCACAGCTACTGAGCTCTCACCATTGGAAAAATATTCTGTTTTGTCTTTCTTGGATCCAGGGTGGATGACCTCGTGCTTCTCCACGTTGAACTCCATCTGCCACAGTTTGGCCCAGTCACTTAATCTGCCTATGTCCCTCTGTAACTTCCTGTTCCCATCTGTACAATTTATTGTGCTTCCCAACTTAATGTCATCTGCAAACTTGGACATGCAATGCTCTCTTTCTTCTTCCAATCAGTTTTTATATTTGGTGAAAAGTTGAGGCCCAGAGACAAATCCCTGGGCAGCATCACTTTCTACATGCAACCAATCAGAATAAATTCATTTATTTCCACTTTTTTATGTCTCCTCTCTCCCAATCAATTAAAAATTCAAGTCTTAAGGTTACCCCCAATTCTTTGTGCTTTCATTTTTGCTAAGTCTTTTGTCCGGAACCTGATCATATGCCTTCCTGAAGCCCATCCAGCCAACATCCATTGACTTTCCCCTGTTCACCATGCACAGAGACTAGGAGCAGGAGTAGACCATTCGGTCCTTCGAGCCTGCTTCGCCATCCAATACGATCATGGCTGATCCTCTATCTCAGTGCCATTTTCTTGCTTTCTCTCCATACCCCTTGATGTCCCTAATATCCAAAAATTTATCAGTTTTTTTCTTGAATACACTCAGTGACCTCCCCCACAGCCTTCTGTGGTAGAGAATTCCACAGGTTGAACACCCTCTGAGTAAAGAAATTTTTCCTCACCTCAGTCCTAAATGGCCTGCCCTGTATTTTGAGACTGTGGCCCCTGGTTCTAGACTCCTCAACCAGGGAAAACATCCTCCCTGCATCCAGTCTGTCTAGCCCTGTTAGAATTTTATACGTTTCAATCAGATCCCCTCTCATTCTTCTAAACTCTAGTGAATACAAGCCTAATCAAATCAATCTCTCCTCGTCCCCTCAATCTGCCATCCCCGGTATCAGCCTAATGAACTTTTGATGCACTCCCTCTATGGTAAGTATATCCTTTCTTAGGTAGGGAGACCAAAACTGCATGCAACACTCCAGGCATGGTGTCACCAAGGCTCTGTATAACTGCAGTAAGACATCCCTACTTCTGAACTCAAATCCTCTTGCAATGAAGGCCAACATACCATTTACCTTCCTAATTGCTTGCTGCAGCTGCCTATTTACTTTCAATGACTGGTGTACAAGGTCACCCAGATCCCTTTGTACATCCACGTTTCTCAATATATTACCATTTAAATAATACTCTGCCTTTCTGTTTTTCACACTGAAGCGTATAATTTCACATTTAACCATGTTATGTTGCATCTGTCATGTGTTTGTCCACGCACACAACTTGTCTAAATCACCCTGAAGCCTCTTTGCATCCCCCTCACAACTCCGCCCAGTCAGCAAACTTGGAAATATTGCATTTGGTCCCATCATCCAAGTCATTTATATATATTGTGAATAGCTGGGCCCCAAGCATTGATCCCTGTGGTACACCACTAATCACGGCTTGCCACCCAGAAAAAGACCCATTTATTCCTACTCTCTGTTTCCAGTTTGTCATCCAATTCTCAATCCATGCCAATATATTACCCACGATTCCATGTGCTTTAATTTTGCCCACTAGCCTCTTATGTGGGACCATATCAAATGCTATCTTGAAATCCAAATACACCACATCCACTGGTCCTCCCTTATCTATTCTACTAGTTACATCCTCAAAAAACTCAAGTAGATTAGTTAAGCATGATTTCTCTTTTATAAACCCATGCTGACTTTGTCTAATCCCGTTAATGCTTTCCAAGTGTTCTGTTACCATGTATTTTATAATAGACTCTAGCATTTGCCCCACTACTGATGTTAGGCTAACTGGCCTGTAATTCACTTTTTTCTCTCCCTCGTTTTTTGAAGGGAGAGAAAAGTGCAAGTGACCTCCTCAAATATTTCAACTAAATTAGTCAGATGTGATCCATCTCTTGCAGATCTATCTTGGCCCTCTTTCAGCAGTTCATTCTCATCCAAGTGCTCTGGGATTCTCTTCCAGAACAGTTCATTTCACTGCCACTTATCAGCGGTTGTGCAGTGGACCAGTGCATCACACTGAGCAAAGCGAATGCATCCTCCCACTGGCTGACATAGCATGAAGGAGTGTCTCAGGAATTCTACATTCTAAATCATTTCCATTACCTGTTGACTTTCAAGTTATTTTTTAGCTGCTGCTATAAGGCTTTCCACAGTGATCACATTGTTTTCCTCTAGATAGCTGACAGTGTGGTCCCAATTTTAACTAAACTCAACCATCCTCACCTGGCAAAAACTGGATGGAAAGAGACAACTAAATTAAGGACAGTGACTTACCTGGTGATTCTGCTGTCTTCCTTTACTGTCCAAATATTTGACCACTTGTTTTGAACAAGCAACCAGGGCACCCGCAGGAAGGAACGGGCCCTTCTTTAAATATGTAGCCTGTGTCCTAATGACATGCGATTTAACTTAGAAGCCTGCATGTGAGAACAGCAACAGCGTCTCCGTCATGCCACATCTGTCAGGAGGCAGATCATGGACCAGTGAGGCCCAGATACACAACTTCTTTTTAAGGTCTTCAGTAGGCCTGGATGAGTGAGAATGCCTCAGGATTTGCCCCCACTCCCGATCGCACTCCACTTGGCTGACTGCCAGGACTGATCCCACAGGTCCTTAGCTGCAGCCTCAAGCCATCCAAGTTCCCACCGTTTCCTGCCTACCAAGCAGTAGATCTGTCCAAACTCAGGTGGGAGTCTGACGAGATTTATTGAACTGAAGCCTGGCCACCTGCTTTGTGCACACCATTCCTGACCTCCCCTCCCCTCCTCTAAGTTGAAGATCCTGTGAAACGAGAACAGATCAGTCTTGACCTTTCTCTGTGCTTTGAGCTTCTTTACAGTGTTGCCTTGTAGCATGGAGATCAAGCAGCATTGTACAGGGCTATCAAAGTGCAGGGATAGCCATCTTGGACTCAGTGCTGCAAATTTTCTATCTGTGCATATACTGTTGCTTTTTGTGAGGAACATTAGATGTGGACTTTCATATTATAACTTGTGATTCATCATTTTAATTAAATACCTGTATACATCTAAATGAATTAAACAGATATATTTATAACACAATGACTTGCTTCTATTGTATGATAAGATACTAATAATTCTGTTAAGCCTATTGAACATCTATGTTGTAGGAAATAGTCTTTAGAATGTGAAAGATGGAAGTTTTTGCTTTCTCCAGCTTCTGGGATTTGGTCTTGTTTGTGCTTACATTGTGGTTAGTATGATTCCAATTCAAAACATTGGCCTCAACATTATGCTGTGAAGCTACTTTACAAATGCTTAACATGCTAAATTCCTTAGCCCAATATTTTAATGGATGTATGAAATCATTTTAAAATGAGCTGTTTTACACCAATAGTAAAGTAACAAACCAAGAAACTTTACACAAATGCATCAAGTGCTTATGTATCAGTCTTTGCATAGTCTGTATTCTAGTGGGGATAATGGAAGTGTTTGGGGAATGCTCTGTATTCCAAGTAGTTCAGTGAAATATTAGGTTAACCAGGACATCGCATCATTTTTTGGGGATGGGCAGGAGGAGATGATGTGAGAGAGGTAAGGAGGTAAGCACCTCCATTCACTTAAATTTCCCTAAAAGACCTGAAAAGTAATTCAGTAAGCTTTATTTTCTACAACTTTATGCATCTGGTTCACTAATGTCCTTTAGGGAAAGAAATCTGCTGTCCTTACCTGGTGTGGCCTACATGTGACTCTGGACCCACAGCAATGTGGTTGACTCTTTAAGTGTCCTCTGAACAAGGGCATCTAGGGATAGGCAAGATGCCCTTCATCCTATGAATGAATAAAAAAAACTTTTGAAAACTGAAGAAAGAAACTGGAGATTAGGACTTCTCTTTTGCCTTCTCCGAAGGATGGGGGACTCATCCTTAAGTTACAGTTCCTTGGACTGGAGACACGGCTGGGAGGGGTGACCTTCCTAATTACATGACCCTGAACATAAGTATCATTCAGCTATTAGACTGAGCTGTACCCTTCCAACATTTAGCTTCAATTTTCTAGCAGGGGTTAGGAACAGAGCCCCTGGCTAATTTTTCTTCCACCCCAACTGCACGTGGTAGCACTGAGGCCAGTTGTTGGTATGCGTATAATCTCTCGGTTGAAAGCTAACTTGGTACCAATCAGAGATGAAGTAAAGGATCTTTCTTTGATTAGCTCCATACCTCACAACATGATTATCCAACTGAGGTTTCTTAAAATTAATAACATTAATTTTTTTCTTAAATCCTAATTTTCTCTATCATGGCCTTATTGCAGAACATTAACAGGGTGGTGTTTGTTGGAAACTTCCTGAGAATCAATATGGTCTCCATGAAGTTACTAGCTTATGCTATGGATTATTGGTCCAATGGGCAATTGAAAGCCTTATTCTTGGAACATGAGGTGAGTATCATCAACACTGTATTAAAGCATTAGTCAGGTTATGTTTATCTGAATTAATTGAAACTGGAGCAAGCTCTAAATGTACTAATTTTACCACCTAATTTAATTCATTGAGCCAAGTGGAGTCACTTAATATAAGAGTGTGGAAACTTATGCCAAGGAGGACACCTGGTGTAAATCTATAAGGCTGGGATAGGATTACCCAATTAGGTAGACTGGAGTTTCATTTACCAAATTCATGAATGAACTGGGAATCTTAAATCCAGGTATTATCATTGTATAAGGATGGGTGCAACAAGATAATCATTCTTACTGTCATTCTATCTGGTCCTAAGGTAGCTGGCAAGCTCTCTAGGTTTCAGTGATATCAAGGTGCCAAAGGTAAGACACCAGTAGATGGAGCTGTTAGCATAATGTTATGTGACAGATTGAGACCTGTGGGAAGCCACGTCAAATTACGAGGCTGCCTCTACCTGACCCTACACAACGAACTAGTCCACTTCTCTCAGAAGATAAGTGACTCTTTGCCACCTCTGGAAAACCAGCAAACAGACAACCATGAGGCCTAAACGCAGTGTTCTCTGAACAAAAACAAATGCACAAAAGCAAAGTCCCAGCAGTTTAAGTAACTCGGTTAATCTTGCGACATTGGTGCCTCACAAGATAAAAAACATTGTTGAAAACTCTGAGAAAGTATAAGTGAGAAAGCTAACAGTAGGTGTCTGAATATGAGAAGGGAGGAAACAAAAAGAAGCATTTAAAAACTGAAGATTGAATTGTCTAAAGTAGGAGTTGATATTGCAGAGTGTCTCATGGTTGAACCATTGTAAAAATTCCATAACAGGAATTGAAACAAATATTCAAGACAATAGGACCAAATTATTTAGATAACCTCTTACCCACTGCCACGTTACAAACCGCTAGCTTGAAGAAACCTACCATGTATTGGGCCCCTGCCAGAAAAAAGAGTTACAAGAACAGAAAGCATATTTTTGGGCAAAATACAAATTACTAGGCCTACACTCAAATCATTACAACCCACGTTACCTCAACCCACCCAATGAAAAAATGTCCAACTTAAAAACGCAAACACATTTGTAACCCTTAACTCTTCCCTCTTTTTTCTCCTTTCTCACCCCCAGCTCTTCTTTCAATTCCGCCTCCATCTCTCCCTCTCTCACCCTCCCTTGCATGCTCACCCCGCCAAGCCCACACTCTGCGCCTGGCTTCCCCCTTCTTTCTTTCTCGCCTGCTCTCCCTCCCTCTCTCTCTCTCTCTCTCTCTCTTTCTCTTCACCCACACCCACCAAACAGATTCCTTCTTTCCCCACACCTCTTCCCTCCCATTTCTTATAAGTAAAACTTAGGATGAACCCACTAACCATGAACATATAAGTCTGGGCTGAAAATTAATAATGGTTTCTGTTGGGTATTGAGGATACCCTATGGTAGATTAGGTATGTGAATCTCAGATCAAGCTGGGTGTCTACCTGAGGACATAGGTGGGAGGTCCAATCAATTTTAGCATTGAGTACTCATTTAATAAGTGAGCTGTAGCGCTAATTGCACTCACTATAGCCAGTTCGCCATTTGGGAGAGCAGGAATCCTAGGGGCTGCCATTATTTAAATGCCGCTGCAGCTATTAAATGTGATAGATGAGGCAGTAGACACCATGGCATTAGCCAGAGCACCCTGATTCTCCAGTGCTTTCATGGAGGTCCTTATAGACAAAAAGAATAGGAAGGTTATTCCCCTTCTTTCAGAGAAATTAGTGTCCCTGGAAAATTATCCTGCAACAGTGCAGAAAAAGAGATGTCTGGGTGAGCCAATAATAGTACTATTGTGCTGGCTGCTGTGCAGGAAAACGTGTACTAGCCATACCTGAATTTCCAAAGTAAGGTTCCTCTTCTTATCTAACTTACTGTTGACAGTGCAAGGCCAAAGTATAGCCCCAGCCCCAGCAATCCTTCCCTCACTCACTTCACATTGGCATAGGAAGGACGCACAGTATTGGAAATGGTCAGAGTCCACACACACTGAGGTTGTTGGGGAATTTCCCTTACTTTTCTTTTCCTATTCAACAGTTTTTGTCCCAGTGCCTTTTAATGGAACAAAAAGACAGCTCCACTAGTTTACGTGCACCATAGATTTCACAAAATTGTGAGCACAGAAGTTGACCATTCGTCCTGCCATGTCTGCACCAGCTCTCCAAATGTGTAATTCCCTTGGTGCCATTCTTCCACCTTCTCCCCATAACCCTGCACATTCTTCCTTTTCAGATAACAGTCTAATTCCCTCTTGCGTGCCTCAATTGAACCTGCTTCAACCACACTCTTGGGCAGTGCATTCCTGACCTTAACTTCTTCACGCAGCAAGTGGTTATTCCTCGTATCACTTTTGCTTCTTTTGCCAGTTAGTTTAAATATGTGCCCCCTCATTCTACATCCTTTGATGAGTAGAAACAGTTTCCCCCTATCTACCCGGTCCAGACCCCTCATGATTTTGAATACCTCTATTAAAATCTCCTCTTAGCCTTCCCTTCTCCAAGGAGAACTGTCCTAACTTCTCCAATCTATTTTCATAACCTAAGTTCCTCATCCCTGGAACTATTCTGAATCTTCTCTGCATTCTCTCCAGTGCCTTCACATCTTTCCTAAAGTGCAGCACCCAGAACTGGACCATAGCTGAGATAAACTAGTGTCTTATAGTTCAACATAACCTCCTTGCTCTTGTACTCTCTGCCCCTATTAATAACACACTGGATACTGTATGCTTTATTAACTATGCTCTCAACCTGTGCTGTCACCTCCAATGACTTAAGCACATATGCACCCAGGTCTCTCTGCTCCTGCACCCACTTCAGAATTGTATCCTTTATTTTATATTGTGTCTCCATGTTCTTGTTGCCAAAATAAATCACTTCACATTTCTTCACATCGAACTTCATCTGCTACTTGTCTGCCCATTCTATCACCATCTAGAACTACTTCTGAATTTCTACACTATCCTCCTCAGTTCACAATCCTTCAAAGTTTCATATCATCTGCACGTTTTGAAATTGTACCTTGTACACCAAGGTCTAGGCCGTTAATATATATCAGGGAGAGCAAGTGTCCCAATATTAACCCCGGGGGAGCTCGGTTACAAATCTTCCTCCAGTTCGAGAAACATCCATTAACCATCACACTCTTTTTCCTGTCACTTAGCCAATTTTGTATCCATGTTGCTACTTTCCCTTTTATTCTATAAGCTCTAACTTTTCTCACAAGCCTGATGTGTGGCTCTGTATCAATGGCCTTTTGGATGTCCATGTACATCACATCAACAGCTTTGCCCTTATCATCCCTCTCCGTTACATCTTCACATCCAGTTTTATCAACTGTAAGCATAGACAGCCTATCTAATGCCTCCTTATGAATTTTAAATCCTCTCCTTTCACAGGGCCTGGATAGCATCATATTTGGTAAAGACAGATGAAAAGTGTTAATTTAGTACCTCAGTTATTCCCACAGCCTCCGTGCGTAAATCCTCTTTTTGTTCCCTAATTGGCCCTACTCTTTTTACCACCCTTTTACTATTTATATGCCTATAGAAGGTTTTGGGATTCCCTCTTATGTTAGCTGCCACACTCTTTTCATGCTCCCTCTTAGCTTCCCTAATTTGCTTTTTCACTTCCCCTCTGAACTTTCTATATTCAGCTTAGTTATCCAGTGTGTTATCCGCCTGACATCTGTCATAAACTCACTATTCTTCTTCATCTTAATTTCTGTTGCTTTTGTCATCCAGGGAGCTCTGGATTTGTTTACTCTACCTTTCTCTTTCATGAGAATATACTTTGACTGTGCCTGAACTATTTCTTCTTTGAAGGTAGCCCATTGTTCAGCTACCGTTTTTCCTGCCAACCTTTGTTTCTAATATTTTTGGCCCAGATCCATTCATATCCCATTGGAGTTGGCTTTCCGCTGTTAATTATTCTTACTCTGGATTGTTCTTTTGACCTTTTCCATAGCCAACCTTATGACATAATGATCACTGTTCCTGAAATGTTCTGCTGATATTTGATCCACTTGGGCCACTTCATTCCCAAGAATCGTGTCCAGTAGTGCCTCCATTCTTGTTGGATTAGAAACATACTGCTGTAGGAAATTGTTGTGAACACAGTCTAGGCACTCCTGCCCTTCTCTGCCATTTTATCATTCCATTCTATATTTGGATAAATAAAGGTTTCTTTAATATGCATGCAGATCTATTTACGTAGTTGCTAAATATGAATGTCATGCTGCAGAAATTGTTTGCTACTTAGTCTAAATAAGCTCTTTTTGAAGTATAACTCGCACCATCATGTGGCAAAATGTGGGATTGTTAGCATTTTTCTCGCTCAACATGAGGATGTGCCTGTCTCTGCTATATTTTACATAACTGAAATTGGCAGAAGCTTGCTAAGGGATTCCCTGTGTGTTTGCTGGTGGAATAGTGAACGGTTGAATGGTGTTTCTGATATGAGAGGATCAAAATCATTTTCAAATAAGAGTGGGGAATGAGGAATGCAAGATAAATAAATCAAGGAAAAGATGACCTCAAACATCTGGCTTTTGATTTTGCTAGCACAGCTGTGGCTCAGATACTTTGTTATTTCTCTGGTGTCGGGGATTACTGTAGTTTGCTGTATTATTGAATACTTGTAAAATATCATCCTTAGGAAAAGCCACCCACAATGCCATCATATCTGTTTCCTCTTCATTTTGTAGGGTTATTTTGGAGCAGTTGGAGCATTGCTGGAATTACTGAAGATGACAGAAACGCACTGAGGTGCAGAAAAGGCCACAAGAATCAACAGAGATCATTTGTATTTTTAAAAGCTGCTGCCCAGAAATTAGTGCCAGAAAGCAGCCCATCTAACTAAACGGTTAACTATTTAGTTTTCACATCAGGTTAAGAATAAATTACTTACTCTGCAGCAGTTACTGTTTGTGCTGTGCTGAGACTCATTTCTAAGGGAAGTTAAATAACCGCCTGCTGTATGTAGTGTATATATTTTAAACAATGTGCAAGGTGGCCAAATCCCACTGGTTTTATGTATTAATATTTGGAAATAATTTCTGTATAAATGTGGACTGTTCTGGATTTTCTCTCCTGGGATGTACTGCTTTGTGAACGATCAAACTGTAATGATTTAAGTATTATTTATAAACAGCCTGGAAGATTTGAATTTTTATGTCATTTCAAGACCTGCCCTTAGTTTCATTTGAAACTACAAAGCTGGAAATTAACCTGTTAATAGTATACTCTTTGATTTTGTTGCCTTTGTAAAGCTGTCCTGTGTAAGTATTTGTAAAGGATGACCTTTCTTTGAACACGCACAAGTAGTGACCGTGGCTGATCTAATATCGAGCTTAAAAGCCTATGCTTTCTTGATATGCTGATTTTTCAGATTGAAAGTGCTTGTCTGGTCACAAGAAGAAGCTTCTTTGTGTAAACACTGTCTTGATGACATAAGTGAAAGGTATCGTTCCACAAATGTGGAAATTTTGGGTAATACTTGTTCTCTTATTTTTAAGAAAAGCCACTTCATAAAACTACTGTATGATGGAAAGCCATCAAACTGCAAAACATTGTACTGTGACAGCTCATTGTTTGATATCTCAAAATTGTAGTTAAAAAAAATAACTCCCTTCATTGTACTATGCATTTTGAGTCATGTACCTTTAGTCGTTACTACTAACTATCTGAAGTGTGCAGTATATCTGATCATTGAACTTGACCACGAAAATAGAAAAATCTATTGGTGATGTAGGTACGTGTGGGTTAAGAATTGGCTTTTTTGTGGAAGATATTTCACATTCCATTGAAATCCCAATGTTTTTGGCATATTGACTTCAGTTTTTTTGAGGACCTTTTAAAAAGAAATGCCCTTCTTTCTAGTTTCCATGATGGCAGAAGCTGCTTGGCTTTGGCTGTGTAACATTGTACTGGATTTTGGTTGGAATGGTCTACCCATTCTGGTGCATAACAGATTTTAACGAAACTCTTCATTTCCCAACTTGTACATGTTGGTCTATTTAGTTTAATTTCAATCCTGAGCTTCAAATGCTATTGCAACTAGTCATTCTATATATTTTTAACCTGTTTAACATGTATTTGTGTTTTTTTAAAAAAAAGAAATGATTATTGTCTATCAGCATCTTCAAATGTTTTTTAATTTATGAACAGTGTGATATCTATCTATAGCTTGGAGCCAAGATTGTGTGCAGCTCCTTCTCTGAGACAGTTCCATCTACTTTTGCCTCTCAAAAAAAATTATAGGTTCATTCTGCAAATTTAGCTTAGCTGACACTTTTAGCAATCAATTTCATCTAATTCTGGTGCACACCCCCAGCTCTGGTGCCCAGGAAGCACATGCCTCAGTTCTAATTTCACCATTTATGGAAACTGATTTCATATATGTTCAGTGAACTAGCTATGTACACGACCAGCATAATGTTAATCTTGTTGCATTCAAATGAGTAAGCACCCTGAGAAGAACTGGAATATGTAAGGTTAATTGCTGATTTGTA
Organism: Carcharodon carcharias; assembly: GCF_017639515.1. Lineage (NCBI taxonomy): Eukaryota > Metazoa > Chordata > Chondrichthyes > Lamniformes > Lamnidae > Carcharodon > Carcharodon carcharias. Next base: position 61,397,205 of record NC_054483.1, on the reverse strand, counting down.
TATTTTTCTTTCATTCATGAAATGCTATAGAGGCATAATGGCACTGAGGGAGGCCATTCAGACTGTTGGATCCATGCCGGCATATATTGCCCATCCCTAGTTGTCCTTATGAAACTGGTGACAAACCATCTTCTTGAACCACTGCAGACTGAGTGGCATAAGTACAACAGCACTGCTGTTAGGTAGGAATTTTGATGCAATGATTAGGAAAGAACTGTAATATATTTCCGGGTCAGGGTGCAGGTGTGAGATTTAGAGTGGAACTTGGAGATGGTGGTGTTCCCACTTGTCATTCTAGGTAGTAGAGGTCACAGATTTAGAAGGTACTGTTGAAGCCTTGCCAAGTTGCTACAGTGCAGCTTGTAGGTGGTACACACTGCTGCCACTGTGCAGTGGTGGAGGGAGTGAATGTTTAATGTGGTGAGTGGGTTGCCAGTCAGTGGGCTGTTTTGTTTTGGGTAGTGTTGAGCTTATTCAGTATTGTTGGAGCTGCACTTATCCAGACAAGCGGAGAGTATTCCATCACACTCTTGACTTGTGCCTTATAGATGGTGGAAAAGCTTTGGGGAGTCAGGAGGTAAACTATTTGCTGTAGAATTCACAGCCTTTGACCTAGCTACAGAGGTTGATCCAGTTTGGCTTCTGGTCAATGATAACCCTCCCAGGATGTTGACAGTGGAACATTCAGCAGTGGTAATTGCCAAATTTAGATTGCATGTAAAGGGTGATGGAGAGGGTTATATGTTGCAGATGGTCATTGCCTGGCACTTGTGATGTTATTTGCCACTTATAAACCCAAACCTGAATTCCCGCTGCATGCGAGCACAGATTGCTTCATTGTCTTTGAAGTTGCGAATGGAACTGAACACTGCAATCATCAGTGAACATTAGCTGAAATTATAACACTAATTTAAATGTGTTTAACAGTGTGTATTAGTGGTTTTTAGTCTGTTTTATGTTGTTCCTAGAAGTCCATTTTGTGTATAAAAATGAACTGTACAGTGTGTGTTCTAATCCAATTGGGAAAGCCGATAAAATTTACATTTTGAAATAAAGACTCAAGTTTTGTCTGATTTCAAATGGTATTTTTATTTTACTTGAGAAATACAGCTTTATTGCAGGGCCCCCACATAATTCAGGCATTGTGGAATGGATTTTAGCAATTCCAGATTCACTGTAGATGTGGGGTCTGCAGGCTTTTAGCAGTCCAACCATGTTGAAATACACCAACAAATAAAGGCTGATTGAAAGGAATGACCAGTGTGTAGGATATCACAGCATGTTGCAGGAAACTGATTTACTGCAGGAAATATCGCAAGCATTAGTGAAGCAGACTCCACAGCTAACTGCTTCCTCAGGAAGTGACATAACTGAACTGTCTCAGATCGGCCAAAAAACCTCAAATCTTTACAGAAACAGAGGGCATTAATCCCTCGAGCCTGTACTGCCATTTAGTCAGGTTATGAATGTCTGTGACCAAACTTTACATACCCAACTTTGCTCCATATCCCTTGGATTTTTGTTAACCAAAGGTATAATGAATCTCAGATTTAAAACTTAACAATTGATTAAGCAAATTGTCAATTGTGGCAGAGTGTTCCAAATTTCTACCACCCTTTGTGTATAGAATGCTTCTTAACTTACCTCCTGAAAGGCCTGACTCTAATATTTAGGCTATGTTCCTTAGTCCAAGACTCCCCAATCAGTGGAAATAGTTTCTCACTATACACCCTATTAGTTTCTTTTAGTATCTTGAATGTTGATTTGATTACCCCTAATGTCCTGAGTTACAGGGAATACAACACTCGTGTAATCTCCTTATATTTTAACCCTTGAATTCCAGGTATCTGGTAAATCTATGCTGCGCTCCCTCCAAAGCCAAAGAGACTTTTGTGATGCCCAGAACAGCTCTCAGCACTCCAGGCATGGTCTAACCAGGGGCCTTGCATAGCTGTAGCATGACTCCTAACGCCTAGTATTAAAGTCCTCTGAATATAAAGGCCAACATTCCATTTGTATTTTTGATTAGTTTTTTTGTCTAAGTACATGGACCCCAAGTCTCTTTGGACCTCCACTGCTTCTGGCTTTTCACCATTTAAAAAGGACTCTGATCCATCCTTTATAGAAACATATGTTTAAAATGGCTGTAGATTGTGCATATACAGGACAATAGTATACTATGGATGTAAAAATGGGAATTTTTAAATTTGAATACATCGGGGTACATGGGAGCCAAATAGGTAAGTGAAGAAGAAACTTTGTTCTGATTAAACACCAATTTTGATACAAGTAGAAAAGTAACAATTTATTATGGTTATAAGCAATTAGCAGTACTCCCAAAGCTAATTGCTGCATCTCGTCTGTCACCTTTACTTCACCTGACAGGATATGGGCAGGTGAGCTTTGAACAAATTGGACTTTATGGAGGGCACAGGACAGAAATCAGGATATTGGAAACATTTGAGTCTAGAGAGGCAAAAGCATGAATAATGGTTTCAGTGATATTGAGGTGGGTAGAGGCTGGTAACATGGAACTGGATTTAAGGGGCCCTGGTGATGGATGGGATGTGGGATTTGAAATTTAGCTCTAGGTCAAACAAGAAGCCAAGTTTCACATTTGTTCAGCTACAATAAAAGAGAAGCAGAGAAGTTTGGAATTTAGAATATAAATTTGAAGGGGGAATCAAGACGCCACTGTTGCCTGCAAGTTGGGCTAAAGTTACTGTGGCGAGAGATTTCTTTGTGTTTAAAATTTCATTAAGAACTTGGTTGGAGCAGAGCATTGATTATTGTAGATATAAGATTAAGGTAAAAATTGATAGAGACATGAGCTTATTTTGATAGAGGAGTGGAGAGCTGAGCAAGAGAGGTAACAAAAAACTCATTTCCTTACTGGATAGATTGAGATTTAGTTAAATAAACAAAAAAACCTACATTTATATAGTACCTTTCACAGAGTCAGTAATTCCCACAGTGCTTTGGAAGCAAGTAAACTTTTGAAATGTAGTCATCGTTGTAGAAAAAGCAGCAGCCAGTTTGCATGTAGGAAGGTCCCATCAATAGCAACTTGATCAAATAATGTGTTTTTGGGGGAGTTGGCCAAGAGGTGAGTGTTGGACAAGACACCATCCAAGGGGAAGCTCTCTTGCCATGAGATCGCACATCTATCCACGAGGGCAGGTAGGCCCTCAGTTTAACCTCATTCAGAAGATAGCAGATTTGATAGTACAGTACAGCCTTCAGTATTGGACTGAAACATCAACCTATACCTTGTGCTGAATACATAATAGGTCTTGAAATTACAACTCTCTGACTTGGAGATGAAAATGCTACCAGAGCAAGTCTCTCTCATAATTGAAACACAGACTCATTTATTATAGATCATCTAAAATTGTGACTATGAAATTGGAACAATGGAGGCATTTTAAAGATATTCTTTGCATGCTTTTTATTCTCATGTACTCAAAAGTACACCTTGACATCAATACTTTGCTACCTCTTGAGATAAGTTTACAGTGCAAGGGGCCTTGAACTGTACTGTATTGTTCAGTTTACTGACTTGTAGATATGAAAGGATGAATTATTACAAAAAGCATTCATAGCATAAAACTCAAGTGCTTTTGGTAAAATATCCAACATTGTGATATTTCCAGGAGATTAGATAACTAAGGTTTGTAATTAAGATAGCTCATATAACAATAACATATATAGATAGTGCCTTTAATGTAATAAAATATCTCCAAATCCTTCACAGGAACATCATAAAACAACATTTGACACATAGCACATAGAGATATAATGGCAGTTGACCAGCATCTGATCAAAGCGATAGCTTTTAAGGAGCATCTTAAAGGAGGAAAGAGAGGCAGAGAGGCTTAGGGAAGGAGTTCCAGAGCTTAGGGCCCTGGCAGCTGGAAGCATAGCCACCAGCGGTGGAGCAATTAATATTGGGGATGCTCAAGTGGCCAGAATTAGAGGAATGCAGACATTTGGAAGGTTGGAGAAGATTATGGAGGTAGGGAGGGGTGAGGCCATGGAGGAATTTGAAAGCAAGGTTAAGAGTTTTAAAATTGGGGTATTGCTTAACCAGGAGCCAATATAGGTCGGCAAACACAGGAGTGATGTATGAATGGGACTTAGTCTGAGTTAGGAAATGGGCAGCAGAGTTTTGGATGACTGAGTTTACAAGTATAACGTAAAGCTGCCAGGAATGTATTGGAATAATCAAATCTAGAGGTAATAAAGGTATGGATGAGAGTTTCAGCAGCCAATGAGCAGCTTTGAATGTTGGTAACATTATGTGCTACAACAGCAACATTTGAGAAGTTCATAAACACTAACGTACCTCATTAAATGACTGCCTTCACGTTAATTATTTAGTCTTTATCACACTGGAGATAGATTATTGGAAATTTAAGGACCAGTCATGCTAAGATAAATAACATCAAGTAACTGGCATTATAATACAGGTTTTCTATCATACTAATTGCAGTGAGTATTGTTACCAAATAATTAAGCATATTGCTAACATTATTTACAACTCTAAATACACATAAAACGATTGCCTGTTTACCAGACCGTTCTACCAATATCTCCGCCCAATGTTTTCCTCCCTGGTGTGTCTTCCTGAGTGACCTGCCACTGACTGTGACAAGTTGCCCATGATCTGACTGATGTTGCATATTTTTTCGCTGGTTCCTAATATATTGCTGCCTCAGATGCTCACCACTGGGGTAGGCCTACATTCCCAGATGTTGATGTAAAACTGATCCAATCTTCTTCAAATTCCTGCAGAATTTGCATCTCTGTCAAACGACTGTTGTTGTGGTGATTTCTGTTTACCACTGCATTTTGTGGTTTCATTGGTCTCTTTGGTCTCCTGGTGTTAATTATGCCAAACATTATTCAGGCATTAATGACAGGAAGCATAACCCATACAGCTTACCATCCTTGCCGCCATTTTATGGTATGATCGCCTGTATTTATATGAGTACTAGTCATGGATGTAATTGTAGAAAATACATCAGCTGAAAAAGTGCCAGAAATCCAGCCAATTCTGGACTTGTACAGCTATAGGAACTCATATTCCCTTCTTGAAACCTTTTACTCCTTTCCTAAAGTGTTAAAGTTGCCCTGGACTGCTTTCTACAGTCTACACACAGCTAGATGCTTTGTGTATCAGATGATAGACACACAGGAACTAGAGTTGGGCCTAGGATCTTGAAGATGCAATTTGCACCATGCCAACATAGATCTTGGAGAAAGCTTACTCCTTGGGTTCCATTAATTTGGCCCATGGATCAGGGACACCTGGATAGCTCCTAGATATGGACTCAAACTGTACATCGTGGAGCCTCGTGACCTTTCAGTGTCTACATTTTATTCAAGTATCCTCCATTACAAGCGACCTGCACAGCAGTCTATGTTGCTAGGCAACAGTACAGGGTTAGCGCAAATAAAATGGGTTACCTGTAAGAGACAGGATGTAACTGTGACCTTGTTCTCTAACTGACTGCTTGTGCTTCTAAGACCGTGGGGTTGATTGTTGCTGTGGGAAAGATTTCTTCCCTTGCCTCCTGCCTTCCTGTGCAAACCATGCACAACCAGCAACTTGAGAGTAAATGAGAAACAAGTAAATGGAAGTCAATAACCAAAGTTGAGGGGAGAAATGTCTACACATGAAGGCTGAGTGGGCCAGCAGTTTTAGGAGCTTTTGTAACACGTACATATGCTTGATTGTCGTTGCTCTCTCAATCGTTAGGGGGCCAAGACTAGTAACTCTGGATTTGCCAATATGGTTTTGTGACCTGTTGTTCCTACAGGAAGCATTCTTTCTGATGTAACGTAACCACACATTCCCATCCTGGGCTTGACATTATAGGTCACCCCAAGTGTGTTATAAAGAGCATGATAAGACATGCTATTGGCACACTGATCACACTTTAAATGCTTTTAGCAACACACGAGTTATGCAAAGGATCTTGCAAGTTCTCGGTGAAGTTTTACTTATCAGTCAGGTGCAGTTCATTGGGTAGCACTTACCTCTGAGGAAAAATCAAGGCTGAAACTCCAGTGCGCTGTCAGAGGTGCCATCTTTCTGATGAGACATTAAACTGAGGCTTGATTTAACCTCCCATAGATGTAAAAGATCCCTCAGTACTTTTTTAAAGATGAGCAGGGAATTATCCTCAGTGTCCTGGCCAATATTTATTTATCCCTCGATTAACATCACTAAAAGAGATTATCTAGTCATTATCACATTGCTGTTTGCTGGACTGTGCCATGTGCAAATCAGCTGTCACAATTCTGACATTATGACAGTGATTATACTTCAAAAATACTTAATTGGCTGTACACTTTGGGACATCCTGAGGATGTGAAAGGTGTTGTATAACTGCAAGTCTTTCTTTTACTATTTATATAGTTCTCATTAAACCATTCATCAGTGTAAGCAATAATTGTCATCCCACATTATACTCTGCTCCCTGTATGCAAATTATCTTCAACTCATTCCTGCAGCAAATTTTCACAGATTCTGCTTTCATTCATTCATGATTGAATAACTCTTCTCTTCATCCAGGTTGCCTTTGTAATGACAGCTTTGCTTACATGATTTTTCCCCCTTTTTAAGGCAAGTTATATTTGATAGCTCTGGTCATAGCAACAGACCACTTCTGATTTTATGGAGTGACCAAAGATAGAGTCCCTCTTTATATTTAGGTACGTTTCATTCATTGTTTGCTGACATTCTGGACACCAATGAATTTAATCTGGATTTCTTTCACTAATTTTAGCAGGAGCAATATTTCACTGGGTTACCTCCTGTCAGAAATGGGGTCAAAGATTCTCAGTGGCTAGCAGGCAACTGAGAAGATGATTTCTTGCTCAGTTTCTTGCCCGCAGCACAGTCAAAATATGCACTTGTTTTTTAAATTTTTCTTCAGTTTGCACCTCCACTCTCCACCACTACTTCAGCCACTTTTATCTCATTATTTAGAGCTGCAAAGCTACTGAAGAGGTGTCAAATAGGTGCCTATTTGTCAGAATGAATCAGTAGCAGCGAGAGGAGCAGTTTCAGTTGCCAGTGCCACATTGAATCTTGCTTGATTACTTGCTATAATTAATTAATTAGATAGCCATCCAACCTCAAGTGGAGAGATAAACCCATATTTGCTAATTATTTATGCCCCGGGAAAGGTTAAATATAACATCTCTATTTATTTTCATCTTTTCGCCCTTTGAAACAAAGATTTAGGGTGTTTAGTAGTGTTCTGGTCAGTGCTTTGTGATTGTCTCAATTTTGTTTTCTTTCTTCATTCTTGGGACATGTGCATCACTACCAAGTCCAGCATTTATTCCCCATCCCTATTTGCCCTTGAACTGAGTGGCTTTTTAGGCCATTTCAGGGTGCAGACTAGACAAGGACAGCAAATTTCCTTCCATAAAGGATGTTAGTGAACCAGATGGGGTTTTTATGACAATCGATGATAGTTTCATGGTCACCATTACTGAGATTAGCTTTATATTCCAGATTCATTAATTGAACGTAAATTCGACCAGTTGCCAAAGTGGGATTTGACCCCGTTTCCCCTGTGCATAGCTTGGGCCTCTGGATTACTAGAGGATTGACATTATCACTATGCCACCATCTCCCCCAATATGGTGTAGATGCTTGGCATGCAAGCTCAGGTGAGCAGCTCAGTGTCTGGTATTTTGTCCTGCTACCTGATCTTCGGAAGCTTCTGAAGGCAGCTCAAGTGAAAGCGGTTGAGCTTCTTGGCATGACGCTGATACACAGTCCAAGTCTCACATGTGTAGAGCAGAGCGGGCAGGATAATCGCTCTACAGCCTTTCAGTTTGGTGGGCAGACTTCTCTTCATTCCCAGATTGATATTCGAACATCAAACTTATTTTCACAATTGAATATTCAATTACATAAATCAATAATTAATGGAATATTCAAATATGCCTAATTGTCCTTAAAATATTGCAAACAGTCAGTTAAAAGTGCAATCATTGTCTGGCGTAATATCACATGTAATGAGATCCAGGGCGCTAGATTACATTTTCAGGCAATACAGTTTAATTGGCCGCCTAATGAATTAGAAATCTGTGTGCGTGTTAGTGCCTCCTTAGTTATGCAACAATGTCCTTGACCATCTGTGGAGCAGTGTTTGGACAACCAGATGAAATTTGTACACATGGAAATGCTTATATTTTCTGGCTCAATGGGAGTTGGATTATTCACCGCAGCCAGTTAAGACGTATCATTGATTAATTCGTTTTAACCAATTAATTGCCACAACCTGAATGTTAATTCACCCAATGACCGGTTTATACTGTTGCAGTGGTTCTCTGAGAAACATTACTGAATATTCATTGCTATCCAAACTTTGTACACATTTAGCAGCTTAGCGCATTGATTCTTTCAAAGTAATATTAGAGATTAGCAGCGCTTGCTGAGATCAGAAACTAAATGAAATACCTCTGAAGTTAAACATCAAAATGGCTAAATTAAGGGTCTCTGAATAACATCTCCAGCAATCAGCTTCCAGCTTTTGCAAACTTTTCCTAACCCAAAGAATTGTTTGCAGAGCAAAGCAAGATGGCACAGACACTAAAGAGCACGTTTGCAGGCCCTAACTTCCATGTGTAAATGACTTCCATTATTTGTGTTATAGAAGGATCTCTCAACTGTGGCAGCTTGTAAACATTAGCTATAATTAGAGCTTTCCTGCTGCCAAAGCTTGAAAGGAAGTTGTGCAAAGATATCATCTTCAGAGTAAAAATGATTTGAAATGAAGATTCAGCCAACATCCTTGCCATTGCACTGAAGTCAAGTTGTTTTCCTGAGCTAATTGATATAGCAGGGGATGACTTTTTTAATGGAGCTCGATTAGACTAGAAAAAAGTGAGCCTCAAGCTGATTGAATTAAGTCCATCTTGGTGTTAACATAATACAACAATCAAGACTGTGATATGATGTCTATACGTGGTACCCCATCTAGAGAACTGTATGTGGTTCAGATCACCAGGGAAATTGTGATAGTGAAGCAAAGGTGACCTATTGTGTTTAATGTCTCGGAGAAATGCAGAAATGACATAGCAGTTTCTATGGCTGAACGGAAGTTTTATTTACAATGTTTTTAATATGGCTGCACTCATGCAGCTTATTGTTTCAGTTTGGTTTCTATTTCTCTCTGTAACCACATCCAGGTTTGACTAACAGAACAGAGAAGCGTCGACAGACACACATAATAAACACCAATCAATTGAATACTACAATACCCAAGTAAAGCCAGGCAATGATCCTCTAAAAGAAAAAATCTAACCATCTCCCCTGTATCCCCCACTGTCAATATCCTGGGGGTTACCATTGACCATAAACCGAACTGGACCAGTCATCTGAATACTGTGGCTACAAGAGCAGGTCAGGTACTGCAAATCCTACAGCGAGTAGCTCACCTCCTGACTTCTCACCATCCATAGACACAAGTCAGGAGTGTGATGGAATACTTTCCACTTGCCTGGATGAGTGCAACTCTAACAACACTCAAAAAGCTTGACACCATCCAGGACAAGACAGCCCACTTGATGGGTGCCCCATCCATAAACATTCACTCCCTCTACCACTGTCACACAGTGACAGCAGTGTGTACCATCTACAAGATGCACTGCAGCAACTCACCAAAGCTCCTTCAACAGCACCTTCCAAACCTGTGACCCTTACCACCTAGAAGGACAAGGACAGCAGATGCATGTCACCACCAGCTGCAAGTTCCCCACCAAGCCACACACCATCCTGACTTGGAAATATATCACCATTCCTTTACAGTTGCTGGGTCAAAATTCTAGAACTCCTTTCCTAACAGGACTGTGGGTGTACCTACACCACATAGACTGCAGCGGTTTAAGAAGGTAGCTCACCACCACCTTCTCAAGGGCAACTAGGGATGGACAATAAATGCCTAGCCAGTGATATCCACATCCAGTGAAAAAATCTTTAAAAAGTGAAGGCGGAGGTGAGATCTGATTCAAGCATTCAGGATTTTAATAAATTTAACTCTGAAAAACTGTGCATAACTTCAGGGGTTTGTTTAAGGGAGAGGGGGATGGTGACATGAAATGAAGCTTAGAAAGGGAAGCACAGTGTACAGATCAGATATAATTATTTCATGCAGCGACTGGTGAATTCTTGGAATGGACTGGCCTGGGAGGTAATCGAGGCTGATTAAGATCAATAGCTTTAGGAAGAAGTTAGGCAAGCATTTAGTGGAGAACATCAATTGAGGGGTGTTTTGGATTTGGACTCTAGTTCAACTGAAATGTTCTTTTCCGTGTTCCTATGACTGGCTATTTTGAACATTCATCCCCATTTTCTTATCAGTTCTTATGCTTACAAAAGCTGAAACTTGATTGCTGAAGATGTTATCCAGAGACCCTTAATTCAGTCTTTAATGTTTAACCTCTGAGGTATTTCATTTGTTTTCAGATCTCAGCAAGCCTCTGCTCAGTTAATCTCCAATATTACTTAGAAAAAAATCAGCATGCTAATCTCTTAAACATTAAAGATTGTGAGCATGAATATTCATACACTGCAGCTGTGCTCCTCAGAGACCCCCATGGTAACAGCACTCTATTAACGTGTATTTTAAATTGGAAAGACTGGTGTTGAAAACTGAGAAGTAACTTAGTACATGCCAAGTACTGGGTACTTACATATCAGAGAGATATTTCTTGATGCTGTAATCAAAATATCCATAATTAAAATCAATGCATTCTGCAATGTTGCTTAAGTTTAGAACATAATTGATTAGCTGACACTCAACTTCTTAAATGGAAAAGAAACTATACCTGACTGAAAAAGATTGAGATATGTCGGATTGATACAGGTCAGGTCAGTTGTTGAACTGAGTGCTATGTGTTTTTGTTGCTAGCAGATTTATTTTAATGCAATCATTAATCTGATACATGTTTAAAACAGCAAAATGCCTTATTTTGACTTGAATCATTAATCTAGCAATTCTTTGACCATCAATCTGCCAAATAAACAGAAAATAAATAAAGATACATAAAATTACTTAAAAGATGAGCAGAACTCTGGCTGCCAGTTGGGGCTTGCCATTTCTCAGGCAGATTTTTTTTCCTCAAAAAATACACTCTTATTCAGAAGATTTTACATAAATATATTACATAACAGTTCAAATTTGACTTTACGTAATACAGTTCAGTTTCTTTTAATGCAACACATGGCACTCATGTCACTACACTTTCAAATTACAGGTTATATTTATGAAATGCATTTCATGTCAAACATTCTATGTATACTCAGCAGGTCTGACAGCATCTTCGGAGAGGGATACAGTTGGCGTTTCAAGTCCGTATGACTGGACTCGAAACGTCAGCTGTATCCCTCTCCGCAGATGCTGTCAGACCTGCTGAGTTTTTCCAGGTATTTTTGTTTTTGTTCTAGATTTCCAGCATCCGAAGTATTTTGCTTTTATTCCAAGTATACTGCCCAGTGGGTTTTCCCTCTGGCTGGTCTCATTTTCCAAGCATCACATACTATAGTGGCAGACTCATTAAAATGGTCTATCAGTTGTTCTGTTGTCCTATTATAATTTTTCTAGCTGTGCCTTTTAGTTAAATGTCCTTTTTTAGTTAAAAGTTGCATTAGCGAAATGTTTAATATTGATTGAAGGATATTTGTTGTATTTGAGAACTAATATTTGTAGTCCATGAATTAGAAAGGCTGGTGAAAGACAGGAATCGGTAACTTGCTGACCATCTGCATTTTACCATTGCATCCTGTGCTGTGACCTTTGAACGAACATTAAGGTACTGTTTAAATGACGCAAGGGTGTTAAGTGTCACCTCATAAGTGGGACCTTCGCGTTGAACTAGGTTAATAGGTTTCAAAATGATGAATAGTTGTGCCTATTCTCACAAAATACATTAACACCTTTTTACTGTTCTATAACTTTAATGAGTTTCAGATCTTAGTTACTGAGGCATGAAGATGTAGCTTTCCTCTGGAATCTTTCTGCTGGCTCCTGTTGCAGCTAGGAACAATTGCTGACTTTGCTATTTTCATCACTGTGGGTTTACACGCTGTGGCACATTGGCACCACAGCAATGTAGCCATGCCAAGTTGAGAAATGTGAAAGATTTGCATGAAGGCATTGATTCTCATTGAGGAATGTTTCCTTGGGATGTGTAATCCTTCAGAACTTAATCTAAGTGATGGCCACATGGATCTCTACATGGGTCTGTCATGAACATGTCATTATGACATTATAGATTTTTAAGGACAACTGTTTAGAAAGCATGTGTTTGCCTGAAAAGATTCTAAAAAAACCTTTGTTCAGTAAAGGGGTGTTTGGCCAGACAACCTGGCACCATTCTGTGTTGGTACCAAAACCTTATCAAACTGCTTATCTCAAGAAAGATCACAAAAGATATTGTTCAGTGAGTGTTCCACAAATGTAAATGAGATCACTCCACTTGCTGAACAAAGACAATTAATTGATAAAGAACCTTAATGAAAAATATTGAATGGCTATTACCTAATATGGAAGCATCATTCATCTATTTGGGAGCATCCATCTTTGGGTTTCATCCTATTAGAAAAGGCTAGAAGCTGCCTAAAGAGAAAACCACCTTGAACATAATCAGAGTGACATCTTGAAACAGAAACATTGTTTTCCAAAAATATACTTTATTCATAAAATTTGTAAAAGCACATTATATAACATTTCAACTTGAATTTTGCAGAAAGTGCAATAAAACTTTTCTTGTCTCGTACAGTATGTTCCATTCTTAGGTGCTTCAATACCATTATATTACTCTTGATATTTACAATATACATTCCATGTCAGGTATACAGCCTGAGGGAAAAACATCTCAAATTTAAAAATTACAGGAAGTGCAATAGACTTCAACTTTTCATCATACAGCATGTTCCTCTTTGAGGTGCCTCAATACAATTTCAATACTCTTGATATTCACAATATATATTCCTCGTCAGGCATACAGCCTGAGGGGTTCTACACATTTTTCAGCACCTCAGTCTACTATGGTTGAAAGATCTAAAGTGCTCCTCAACAAAGATAGACCAAGGAAGTTTTCCAGAAACAGCTATCAGACAGCTGTACTAAATCAGGCAACCAAGGGCCACCACCGTAAAAGTATCATAAAAGCAAAACACTCACTCTCAGGACCTGTTCTGCTTGTTGAGTCCACCTGCAAAGACAAACACCAACTCCTTGACTACAGAGGCCATCTCAGCTGCTAAACCAACCCTCAAGTTTCAACCCTTTCACTTCAAAAGAAGGAATCCAAGTATCAGGCCTGCAGATATCTCACAAAGACTGATTTGAAATCTAATTTTTAAATATCCTTTTATCTTTACCTGCTTTTAATTTTTCTTTTTGCATTTTAGTTAATAACTTTATCACTTTTACTTAAGTAACTTTCAGCAGTAGTTTTTATAATAAATTAACCTCTATCTTGTTTAAGACAAGCCTTGTCTGCTGAGTTATTTTTAAATTGAACCACTCATAAATTAAAAGGGGGCTACATATGCAAATTCTTAGCTCACGGACCACTTTAAGAAAATGCCTTTTATGTGGCTGTGACAAATCACAATACTTGGCATTTGATCTTGGAGACCCTAAACCTCATAATTCTAGGATGACATAGAATTTTACAGCACAGAAACAGACCATTTGGCCCAATGGGTCTTTAATTGTGTTTATGCATTATTATTCATGCTGCAAATATGACTCCCCACTCAGTGAGCAGGATAGCCAAGTTGGACTTTATATCTCCCCATGTTAGTTGCAAAGAGATATTAAATTGAACTGAGCTGCTGTTAAGTTATTTACAAGTTTAAAAGTTCCTCCTCCTGTAATAATTTATCATCAGTGATAAGAAAGATAGTGAACCTTGTAATTTATTTAATCTTGCTTTAAAGCCTTAACAGCAAATTAATTTAAACTACAAAAGATGTAACGAGGAGTTTAATCCACTATTTAGCATTAATGTAATATAAAGTTAAAGGCCTCCCTCTATTTCTGATTCCTCATCTATCCAGACATCTTTTGCCTCTAGTCATGTGTACACCCTGCCTGATTATCCTCTTTATTGGCATATAAATTTTTGAGATTTTTCGTAGGTAATGTGTGCAGCACATCTGCAGCCAAATCAACAGAAGCACCCTTGTGTAATCTTGTATTTAGAGTCAATTTCTGACTGTGTTGGCCATGTGAAATTAGTTGATTGTTTGATTGCAAGTGGCAAGGCTGCCCTTAAGATTTAGGGGGCCACCAAGTTAGTGGGAGGTCTTGTGATGCAGTAGGTAGCATCCCTACCTCTGAACCAGAAGCCCTGGGTTTGAGCCCCACCACAGGACTTGATGGCCATGGAAGGCACATTCATAATGTGGCTGCACAAGCTGATTAAGATCCTGTAAAAACCTTTCCGATATGCCAATGGTAGATGGTAAGAGTGGGAGAGTTTCCTGGTCAGTTAGAACCATGTGATAACTGTGGTGCAACAGTCTCGCCATGTTTGAAGACTCTACATGCAAGCACTTGCTATGGGCTCTGTGATAAGCGCACTCCTCGCTTTGAAGGACTGCTTGAGAGAGTAGATTTAGTCATAAGGCCCTCCTACCTAATCTGAGATGATTGCTAACTTCAAAAGTGAGATGGTCTGTTTCTTAGCTGGGGCAAAGATTACATCACAGAAGGTAAGTGATTTGGTAGTTATTGTTGAAATTGGAAAGCTCAGTGGGCCCAGAAAAAACAGAGGCCAGTGAATTGTGCACCTTCTCAGCCCGCTGTCTTCCTCTGCAGCAAATATGGCAGAATCTGCCATGCCAGGGTGGGGGCTCCTGAACTACATCAGGTGATGCTTAACACAGAGCTGGCCACCAAAGTGCAAACTACCATCTTACAAGACTATGAGTTGAAGTCAGTCTAAGTCTCCTGGACTTGTTTTGATGGCCATAAAGCTCATAAAGGAATTTTCCAAATGTTTTTCTTTGCCTTATCTGCCCTGTGTTTTTTTTTCTGCCTCTCCCATTATATAGTTGTTGTCTGAGGTTGGGGCAAGAGGAAGAAGTAGGAATCTAGGCTAATAGGAATGCACCTATGATCCAGGCATCATGAATATGGTGCAAGTTTGAAACCTGGTCTTTACCTGCTCATCATGTTTCATACATGTTTCATCATGTTTCATACATAATCTTTCATACATGTTTCATACATCATGTTTCAAAAATGCATATAACTGGCAGGCACATCTGTTTTTGGTTCCTTCAACTCAAATGTTTCTACTTCCTTCTTTGAAGTGACTTCATATCTGTGATGCTACTAAAACAATCATTTACCTGCTTTGTCCCAGGTTCACCTTGGCTTATTAAAAGCTGCATTATGGCAACCCAACTGTAACCAGTATAAGCCAAATTTTGAAACTTTAAAATTAAAGTTTAAAAGTTTTTATTGTTTTCATTTTAGAAAATAGCATTGAGATCATTCTGCTGTTCACTAATGTCAGAAATAGTAACCTATTAGCAGTGTATGTGTTTTAAGTAAGTTTAAAGTCTAAAGGAAGAAGGACAATCAGACCAAAATTGACATTGAGCCAAAGGAAATATCGGGGGTGTGATTAAAGCTCGGCAGATCACTGGATAAGCACAAGAGCAGAATGCCGGCTGAATCTTTTCCTGCGCTATTTATTTTGCTCTTCCAGCTGAGGTCAGCTAATCCACATGGACCAAAAAGTGAACCTGGGTCATCTCTGTTGTTTGGCTCAGTACCACACCATTTAGAGTGCAATTCAACCATTAATGTGATGTAAGTGTAATAATTTTCATAATATTTTCTGGTTTATTATGAAGTAGGTTTGTGGGGATAATTATAGTTAGGTCTATCTGTATGAATTAATTACATTTGGAGTTAAGTAGACTGCAAGTTTGACATCATCAAAAGAAACTAGGTGCTTGATATGCTAATGAGTAAACATGGATGCTGGCTTAGCATGTAAGGTGTGAAGAGAATTTTCATTTTTAGATAAATGAAGGGATTTGGATTTCAAAGGGATCTTAGTCTGTTTACAACTTGCTAGATAAGCAAGGATAAGGAGTGTGTTTATTTTTCCCAAAGGTTACTGGCAATATTGGCAATATGAAAGTTCTTACATTTTGAGGAAGATACAGTTTCAAAGACATGTGGAGCAATAGAATTTACATATTAAAAAGAGAGAAACATATATAAAGGAGAATGAAAGGCTATGTAGAAGAAGGCCATTTAAGACCTAACAGCAGTGTGTGAAATATCCTTAATGAAGCCTCCAGCCATTTGTGCATAAGTCTGCTATGTAACAATACTGAAGTTGGGGAAAAGCTATTTGGAATTCCACTGTCAAGTGGGTATTCTGTTAACTTGCTGGTTCTGTTTTACATCTAAAATCTATTTTGGACTGCTGCCTTAAAGGAGGTGTAACTGGCAGTCAGGTTAAATAGGCATTTTAGGAGTTATTATAGTAATAAATAATTATAGTCTTATGTATGTGTTTGAAATCTTTTATTTTGTTAATAAACACTTTAATTTAATTTTTTAAATTTCTGAAGCTTTTGGTGGACTTATTACTTCTGAATTCAGTGCATGCATCTTCTCATAATAAATACAAATTGCAAAACTGTTGTGAAGCGTGAACAAGTTTCCCCTGTGGATTTGGTCTACCTGGCACACATCACCTGCCACATCATAACATTAAGTATATGCATATTTTTCAAAAGAAAAATATATACAGAAAAGAGAAACTTTTCAATATGCAGCCAGCCTATCACATAAAACTGTAGCTTACAAAAAATGGCAACTATTTTGAAGACAGTTCTCTCATTGGAGTTGCTGTCTCAGGGTCCATTGTGGAGCATCCAAGCAACACCAATGTGTATTTACATAGTGCCTTTAAAGAAATATAACATTCAAAAGGTGCTTCACAGGAGCATTAGAAAGCAAAATATAACACTGAGCCACAAAAGGAGGCTTAAGGTTTGTCTTAAAGGTAGAAAATGATGCAGAGAGGCAAAAACGTGTAAGGAGGGAATTCCAGAGGGTCTGGGTGGCTTAAAGCATAAAGCCATCAATCGTGGAGTGATTAAAATTTGGGATGCTCATGAGACCAAAATTAGAGCACCTGCAGGGTTAAGAGTCTGGAGGAAATTACTGAGATAAGGACTCAATCACCACTGATAGGAATTTCTAACATTTCTAAAGTTCAGAAATCTAGGTGAGGACTTATTGTCAAAAATCACCAAGGTTGAAAAGAATAAGAGAGGAGATAAAACAATTAAGAAGATAGGGATTGCTAGGTGATAAAAGAGCAAGGCCCATCTAATTCACCTTTTACTACTCTGGTAGTTCTATGATACAACAATGACTAATCATGGCAATCAATTTCTATCAATTAGTCTAAACAGATTGACACATAAGGTGAGGAAGCACAATGGTGGAGATTTTTGGGAACCATAGGTCCTCCCAAACATGCTACACTCACCACATGTCATGTCTCCAGAATCTCCATAGGGAGCCTTTTCCATAGATTTACCAATTGCTCAATAATGTTTGCATGGATTTGTTTTGAATTTACCCATCTTCAAGAGCAGAGTGTGACCCCTGGTTCTATTGTTCTGGATAAGGTGAAATAGCCAGTCATGGTATACTTTTATGTCATCCCTTTAGAATCTTCTGTAATCCTTTCAGCTCTCAATCTTTGCTTTTCTAGTGAGAACATGCCCAGCTTTACACAATTGCTTCCCTTCAGTGCCTCGATCATTCTGGTTGTTCTCTTCTGTATCCCTTCAATAGCTGCAATATCCTTTTCATACTAAAGGTGGCCAGAACTCTAAGTGCAGTCACATGTATGATTTATAAAGTGGGAGGATTATCACTCTTACTTCATCAGAACATAGATTTTTTAATTGATCCCAATATCTGATTTGGTTTAACTGTTGTCACGAAGCATCAGTGCCACAGCTCCATGTTTCTTTCAGTTTTCATACATGTTATTTCCTTTCCATTAAGCCATAGTCCCTTTCTGGATTATTTATCCCCATTTCTCTACATTGAATTTCATCTGTCACCTATCTGCCCAATTCCCAAAAATATTCAAATCCTTCTATAGCTGATCCAGTTCATTGATCCATTCCGGAGTCTTCCACATCCATTAGCTTTGTAACATCTGAAAAATTAAACACAATGCCCCTAGTTCCAGATCATTTATGAAGATATTCAACAAAACAGGTCTCAAAACCCACCCCTGTGGGACCTATTGGTAACATTCTCCCAGGTTGATGACAATCCCTGCAAAATATGTCTACCGGTTTCTGCTTTCTTTATTTCCAATATCAGTCTTTCCAGAGGAATTGCAACAAATATCCATACTGAAATTCAAGTACACCACATTCACTGTCTTACTCTGTCAGGCTTTTTTGACATACCATCAAAGACAACAAGTGAGTTCAATCATCAAGCCCTCATATGTACTAGATTTTTAAATGAAATCTTCCAATGCGAAATTCATTCATTTTCCATTGGGAAAGGAAAATCAGCCGGGGCATATAACAGAAGGATGATCCATAATAACCGTCTGTTCTTGCAATCCTGTGAAGGTGAATTATTCCCCTATGTAACTCAGTGTAAAAGTGGCTGTTCTTCCTTGCCTAACCTATCGCAAAATTGCAGACAGTAGATGGACTGTCTGTGGTGTTCCCGACAGGATTTGTGTGGCCGCTTCCAGTCCATTGGCATGACAGTGGGAAAGGACAATGTTCCATTGATGAAGAATTAGATAAAACAAGGCTTTTCTTTGTTCCAGTATGAGGGTGTGTCTAAAACGTCAACGTATAGTGTCAGGATATATAATCTAATTCATCACCAGCAGCTTTCCTAGGAAGAAATGTTTAAAACTGGTGACAGTAGCTTCCCAAAATGCAAAGGTAGAGTTTTGTCTGCACCACTCGGTTGGTGTGCACAGGTTGCTAGGGACAGTCCCTGCGTCTGATCAGATAGGCCCAAGGTCTTTTGGAAATTGGGCCTTGGACCTCATCTGAACGATTGCAGTGAGCAGTAAGGTGATCAGAGTTGATAAATAAGGTCAACTGTCACAAACATTGCTTTTACACCAATGAATTGAAATATATAAAACACACAAAGCTTTCAGTATTCAGCAGATATACATTCAGGTGCATAAAATGGTTCAAATTTGCTCTCTCATGCAATAGCTGATGGAGCCACCATAAGATTGCATAACCTTACAAGCCAAGGGAAAACACAACTGTTTTGACTTGAGCAATAGAACACAGACTCATTGCTCAGGTACCACATGTGCATCGGTGAAATATCCATGCTTGAGTTTTGACCGTGAGCTATTCAACTACATCCTGCCCATGGCAGACACTGATCCAATCCTCACCAATAATGAACAGCAGATTAAGATTGGCTACCAGGGCAGTGGCCAGCTTTACTTTCTCCACTGACACCAATAATTTTTAAAAAAAATATTCATTCACAGGATGCGGGTGTTGCTGGCTAGGCCAGCATTTATTGCCCTTTACTAATTGCTCTTGAGAAGGTGATGGTGAGCTGCCTCCTTGAACCGCTGCAGTCCATGTGGTGTCAGAACACACACAGTGCTGATAGGGAAGGAGTTCCAGGATTTTGACCCAGCAACAGCGAAGGAACAGCAATATATTTCCAAGCCAAGGTGGTGTGTGACTTGGAGGGGAACTTGCAGCTGGGGGTGTTCTCATGCATCTGCTGCCTGTATCCCTCTGGGTGACAGAGATCCCAGGGTTGGAAGATGTTGTCGAAAGAGCCTTGGTGAGTAGCTGCAGTGCATCTTGTAGTTGGCACACACTGCTGCTACTGTGCATTAGTAGTGGGGGGAGTGAATATTTAAGGTGGTGGATTGCGTGCCATTCAAGCAGGCTGCTTTGTCAAGCTTCTTGAGTTTTGTTGGAGCTGCACTCATCCAGGCAAGTGGAGAGTATTCCATCACACTCCTGACATGTATCTTGTAGATGGTTAACAGGCTTTGCAGAGTCAGGAGGTGAGTTACTCACTGCAGAATTCCTAGCCTCTTCCTGCTCTTGAAGTCACAATATTTATACAGCTGGTCCAGCTCAGTTTCTGTTTAATGGTAACCTCAGGATGTTGATGGTGGGGCATTCAGTGATGGTAAAGCCATTGAATGTTAAGGGGAGGTGGTTAGATTTTCTCTTGTTGAAGATGGTCATTGCCTGGCATGTGTATGGTGCACTTGGCACATATCAGCTCAAGCCTCAATGTTGTCCAGGTCTTGCTGCATTTGGACATGAACTGCTTCAGTACCTGAGAAGTCATGAATGGTGCTGAATATTGTGTAATCATCAGCGAACATCCCCACTTCTGACCTTATGATGGAAGGAAGGTCATTGATGAAGCAGCTGAAGGTGGTTGGGCCTAGGACACTACTCTGAGGAACTCCTGCAGTAATATCTGGGACTGAGATGAAAGACCTCCAACAACTGCAACCATCTTCCTTTGTGCTAGTATGACTCAATGAGAATTTTCCCCCAATTCCCATTGACTCCAGTTTTGCTAGGGCTCCTTGATGCTACATTCAGTCAAATTTTTGCCTCGATGTCAAAGGTAGTCACTCTTGCCTCACTTCCTGAGTTCAGCTCTTTTGTCCATGTTTGGAACAAGGCTGTAATGAGGTCAGGGGCTGAGTTACCCTGGTAGAACCTAAACTGAGCATCAGTGAACAGGTTATTACTGTGCAAGTGCCACTTGATAGGACTGTCGACAACACCTTCCATCACTTTACTGATGATCCAGAGTAAACTGATGGGGTGGTGATTGGCTTTATCTTGATTTTTGCGGACAGGACACACCTTGGCAATTCTCCACATTGCTGGGTAGATATCAGTGTTGTAGCTGTGTTGAACAGCTTGGCTAGGGGCAAGGCTAGTCCTGGAGTACAAATAATATCAGTCCTACTTGTAATGCAATGCAGATTATCCAATGCTTAGGGCAACTTGGGAGCTTGTAACTCTGATTAGGGTCCAACTGGGCCATGAAGTAAACTCTCTGATTGTTGGAGAAAGTTGAGTGAGCTACAGTTTATTACAATCAATATGGAAAGCTGGAATGCTCCAGTTCCAATTAGGGGGTTGCTGCACGCTCAGGTGCAACTTTTAAACCGAGGTAAAAACAAAAAAACTGTGGATGCTGGAAATCCAAAACAAAAACAGAATTACCTGGAAAAACTCAGCAGGTCTGGCAGCATTGGCGGAGAAGAAAAGAGTTGACGTTTTGAGTCCTCATGACCCTTCGACAGAACTTGAGTTCGAGTTTAAACCGAGGCCCTGACTTAGTGTAGAATAGTCCATGGTACTATTTTGAAGAAAAGAACCAGAATTTTCTCCTGACCAAGATTTATCCCTCAACCAACATCACTCACAATGACCAATGATTTGGTCATTTTCACATTGCTGTTTATGGGAGCTTACTGAGGTCAAATTGGTTGCTGTTTCCAACATTGCAACAATGACCCTACTTTAAAAGTACTTTGTTGGACTAAGCGTTCGGGGACGTCTGGAGGATGTGAAAGGTGCCATTTAAATGCAAGTTATTTCTTTCTGGGTCTGACTCAGAACACAGTCTAATGAGACCAGCAGTTTCACTCTATTGGGAAAAGTCATGAATAAAACTAGAGTCTGGTGTTGGTTTTAGAATTGTTCTTTTCACCCTCCCAGAGTCCGCAAGAGCCACGGTCCAAGAGGGTAGCGAAGAGCCAGATGGACGGAGAACTACCACATGTAAAATGAAGAGTCCCAGAACCAAGCAAGCTATTATTAAGGAATTAATTATTTATCAGGATTACACAAGCTTTGATCAGTCTGTTGTTGGAGAGAAGGTCGGAAGTGCTTTGCAGATGAATGCTGACAGTTAGCAAACATCCCAGATTTTTTAAATTGGGCGTTCTGAGATTTATATAAAAAAACACACAAAGCGCTGGAAAAGGTCAGCAGGTTTGGCAGCATTGTGAAGAGAGAAAAACGGAGTTAATATTTCAAGTCCAACATGACTTTTCTTCGGATGCCCGTTTAGCTGAGATGAGCTGAGGGAGTTGTGGTTTGATACAGCCAGGGACAGGGTGGATAGTCTGTTGCAGGCTCTCTCCGGGCTAAGTGGATTTGTGCAGCATGTGCTCCAGATCGCAGTTGTTAAGAACTTTTCTTAATGCCAGCTTTTCATATTAAAGCGAATGTTTCACTGTACGGTACATCTGAGCGAGCGGACTCCCTGGCTGCAGAGATCCTTTAACGAAATGAACAAGCGATTGTGTCCTTTCTAGCAAAACTGCCGGCGGGGTGGGTAGCTCACTGCGTTTTTCCTGCGGTGTTTCAACTGCAACACGTTGCCATGACTTTTTGCAGGTAAGGGTGCTTTTAACTTTCTATTTCCGGTGGTGACCTCTATTTCCCTGGTTAAGTTTGGGCGCAAGAAATATCCCCGTGAAGAGCGTGTTCCATTTGAGGCATAAGATAGAATCGAACCCGCGGGTTTGCTCGATCGGATCGAATTGAGTCTTGAGATGGAAATAGCTCAGTGTTGCCATCCAGCCTGCAAATGCTGATAAACAACGCAAGTACTGCAGCTTGAGAGAGGAGAGGGGGGTGGGGAGAGAGACCCTTTTAAAACAGGAATCTATGCATGCGTTTCGGGAGATGAGTGGATTGGATCTATGTGATGTATCAGCTGTTTGAAGTTGTCTGGATGAGGTATGTAAATATGGGTTCGCGTGTAAGTATTCGATATTGCATTTGTTTCAACTATACTGGAGATTGACTTTAATGACTTAACGGGCGATGATCTTATTTATATCAGATTGTCAAGGGTTTTGGAGAAGTGAATCAGTATACGGTCGCCACCAATTAAAACCAATAGGGAAATCAGAGGAAACTTCTTCACCTAAAGTATGTAAAAAAAAATGTGAACTTGCTGCCACAGGGAGTAGTTGAAGCGAATAGTATAGATTTCTTTAAGGGACTTGATGGCTATGAGAATAGATTTAGATGAGAAAGGATGGGAGCAGGTTTGAGTGGAACATAAACACCGGCATGGACTACTTGGGCCGAATGGCCGATTCTGTGCCATATATCCTGTGTAATTACTTTAAACAGTGGAAGTACAACTAAGAGACATTAAGTCCATAAATATACTAGGATTTATATCAGGGAATGTATTTTCACTCACGGAGCAAGCACCATATGGAATAATCTTTCTGAAAGTTTAAAACCCTGGTTCAGTGGTAGCACTCTCACCTCTGAATGTTGTGGATTCAAGTCCCACGCCAGAGATTTCAGCATACAATCTAGGCTGACACTTCAGAGCGGTAGTGAGGGAGTGCTGCACTTTGAGAGGTGCTGTCTGCCAGATGAGATGTTAAACCGAGGCCCTGCCTCCTTCCTAAGGTGGATGCAAAATATCAGATAGCTCTATTTTGAAGAATGGAGGAGTATTTTTATTTCTCAGCCAATGATAACATTGGCGTTTGTGGAACTTGCTGTTTGCAAATTACTGTGTTTCCTACATTAGGACAGTAATTACTTGTCACTTAAATGGTAGTGGAACACTTTGGGATGTCCCAAGATTGTGAACTCTGCTATGTAAATACAAATCTTTAACCAGAAGTTAGATGCTGCATTGGGGGATGTTGCGATCACTGAATGAATTAAGATGGGCTCAGTGGTGCACTGTAATTATTTTGTTAATTTAAAAAAGATTGGCTAGAGCTCAAAAAAACAAAGAGACACCTTTGTTATATCATAGTTAGAAACAGGAGCGGGAGTAGGACATTTGGCCCTTTGAGCCTGCTTAATCATTCAGTAAGATCATGGCTGATCGGGTTATGATAAGCTGCACCCTCCTGTCTGCCCCCATAACCTTTGACATCAGGAAGTACCACTGCATCTGCGGTTGCTCAGGGCCTTCCTAGGCACATTCAGATCAGTTTTGCATCTATGTGCTTCTGTATGAGATGTACTGCATAAAGGATTGAATTCTTTATAAAGATATTGGTTACTTTTTGGTTTTCTTCCTTTTTTTGCTTCAGCTCATGCCATTTGTAGTCTCTGGGATATCTATCTTCCATTCCTTTTTAATCATGTTCTGTATTTAACCACTAAATACTTTGCATGGCTAAGACTAACCCACATCTTGGCCTCTCTTGCTTCAGTGTTATCCAAGATAGCCTCATGGACTGTGACTATGAAACAGTGCTTGGCAGCTCTGTGGGCTAATTCACTGGCACAACAATGTATAGCATCACCAACAACTTTATCCAACATTTCCAAGGAGCAACATTTTCAGAAGTTCTTGTGTTATCTAAGATTGGAGCTTGGAAACTGCATGAATAGATATTTATGAACTGTTCCACTTGTTGAACAGAAAAAAATGTATTAATCAGGGTGGTTTGTTGTGACCAATATTTATCTCTCAATCACAGAAAATGGTCCTTATCACTTTGCTGTTTGTGGGAGCTTGCTGTGTGCAAATTGGCTGCTGCATTTCCTTCATTACAACAGTGACTGTTTTTATTCGATCGTTGAATGTGGGCTTTGCTGGCTCGGCCAGCATTTATTGCCCATTCCTAATTGCCCTTGAGAAGGTGGTGGTGAGCTGCCTTCTTGAACTGCTGCAGTCCGTGTGGTGTAGGTACCCCCACAGTGCTGTTAGGAAGGGATTTCCAGGATTTTGACCCAGCAACAATGAAGGAACGGGGATATAATTTCAAGTCAGGATGGTGAGTGATTTGGAGGGGAACTTCCAGGTGGTGGTGTTCCCCTCTATCTACTGCCCTTGCCCTTCTAGGTGGTAGTGGTTGTGGGTTTGGAAAGTGCTGTCTGAGTAGCCTTGGTGAATTCCTGCAGTGCATCTTGTAGATGGTACACACTGCTGCTACAGTGCAACGGTGTTGGAGCGAGTGAATGTTTGCGGGATGTGGTGCCAATCAAACAGGTTGCTTTGTCCTGGACCGTGTCAAGCTTCTTGAGTGTTGTGGGAACTGCACTTATCCAGATAAGTGGGGAGTATTCCATCATGCTCCTGACTTGTGCATTGTAGATGGTGGACAGGCTTTGGCGAGTCAGGAGGTGAGTTACTCGTCGCAGGATTCCTAGCCTCTAACCTGCTCATGTAACCAACACTATTTATATGGCTGGTCCAATTCCATTTCTGGTCAATGGTAACCTCAGGATATTGGTAATGGGGGATTTAGTGATGGTAATTCCATTGAACGTCAAGGGTGATGGTTAGATTCTCTCTTGAAGATGGTCATTGCCTGGCACTTGTGTGGCACAAGTGTTAATTGTCACTTGTCAGTCCAAGCCTGGATATTGTCCAGGTCTTGCTGCATTTGGACATGGACTGCTTCAGCATCTGAAGAGTCACGAATGGTGCTGAACGTTGTGCAATCATCAGCAAACATCCCCACTTCTGACCTTATGATGAAATAGCTAAGATGGTTGGGCTGTGGATGCTACCCTCAGGAACTCCTGCAGTGATGTCCTGGATCTGAGATGACTGACCTCCAACAACCACAATCATCTTCCTTTGTGCTAGTGGAGAATTTTCCCCTGACTCCAGTTTTGCTAGGGCTCCTTGATGCCACACGCGGTCAGATATGGCCTTGATGTAAAGGGCAATCACTCTCACCTCACCTCAGGAGTTCAGGTCTTTTGTTCATGTTTGAACCAAGGCAGTAATAGAGTCACAATGATGGAAAATTGTGACTGAGTGAAATTTACCTAATAACCTCACCAGTTAACCAAAAGCATTGAACTGTTTAAAGAGGACCTGCTTTTAAAAAAAAACAAGAAAATACACTGACCAAAAATGGGTGCCATGAGTCACCTGATGTCTGATGTTATAAGTTAACCACTTTTCTGGAAAATTCCTATATGGATTGCATTGCAGGCCTGCCCTGACCTGTTGCCTGGAATTCCACACCTGGGAATGTCAAGGTCTACTTCCAAAAAGCAACTTTAAAAGGAGGCATTAAAAATGCAAAATGCTGGACTTTAATTGACTATAACCCTGTCAAGACAACTTCAAGACTTACCAGCCAGATACCCAATAGGTATTCAAAATCCCCTGGAAAAACTCAGCAGGTCTGGCAGCATCGGCGGAGAAGAAAAGAGTTGACGTTTCGAGTCCTCATGACCCTTCGACAGAACTTGAGTTCGAGTCCAGGAAAGAGCTGAAATATAAGCTGGTTTATATAAATATAAGCTGGTTTATATTTCAGCTCTTTCCTGGACTCGAACTCAAGTTCTGTCGAAGGGTCATGAGGACTCGAAACGTCAACTCTTTTCTTCTCCGCCGATGCTGCCAGACCTGCTGAGTTTTTCCAGGTAATTCTGTTTTTGTTTTGGATTTCCAGCATCCGCAGTTTTTTTGTTTTTTTCAAAATCCCCTGTTGGTTTATACTATTTTGAAATTGTCAAAAGTTTCTGAGATGCAAGATCAAAAATGTGATCACTTGTTCTGTAACAATGGATGCCAGACATGTAAATCAAATTTGTTATTAGAATATAGAGACAGGAGGTTTAAGAATTGGTTTGACACAACAAAAACAGAAAGAAAAATTGAAGTCATCTGAAAACAATGCTGAAGGAAGCAGTAAGGAATCTCTCTCTCTCTCTCTTCTCTCTCTCTTCCCTCTCTCTCTTTCTGAAGCTGAAGTTGACTCCAGCAAAGTGCAGTTACTTGAACTTCAATTCAACTCCAGGACTTTAAAGGAAACCAGTTAACTTCAAATGGCCACAATGTTCAACAATCTTTGCCTCAAGGACAAGCACAAAACAAGAAACTTACAGAATACTGAAAGGCCTGGATAAAGTGGATGTGGAGAAGATGTTTCCATTAGTAGGAGAGACTAGGGCTGAGGGCACAGCCTCAGAGTAAAGGGAAGACCTTTTAGAACAGAGATGAGGAGAAACTTCTTTAGCCAGAGAGTGGTGAATCTATGGAATTCATTGCCACAGAAGGCTGTGAAGGCCAGGTCATTGAGTGCATTTAAGACCGAGATAGATAGGTCCTTGATTGGTAAGGGGATCAAAGGTTACGGGGAGAAGGCGGGAGAATAAGGTTGAGAAACTTATCAGCCACGATTGAATGTGGAGCAGACTCGATGGGCCGAATGGCCTAATTTCTGCTCCTATGTCTTATGGAAGTACTACAGCTTTTTATGGAAGCAAAGGACTTAGTTGTATATTCTTTTAACTTGTACTTGGACTCTAACTTCTTTCTTCTGAGATCTGTGTGTCTGTGTGCTCTTATTTTCTTTCTTGGGTTTCGTAATTAATAAACTTACTCTTTCTTTGACTTAAGAAAAACTGCTTATTTGGCTCGTTATTATAAAGTAAATACAGTTAGATTGGAAAAGGCATTTATGGGGAAAATAATTTTTTTAAAAAACCTTTGTTGTGACCAACCAAGGGTGCTGAATAAAGGGGAGCCAGTTCACTCCTCCTCATCTGGTGGTAACAATATTATTCACTTCTGCTGGGATTCTTCACACATGTGGGAGCTTTTTCACGTGATAAATCTGATTTGAAGTGCTGAATTACGGATTCAGACTAGATTGATATCAGCTGAGTAGCGGTGTTGAGACTACACACAGCAACACTGTGGCTTGGTATAGCTTAAGAAAAGATTGTGATTTATTTACGCGATGGATAATCGCTGCCTGGGTGTTTTTGCTCCTAAGGTGTGATGGAAAGTCTCCCGTTTTAAGAAATAATCATATCTGGACCCTGGATAGAAAGAGACAGTTGGGCTGAGTGGCCTTGCCTCATTTCTGTTTTTTTTTCTTGAATGAAGGAAAAATAACATCTTTTTGACAAATAAGTTACTCACAATTGCAGCTAAGTTGACACTTGTGGGTGTCCTTGACCAGAACTCAGCAATAATTTGTTCCGAAACCTGGAGAAAGATATACTTGAATAAATTAACAGCTCCCTGGTCACCTGTAATAATAACATCAAGGTCAGTTTGTGGAAGGAGAGATAAGGAGTGACCCTATTAAAGGAAGGAATAGAGAGAGATTGAGAAGGAGAATAGAGAGAGAATATTGAGTACGTTTATCAGCAAATAGAAGGGTGAAATGAGAGAGATCATTTTGGAGAGATGGTCACTATCATCTTGATATATCTTTGTCCGACCATACTGCTGTTCACAGATAAAGGATTAATATTCATGGTTTCTTCCCCTTTTTCTGTCCATCTCTCATTCGCTTATCTCTCATCCCTCACTCTCTCGAGGAAATGTTGTTAGGCTGGGGAAAAACTCAATGCAGAGAAAGAACCTGCGTGACCGCAGGATATAAACAAGTGGGTGATAGGTGCTGTTGTGGGGATGGAAGGTGAGAACTTGTTGGAGATGTGTGGATCTTGTTGAGATGGAAGGAAAGAGAACAATTATGGGAAGAAATGCAATTATATATTTTACAATATTTTGAGTGAGTGTGCTGTCAATGAGAAAAGAGCGGGGGTGGGGTTGGGGGTGGAGGGGTTGCAGGAATGGTAAAGAGTCTGGACAAAATCTTCAGCCCCAATATCAAGTTGGAGTTGTGATGGTTGTGCAAACTGTGACGGGAGAGGGGACACAGGATCTATGAGACAAGTATGAGTGCAAGAATTATGTTTCAGCCTTGAATATTAAACCCTTTATCTGTGAACAGCAGTATGGTTGGGCAAAGATATATCGAGATGATGGTGAGGGTAAGCGAATGAGAAATGGATAGGAAAAGGGGAAGAAACCATGGGAAGAATTTTCTGTTTGATGTGCGGGGGGCCCCACATAAATTACGCACGGGGACGTAGGGCGAGCGTCCCGACGACACTGCGCGCCATTGTGATATTTCACTGGGCGGGTGCGTGATGAAGTGTGATGCACACTCGCTATTAATTAACAGGCTAGTTAGGGCCCTTAAATCGTCAATTGACGCTGATTTTCAGGCACCCGTGCGATCTTTGGCTTGGCGCACGGGTGCAATGGGTAGGCAGGTAAGAGACTTTTTAATAAAACTCATCCACGGGCGGGATAAGAGGGCTCAGTGGGGTCGTCAATCTGGTCTGTGAGTATTTATTGCAGAAAGTTTTTTAAACTTGCCTGTGTGATCTGTAGCAGTTCAGAACAAATTCCAGCAGCTTTCTCTGTACTTTGAACCTTCAGGTCAGCACTCTGCAGTCAGTAATCTTTATCGGGCCTGCAGCTTTCTGGAGGCCTCCTTTTAGCCTGGGTGTGGGTTCTGACATGTCCACTGGAGGCAGCTCCTCTGAGGAGGAAGGAAAGGCTAGAATAAGGAGGAGGCCAGGAGTGCACATTCAGCCTCCAGGGGAGCCACCTTTGGGAGTACAGGCACAGGGACAAGGGGCGCAGGGCCAAGAGGTAGTTCAAGGTGGAAGGGGCCGCAGAAGATGCCACTATCCTGCTGTCAGGGTATACAAGCGGAGAAGCAGCTACCTCAATATGTCTGAGGTACAGAGCCGAAGGAGGCTTCGACTCTCAAGGGAGACAGTCACTACATCTGTCAGATGATTGGCCCTGAGATCTCCCCTAACTATGTGGGAGGACACCCCATGCCAGTGGCTCTGAAGCTCACAGTTGCCCTCAACTTCTATTCCTCGGCTCCTTCCAGGGCTCGGTGGGTGATCTTTGCGGTGTTTCCCAATCATCTGTCCACACTTGTGTCAAGCAGGTTACAGACGTACTGTTCAGGTATGCATTGACCTTCATCCATTATTGCTGGGACCAGGCAAGCCAGACACAGCGAGCCAGAGGCTTCGCGGCCATTGCTGTCTTCCCCCGTGTCCAGGATGCAATAGATTGTACACATGTGGCCATCAAGGCGCAGCAGGTGAGCCAGGTACTTTCGTCAACAGGAAGGGCTTCCACTCCATTAAAGTGCAGATAGTGTGTGATCACAGGTTGCTGATTCTACAAGTCTGTGCCAGATACCCAGGCAGCTCCCGCGACACCTACATCCTCAGACACTCTCAGGTGCTGAGGCTCTTCAGTGCTCCAGCCCGGCTGGATGGATGGCTGCTGGGTGACAAGGGCTATCCCCTCAGAAGGTGGCTAATGACTCCCCTCCGCCATCCAAGAACAGAAGCTGAGCAGCGCTACAATAGGAGCCTCGCCTCCACAAGGGCTGTGGTGGAGAGAGCCATTGGTCTTCTCAAAATGCTCTTCCGTTGCCGGGTCTGCTCGGGGCGCACTCCAGTACGATCCAGATTGTGTCTCGGTGATAGTGGTTGCATGCTGCTCTATCCCACAATCTTGTGCTGGAAAGGGGGGACGCAGTGGACGATGAAGACGTTGACACAGTGGATGCAGCTGCACACGATGAGTCCAGCAGTGATTCTGAGGATGAGGAAGCACAGGGGAATGATGAGGGGCAAACGCTGACCCAGGACTACACCAAGGAGGCAGGGACACCCGGGAGACTTTAATCCAATGATCCTTCAGCTAGCTCCACACAACTGGATAAGGAGGACCAGCCTTGCCTGGCGCTTCCATGCTCAGCACTTAAGTGCTACATCTGACATGTCATCAGCTGCAACTAAGGGCTTTGGACATAAACCTCAATGTCCACTCAAACACTCATGACATGTACGTACAACATACAAATGCAGCACAAGGGAGCCACCCGCCACCATGGTAAAACATCTGGATTTAATTTTATCCATTATATGGTCAAACAAAATGAAAGCAAAACATTTTTCAAACATCAAGAAATAATAATTCTCTAATCTAGGGCCAACACAAAAGCACCAGTGAGAAGCCCGTGGTTTGCCTAAGATGCCTTATGCTTACATTTTCAGGCGCTACATCTTGGTGTTGCCCCATCGCTCGGAGTGGCTTGTGAGACAGCCTGCTGACTCTGCTGTCCTGTTGGCATCGATGACCTTGGTGGTCGTCGTCTAGCCCGTGGAGCCTGTGCAGGCCCTGCCTGGGAGGGATCTGCCAGGACCACAGCTGGCATCTCCCCAGTCGTTGCAACCTCACCTGATGAAGCGGTCACTGGGAGAGCGGCGGAGCAGCTGATCCGGCTGATCTCATCCAGAACGCCCTGAGAGGTGCCCGCAGGTACGCCAGGTAGCTGCTCCACCGGAACAAAAACAGAATTACCTGGAAAAACTCAGCAGGTCCGGCAGCATCGGCGGAGAAGAAAAGAGTTGACGTTTCGAGTCCTCATGACCCCTCGACAGCTGCTCCACCGATGTGAGGTCATCCTGGACCTCCCTGCTCACCACCGATGGATGGGCAACGAGCTGGAAAGCTTGAAGCCCACACCATCTCCCACATTGGCACTGACCAGCTGTGGCCACTGGCACTGTGAGGGCTTGCAGGTCCAAGCGTATCCCCAGGAGAAGCTGCTTGTTCTCCTGGAGGAGCCTCTGCACGAGAGTCATCACTCTCTCCATGGAGGAAGCATAATGCCCTGACATGAGGCTCTTTGCATCAGTGATGCTCCGCGTGGACTCCTCCACCATGGACACCAAGCGAAGCATAGTCTCATGTAACACTCCCAGATGCTCCCGCACACCCGGCCGGATTTCCTGCAGCTGCTGCATCGTAGGCGACTCCAGAGGCACATCATCACGTCCTGACTCAGCATGTGCCTGGTCCCCTGCAGTCCCCCAGTTGCTGGCGCCATTGGCATTCTCTGTCTCTGCCAGCTCCTCCAGTGACTGTAAAGTGCCCTCTCCGCTGTGCGCCGGGACACTAGCCGATGTTGCAATGCCCACCAAGGTGCTAGTATCTGTGCTGGTGCCTGCCTCACAGAAATGGTGTGATGCAAGTGACAGTTGAGGGCCCTCAGGTGTGAGAGGGGGCATCTGGAATTGCTCCTGGTGGACAGCCTCTGATGATGCTGAAAATAACAGCAAGGACAGTGGATCAGTTAGCGTGCACACAGTGACACACTTCATCCCTTTCCCCCTGGCTCATTATGTGCTCAACCTTCCAGAATCTATAGAGATGAACATTGGTGGGGTGGCAAACATTACAGGCAAATACAGGTGGGCTGGTCAGATGGCCTAAGGAATGCCAACTGGAATGTTATGTGGATAAGTGTGAGGTGATGCACTTGGGCAGGAGAAACAAGGCATGGCAATACACGAGGAATGGTAGGACTGTGGAAAGTAAGGACGATCAGAGGGACCTTGCTGGGCATGTCGACAGGCCCATTAAGGTAGCGGGACAGGTACATACAGGTTTAAGAAAGTAAATGTCATATTTGCCTTTCTTAGCCGAGGAATAGAATATAGGAACAGGGAGGTCATGTTGCAAGTGCAGAAAACACTGCCTAGGCCACAGCTATAGTTCTGTGTGCAGTTGTGAAATGTGCTTCACAGGAGGGATGTGATTGGAGTGGAGAGAGTGCAGAGGTCATTGACCAGGATGCTGGCTGGGCTGGAGAGTTTGAGTTATGAGGAGGTTATTTCCCCTGGAGCAGAGGAGATTGAGGGGTGACATTATTGAGCTTTATAATATTATGAGGGGCATAGATAGGGTTGACAGAAAGGAACTTTTGCCCTTGGCGGAGGGATGAGTAACCTGGTGGCATTGATTTAAGGTAAGGGACATGAGGTGGACAGGTGAGGTGATGAGGAACTTTCCGCACACAGTAATGCAGGACGCACTGCCTGAAAGGGTGGTGGACGCAGAAACCCTCCTAACATGTAATAAGTATTTGGATGTGCAATTGTGATGCCATGGCATGCAAAGCCATAGGGTTAGTGGTCAAAAATGGGATAAGGTGACTTTGGAAGGTGGTTGACACGCGCATCTTCGAAGGGCCAAGGGACCTTTGTCTATGATCCACACGTCTGACTCTATCAGTCTGTGAATGAGCAATGTTGCAACAATAACAAATCAAACAATCATTAGTGCTATGGATGGTGGGAGGACTGTTAGCCTCAAATACCTGGCCGCTTCACCCCAACTTCATCAACACCTTTAGACCTGGGCACAACGTATTTTGCTAATACTTTAGCTCAAGTATTTCAACTAGACGTATCAATGGGATCATCAATATGGGGGCATTTATTACATTTGTTTCATAATATTCAGTGCTTTAATTAGGCAAACTTTTCAAAAGATTTCCAGATCATTACTGTTATCAAGTTCAATTGCCTCTCAAGCTCCAGGGCCTCTTGCTCGAAACGGCTCAAAATCAGCAACTGGGCCTGGCCGCTTCCAGTCTGCAAATGCTCACAGGCATTGTGATTATTTTTCTCCTGAAAAACAGAGAAGACCATTCATTGTGGCTAATCGCACATGGACTCTATGCGCACACCGCACCCCAACTATAGTGGCCCCTATCAGGCCTTCAGTGCCTCCTGTTCAAACTACTGCAGATCAGTCACAAAAATAAAATTCGACTGCTCCAAACCCACCCTCCCAATGGCCACCCTTGGACACATTCTGCATCCATCACTTTAAGAAAAACACGGTCTTAGCTCCCATGGCAAGGAGGCGCAACTTGGTGCAGCATCGAGCGCAGCAGATGTCTCTTGCCCATGACACCTTGAGGCTCCCCTTCCACAATCTCAACACCATGAATGGAGTTCATGTTGGAGTTCTGAGTATGCGCCTGGCTGCATCTCCTGCAGGTTGCCCCCAGACTAGTCATGTGTGACTAAGACCAACACGTGGTGCATGGTAGAACCCATCTCCTCATGAACCACTCAGGCTGATCTAAGCATGGGCACTATCTGCTTGCCCACCCAGCGAATGAGAAATGCCCAACATGATTCGATGCAGTCCCGACAGTAAGACTTGTTGGGGGGGGGCATCAAAGGCTAAGGCTACCTGCTGGGTTAAATGCCCAACACCAACATGGTACTCACCCTTCCAGAGCACATCAAATCGTTGAAGTGCTTACGGCACTGGATCCAGGTGCACCGCACCACGTCGCGGGAGCTCACCACCTCCGCCACCTCCTCCCAGGCACTGTGAAGAGGGATCAAATTACAGACAAAATCCACTTGTTTGTGAAGCATTAATTGTCTAGCTAAATCCCAGCTGTTCAAGAAACAATACTGAATGATGTTAGATCCAGAGACACAAAGAAGCATTTCATAATAGGCTGATTGATTGTCTCACTAACTAGTGCTTTAAGAAAATGGTAAATATCAGAAAAAAGGTCCCATCTTATTTGTGCAATGATCTGTGAATGGTGCAGAGTTGATTGTGTATGCCTGCAGGCTTGATACAATTATTTTTGATCCTTGGTGTATTGCAATAAACTAAAACCCCAAATCAATAATGCTGTAAGCATTTTGAGTCATGATATTGAGAATGCCCTTGAAAGCTAATTGTTCCATGCTAGTATTAATAATGGATCATTTGCATGTAGTATCTGCAAAAGCATCGATCTGGTCTCAGTTATAATGAAAAATAACGATACATCATCTTCTATTTCCAATATGTGGATTGGATAACAACATATGAAAGGCAGGCTGAGTAAGTGAAGAGTTTAATGTAGGAGGAAGAAAGAGATTGCATTTTTGTACCACACTTCAGAGCCAGTGAATGAATTTTGATCTCTTATCACTGTAGAGAATGCAAAGATATCTTCTAAAAAAAAAGCAACAGTGTTGCTGCCTAACAACAGGGGTCCAGCGAGGCAGGTACTCCTGATTTGTGTCTTCAGTTTTGATTTAACATCGTTTTGCGCAGCTGTGCGTTGTCGTTTTGCATTATTGTGCTTCGTTTTGCATCATTGTTTCTTGATGTAATGTCAGGTCCCATGACTTTTAAAAAATTCATTCACAGGATGTGGGCTTCACTGGCTGGGCCAGCATTTATTGCCCATCCCTAGTTGCCCTTGAGAAGGTGGTGGTGAGCTGCCTTCTTGAACTGCTGCAGTTCATGTGGTGTAGGTACACCCACAGTGCTGTTAGGAAGGGAGTTCCAGGATTTTGACCCAGCGACATTTAAGTAATGGGGATATATTTTCAAGTCAAGATGGTGAGTGATTTGGAGGAGAACCTCCAGGTACTAGTGCTCTGTCTATCTGCTGCCCTTCTCCTTCCAGATGGTAATGGTAGTGGGTTTGGAAGGTGCCGTCAAAGGAGCCTTGGTGAATTTTTGCAGTGCATCTTGCAGATACTACACACTGCTGCTACTGTGCGTCAGTGGTGGTGGGAGTGAATGTTTGTGGATGTGGTGCCAATCAAGTGGGCTGCTTTGCCCTGGACCGTGTCAAGCTTCTTGAGTGTTCTTGACTCAACAAATTCCAAATGAGGTTCCTTTGCAAGTTGGTTGGAGGCATACAAGCTGGTTAGGTCTTAAGTGCCTCTATCTTACACACACAAACTCCTTTCTTTATATACCTAGCTTTCCCTTTGAATCTAAATTTTCCATTGTATCACTAGGTCTTTTGAACTTCAGCTCTTCTGATAATAGTACCCCTTTCATAGCATCAAATTTATTAGTACAAAAAAACACATTGTTTGGCTTCTTCTAGATAATTGCAAGATTTTACCCACAGTCTTGAATGGTTTTTTCATGTAAATGAATTACTTTACCTTACTGTTCACCCAATTAACATGTCGAAGCCACCAGACATCAAAACACCCAGACTAGCTGGCTTTAATCCAATTAAGACACACACAGACACACACCTAGACACAGACCCCCACTAGAATTCTATTTTAAAAAATAATTTCCAATAATATTATACATGTTAATATCTCTTCATCACATTCCCCTCCATTTCAAAAAATGAACCATCATAATTTTAAAAACTGGTTTCATTCTTAATGATCCATCTTACACTTTCTCCTATACATATTACACTATTGCATTATCAGATGCATGCATTAACATCCAGGTTTAAAAATGTCCAATTTTCCCTTTAAGTTTCAAACTC
This sequence comes from Carcharodon carcharias, assembly GCF_017639515.1. NCBI lineage: Eukaryota > Metazoa > Chordata > Chondrichthyes > Lamniformes > Lamnidae > Carcharodon > Carcharodon carcharias. Next base: position 61,361,199 of record NC_054483.1, on the reverse strand, counting down.
TTGACAATACATCTGCAAACAGATTTTCTCGTCCAGCCACATGTATAGTCTGTAGATTAAATGGTTGCAGTAATAAACTCCATTCTGAATAGCCTTGCATTTATGTCTCAAAATTTGTCCAGAAACTTTAAAGGATTGTGGTCTGTATAAACAATTTTCTGACAAATTGTTTGCTGTATAGGTGTCAAAATGCCGTAATGCTAACACCAAACCCAACGTCTCCTTTTCAACTGTTGAATATCTTCACAGTTGTGCATCCAACTTCTATGAAAAATACCCGATCAGTTTTAATTCCAGTGTCATCTACTTGTAACAGTACGGCCTCAATTCCTATATCGCTTGCGTCAATGGCCAACTTAAATTGCTTGGCATAATTGGGTACAGCCAACACTGGTGTTGTAGTTAATACAGTTTTCAAACTGTCAAATGCCTTCAGACACTCCAGTATCCATTGAAACTTCTTGTTTTTTAATAGCTCAGTCAGTGGAGCAACCACTTGGCTAAAATTTGGTACTAATTTCCAGTGAAACCCACTCATGCCCAAAAATCTCAGAACTTCATTTTGTTGTAGGCACTGGGAAATCCTCGATAGCCTTGACTTTCACATCTCTTGGAGCCACCTTACCATGTCCAAAGGTATGGCCCAGATATGTAACTTGCGCTTTTGCAAATTCACTTTTACCTAAGTTCATCACCAAATTAGCTTCTTGTAATTGAGAAAATAATTCTTCCAGATGCTGTAAATGCTCATTTCACGTCTGACTGAAAACTATTAAATCATCAATATAAACAGCACAATTGCTTAGACCTGCAATTACTTTGTTTATCAGTCTTTCAAATGCCGCACTGCATTCTTCATACCAAATGGCATGACTTTAAACTGATATAGTCTATTTGTTGTCGCAAAGGCCGATATTTCCTTTGCTCTCTCTGATGCCGGTACTTGGCAATATCCTTTTTAGTAAGTCGATCTTTCTGATAAATTTTGATTGTCCCTTTTTCTTAATGCAATCTTCCAACCATGGTATAGGATAGGAATCCACTTTTGTCACCATATTCACCTTTCGATAGTCCACAAAGAGCCTTTGTGTTCCACCTGGGTTCGGTCCAGCACAATAGGCGAACTCCAGTTACTGCAGCTAGACTCAAAGATCAATTTTGAAGCATGAAATCAATTTCTTTCAGTACTTGTGATAACTTTGCAGGATTTAATCTATAACGGTGCTGCTTTATTGAAGATGAAACTTGTACAGACACATCGGGCAGAATGTTTTGGCTGACGTGCAGGTGGCGGAGCCCGCATGTCAACGCTTAAAATGTTGTGCGCTGATGTCACGCGAGCATCCCGATGTCAGCGTGCAGCATCGTGATACTTCAGTCGGCGGGCGCGCTCAGCAGTGGGACACGTGCCTGCCATTAATTAAAGGCCTTGTTAAGGCCCTTAACTTGCTAATTGTCTAGGATTTTGAGGGGCCCGTGTGAACTTCGGGTCGGCGCACGGGCCCAACGGGCAGGCGGGTAGGAGAATTTTAAATAAAAGTCATGCACTGGCGGGATATGTGGACTCAGAGGGGTTTTCATGATTTCCATTAAGTTTTAATTGCAGAAAGTGTTTTAAAGTTGCCTGTGTGATTGTTAGCAGTTCACATCGATTTCCAAGTGCTTTTTGTGTACTTTGAAACCAGTCTGCAGAAAGTCATCTTTCTTGGGCCTGCAGCTTTCTGAAGGCCCCCATTTAGCCTGGGGATATAGGTTCAGACATCTCCACTGGTGGCAGCTCCTCTGAGGAGGAAGGGAAGGATAAGGAGGAGAATAAGGAGCAGGCCAGGACAAGACAATCAGCCTCCAGGGGAGCCAACTTTGGGAGGCCAGGTGCAGGCACAAGGGGTGCAGGGCCAAGAGGTTGTCCAAGGTGCAAGGGGCTGCAGAAAATGCCACAATCCTGCTCCCAGGGTATACAGGTGGCGAAGCAGCTACCTCAATGTGACTGAGGTGCAGTGCCGAAGGAGGATCCAACTCTCAAGGGAGAAAGTCAACCATATCTGTCAGATGATTGGCCCTGAGATCTCCCCTAACTGTGTGGGTGGACACCCCATGCCAGTGGCTCTGAAGCTCATAGTTGCCCTCAACATCTATGCTTCTGGCTCCTTCCAGTCTCGGTTGGTGATCTTTGTGGTGTCTCCCAATCGACTGTCCACACTTGTGTCAAGCAGGTTACAGACATTCTGTTCAGATGGGTATCCACCTTTATCTACTTCTGCTGTGACCAGGCAAGCCAGACACAGCGAACCGAAGGCTTTGCTGCCATTGCTGGCTTCCCCCGTGTCCAGGGTGCTATAGACTGTACACATGTGGCCATCAAGGCGCCAGTAGGTGAGCCCAGTGCCTTCGTCAACAGGAAGGGCTTCCACTCCATGAACGTGCAGATAGTGTGTGATCACAGGATGCTGATTCTACAAGTCTGTGCAAGGTATCCAGGCAGCTCCCAAGACGCCTACATGCTTGGACACTCCCAGGTGCCGGTATTCTTCAGAGCTCCGGCTTGGCTGGATGGTTGGCTGCTGGGTGACAAGACTATCCCCTCGGAAGGTGGCTCATGATGCCTCTCCGCCATCCAAGAGCAGAAGCTGAGCAGCGGTACAATAAGAGCCAGGGCACCACAAGGGCGGTGATGGAGAGAGTCTCTCCAAATGCGCTTCTGTTGCCTGGACCTCTCAGGGGGCACACTCCAGTACATCCCAGATCACGTCTCTCTGATTGTGCAGGGCACAGCAGACCACCACTATCTTGCGCTGGAAAGGGGGGATGCAGTTGATGATGAAGACCTTGACGCCCTGGATGAGGCTGCACATGATGAATCCAGAAGTGGCTCAGAGGATGAGGAAGCACAGGGCGATGATGAGGGGCAGCATGCCGACCGACTACTACACCAAGGAGGCAGGAACACCTGGGATAATTTAATCCAACGAACCTTCAGCTAGCTCCACACACATGGATCAGGAGGACCAGTATTGCCTGGCACTTCCACAGGTGGCACTTAGGTGCTCCATCTTCCACCTCATCAGCTGCAACTAAGGCTTAGTACAGAAACATCAATGTCCACTCAAACACTCATGATATGTCTGTGCAACAGACAAATGCAGCAGAAAGGAAACACCCTCAGCCATGGTAAGAAAAGTGGACTTTATTATGTCCAAAATATAACAGAAACTTCTCCAATGCAAACATAAGTATATTTTTCTCTTTTCTAAGGCCAACACACAATCACCAGTGACATACCCGTTGAGTGCCTAACGTGCCTTATGCTTACTGGGTGCCACCCCATTGGCCAGAGTGGCTTGTGAGACAGCCTGCTGACTCTGCTGTCCTGTTGGCCTCGATGACCATGGCGGGCATCCTCTGGCCCGTGGAGCCTGTGATGGACTCGCCTGGGAGGGAGAGGCCAGTTCCAGAACTGACATCTCCCCAGTTGTCACAGCCTCAACGGATGCAACGGTCACTGGCAGAGGGGCGGAGGAGCTGCTGCCCTCATCCGGAGCGCCCTGAGAGGAGCTCGCAGCGACGACAGGCAACTGCTGTGTCGATGTGAGGTCCCATTGGACCTCCCTGCTCACCGCAGATGCATGAACAGTGAGTGCCGACGCTTGGTGCCCACAACATCTCCCACATTGGGAATGACCACCTGTGGCCAGTACCACTGTGAGGGCTTGCAGGTCAGAGCGCATCCCAGTCAAAAGATTCTCCATCTGATCGAACACCCTCTCCATGAGAGTCGCCAACCTCTCAGTGGAGGAAGCCTGAAGCTCTGCCCTGAGGTTCATGCCATCACTGACACTCTGCCTGGATTCCTCCACCATAGAGATCAACTGAAGCACACCCTCATGCAACCCTGCCAGATGCAAACGCGATTCCTGCCGCATGTCCTGCAGCTGCTGCATTGGTGACAACTCCAGAAGCACGTCATCAGTGCTGGACTCGGCATGTGCCTCGTCCCCTGCAGCCCTCCAGCTGTTGGTGCAATTGGCACTCTCTGTCCCTACCATCTCCTCCATCGATTCTGAAGTGCCCTCTCCACTGTGACCCGGGACACTAGCCGACGGTAAATTCCCCAGCGAGGTGTTTGTGCCTGCTCTGGTGCCTGGCTGGCTGAAATGATGTGCCGCAAGTTGCACGTCTTGGGTCTCAGGTGTGGAGAGGGGTGCCGCAGGGTCGAGGTGCAGGTCGCTCTGGTGGTGACGCTGAAATTAACAACAAGGACATTGCATCAGTTAGCGTACATTCAATACAACCTTTCATCCCTTTCCCCCCCAGCCTCATAAGTCACTCACCCTTCAAGACCCTAAGGAGACGAACTTTGGTGGGGTGGAAAAGAGTCAAGAGGAAGCCCAAACATTAGACACGGATATAAACAGGCTGGTCAGATGGCCTCAGGAATGCCACATGGCATGTTATGAACCAAAGGAGTAGGGAGAGTGCAGAGGTACCTGATCTGGATGCATGCTGGCCTGGAGAGTTGAGGGGCTAAGGAAACATCGCAAACAGTTGCGACATTTTCCGTCAATCACAGAAGATTGATAGGTCACATTATTGACCTTCATTCCGTAAGGAGGGGCATAGACTATGTGGGCAGAAGGCAACATTTCCCCTTGGAGCAGGGATGAGTAACGTGGTGGCACTTATTTAAGTTGAGTACCATGAGGTTCACAGCTGAGCTGCTGAGGACCTTTTGGACAGAGTAATGTGGGGGCGCACTGGCTGAAAGGGTGGTGGAGGTCCCAAACCCCTTAAGATGCAATAACTCTTTGGCTGCGATGCCATGGCATGCTAGGTCATGGGGATAGTGGTCACAAATGGGATAAGGTGACTTTGGAAGGTGGTGGAGATGTGATTCCTCAAGGGGACGAGGGACCTTTGTGTATGACCCACATGTCAGAATGTCTCAGTCTGTGAATGAGCAGTGTTGCAGCATTAACGATTGCAGCAATCATCAGTGGTTTGGATGGTGGGCAGACAAAGTGAATGGGACTGTGGACCTCAAATACCTGGCCGCTGGACCCCAGCCTCGCCACGACCTGCTGCCCTGGCCTCCTGCCTCTTCCCCAGCTCCATGGCCTGCTTCTCAAAGGTTGTGAGGTGCTGGAGCAGGGCATGCCCACCTCCAGTCCTCTGGCACTCCCACTGATTGTGTTCACTTTTTGCCTGCAGAACAGAGAAGAGGATTTATTGGGGCTGATCGCTCATGTACTCTGCACGCACACGCCGCACCCCAACCACAGTGGCCCATCTGGGGCCTCCAGTGGCTCCTGTCCACACTACTGGTGATCAGTCCCCAGAAGATAGTACGGCTGGTCCCAACCCCCTCACCCAACGGCCACCTTGGACACATTCGGCGTCCGTCACTTTGAATAACTCATGGGTCTTAGTGCCCATGGCAAGGAGGCGCAACTAGATGCGGCACCGAGGCCAGTAGATGGCACTTGGCCACAACACCTTGAGGCTTCCCTTCCACCATCTCATCACCATCAATATGGCATGTGTTGGAGTTCTGAGTATGTATCCAGCTGCCTCCCCTGCAGGTTGCCCCCAGACTACTCAAATGCGACAAACACCAACATATGCTGTGGGGAGAACCCATCTGCTCCTCAACCACTAAGGCCATGATGTAAGCATGGTCAGTACCCATTTGTCCACCCAGTGAGCGCCAAATGCCCATTTCAGTAAGGACAGCAAGATGGGGTGGGGGAGGGGTGCTCAAAGTCTAAGGCTACCTGCTGGGTCAAATGGCCAAGGTCAACATGGTACACACCCTTCCAGAGCACAACAAATCATTGAATCTCTTGCGGCACTGCGTTCCTGTGCGCCGCACATCATCATGGGCACTGACAGCGTCACCAACCTCCTCCCACGCCTGCCTGGTGACATGGGGGGTCCTTCTCCCATCTTCCAGATACAATACAACCCGACGGCTGGAAACCTCTTGGGGGAGAACAGCAAGGCAGGCATCGGAGAATCAAGGGGCACACTGGCCCCCTACTGGCCTTTCCTGCAGCTTGCCCCCCTCCTCCTGCTGATGCTCCTGCAGCTACTTCTCTCGCTGTCCCCAAGTGGCCATGGTGCACTGCCTCAAGCAGGCTGCCTGGCTACTCTTTAAGCAGGCTGCTGGCTCCCCATTGGAACCAGCGGTCTGAGCACGCCCGCCTCCGTGATTATTTTCCCGTTCTCCACAGGAGTCGCTAATCTGCTGGGTGGGCCTTAATTGGCCTGCCCGCGAAAAATAGGGTCATATCTTGTAAAAAATTTAGTTAACTCTTCCATAACCTTCTTAGCTGTAATATTTCTTAAAGGTATCGTTTCAGGAAACCTGTAAGACACATCCATCATTGTCAGTAAATACTGATTTCCACTTTTAGGGGTCCTACGCAATCAATCATGACCCTCATAAAAGGTTCTTCAAATGCTGGTAGTGGGATTAAAGGCACCGGTTTAATCACTGCTTATGGTTTCCCTGTTACTTGACATGTGTGACATGTTCTACAGAATTTGAGATCATCGCTATGCAATCCTGGCCAATAAAACTGTTTCTGTACTTTTGCCTGTGTCTTTCTAAATCCTAAATGTCCCCCCATTGAGATTTCATGAGCAATTCTCAGAACGTCATTTCTATACCCCAATGGGATAACAACTTGATGTACCTCCCTCCAGTTTTCATTTGCTAAACATGATCCAGCCTCCATTTTCTCATTAAAATATTGCCCTCAAGGTAATAGCATACTGGAATACATTTTTTCTCTGTTTCTGAGTAAGCTTTCTGATATAACCGTTTTAATTGCAAATCCTCCTGCAACTTAATTAACTGCCTTGAGTTAAACACTTCAGCTTTATTGTCCTCTCCTGTCTCTTCCTGAACAATGTTATCAAACACAATGACTGCTACAAAAACAGAATTACCTGGAAAAACTCAGCAGGTCTGGCAGCATTGGCGGAGAAGAAAAGAGTTGACGCTTCGAGTCCTCATGACCCTTCGACAGAACTAAGTAGAAATAGGAAAGGAGTGAAATATAAGCTGGTTTAAGGTGTGTGTGTGTGTGTGTGTGTGTGTGTGTGTGTGGGGGGGGGTGTGTGGGGAGGGGGTGGGTTGGGTGGGGGGAGAGAAGTGGAAGGGGGGATGTGGTTGTAGGGACAAGCAAGCAGTGATAGAAGCAGATCATCAAAAGATGTCACAGACAACAGAACAAAAGAACACATAGGTGTTGAAGTTGGTGATATATATCTAAACGAATGTGCTAATTAAGAATGGATGGTAGGGCACTCAAGGTATAGCTCTAGTGGGGGTGGGGGGAGCATAAAAGATTTAAAAATATTTAAAAATAATGGAAATAGGTGGGAAAAAGAAAAATCTATACAATTTATTGGAAAAAAAACAAAAGGAAGGGGGAAGAAACAGAAAGGGGGTGGGGATGGAGGAGGGAGGTCAAGACCTAAAGTTGTTGAATTCAACATTCAGTCCGGAAAGCTGTAAAGTGCCTAGTTGGAAGATGAGGTGTTGTTCCTCTAGTTTGCGTTGGGCTTCACTGGAACAATGCAGCAAGCCAAGGACAGACATCTGGGCAAGAGCAGGGTGGAGTGTTGAAATGGCAAGCGACAGGAAGGTTTGGGTCATTCTTGCGGACAGACCGCAGGTGTTCTGCAAAGCGGTCGCCCAGTTTAAGTTTGGTCTCTCCAATGTAGAGAAGACGCGTTGGGAGCAACGAATGCAGTAGACTAAGTTGGGGGAAATGCAAGTGAAATGTTGCTTCACTTGAAAGGAGTGTTTGGGCCCTTTGACGGTGAGGAGAGAGGAAGGAAGGGGCAGGTGTTACATCTTTTGCGTGTGCATGGGGTGGTGCCATAGGTGGGGGTTGAGGAGTAGAGGGTGATGGAGGAGTGGACCAGGGTATCCCGGAGGGAACGATCCTAACGGAATGCCGATACGGGGGGTGAAAGGAAGATGTGTTTGGTAGTGACATCATGCTGGAGTTGGCGGAAATGGCGGAGGATGATCCTTTGAATGCGGAGGCTGGTGGGGTGATAAGTGAGGACAAGGGGGACCCTATCATGTTTCTGGGAGGGAGGAGAAGGCGTGAGGGCGGATGCGCGGGAGATGGGCCGGACACGGTTGAGGGCCCTGTCAACGACCGTGGGTGGAAAACCTCGGTTAAGGAAGAAGGAGGACATGTCAGAGGAACTGTTTTTGAAGGTAGCATCATCGGAACAGATGCGACGGAGGCAAAGGAACTGAGAGAATGGAATGGAGTCCTTACAGGAAGCGGGGTGTGAGGAGCTGTAGTCAAGGTAGCTGTGGGAGTCGGTAGGCTTGTAATGGATATTGGTGGACAGTCTATCACCAGAGATTGAGACAGCGAGGTCAAGGAAGGGAAGGGAAGTGTCAGAGATGGACCATGTGAAAATGATGGAGGGGTGGAGATTGGAAGCAAAGCTAATAAATTTTTCCAAGTCCCGACGAGAGCATGAAGCAGCACCGAAGTAATCATCGATGTACCGGAGAAAGAGTTGTGGAAGGGGGCCGGAGTAGGACAGGAACAAGGAATGTTCCACATACCCCATAAAGAGACAGGCATAGCTGGGGCCCATGCGGGTACCCATAGCCACACCTTTTATTTGGAGGAAGTGAGAGGAGTTGAAGGAAAAATTGTTCAGTGTGAGAACAAGTTCAGCCAGACGGAGGCGAGTAGTGGTGGATGGGGATTGTTCGGGCCTCTATTCGAGGAAGAAGCTAAGGGCCCTCAGACCATCCTGGTGGGGGATGGAGGTGTAGAGGGATTGGATGTCGATGGTGAAGAGGAAGCGGTTGGGGCCAGGGAACTGGAAATTGTTGATGTGACGTAAGGTGTCAGAGGAATCACGGATGTAGGTGGGAAGCAAGCTGACACGATCGGTCTACCAGGACAGTTCTGTTTGTGAATTTTGGGTAGGAGGTAGAAGCGGGCCGTCCGAGATTGGGCAACTATCAGGTTGGAAGCTGTGGGAGGAAGATCCCCAGAGGAGATGAGGTCGGTGACAGTCCTGGAAACAATGGCTTGATGTTCAGTGGTGGGGTCATGGTCCAGGCAGAGGTAGGAGGAAGTGTCTGCGAGTTGACGCTCAGCCTCCGCGAGGTAGAGGTCAGTGCGCCAGACAACAACAGCACCACCCTTGTCAGCGGGTTTGATGACAATGTCAGGGTTGGACTTGAGAGAATGGAGTGCAGTAAGTTTAGAGAGAGAGAGATTAGAATGGGTGAGAGGAGCAGAGAAATTGAGACGACTAATGTCGCGCCGACAGTTCTCAATGAAAAGATCAAGAGAAGGTAAGAATCCAGAGGGAGGGGTCCAGGTGGATGGAGAATATTGGAGGTGGGTGAAAGGATCCATTGAACAGGGAGAGCTCGTTATCTTGACTCTCTTCTCTCTCCCCTTGTCCAGTCCCTTCCCACCTACATCTGTGATTCCGCTGACACCTTATGTCACATCAACAATTTCCAGTTCCCTGGCCCCAACCGCTTCCTCTTCACCATCGACATCCAATCCCTCTACACCTCCATCCCCCACCAGGATGGTCTGAGGGCCCTTAGCTTCTTCCTCGAACAGAGGCCCGAACAATCCCCATCCACCACTACTCTTCTCCGTATGGCTGAACTTGTTCTCACACTGAACAATTTTTCCTTCAACTCCTCTCACTTCCTCCAAATAAAAGGTGTGGCTATGGGTACCCACATGGGCCCCAGTTGTGCCTGTCTCTTTATGGGGTATGTGGAACATTCCTTGTTCTAGTCCTACTCTGGCCCCCTTCCACAACTCTTTCTCCGGTACATCGATGATTACTTCGGTGCTGCTTCATGCTCTCGTCGGGACTTGGAAAAATTTATTAATTTTGCTTCCAATCTCCACCCCTCCATCATTTTCACGTGGTCCATCTCTGACACTTCCCTTCCCTTCCTTGACCTCGCTGTCTCAATCTCTGGTGATAGACTGTCCACCAATATCCATTACAAGCCTACCGACTCCCACAGCTACCTTGACTACAGCTCCTCACACCCCGCTTCCTGTAAGGACTCCATCCCATTCTCTCAGTTCCTTCGCCTCCGTCGCATCTGTTCCGATGATGCTACCTTCAAAAACAGTTCCTCTGACATGTCCTCCTTCTTCCTTAACTGAGGTTTTCCACCCACGGTCGTTGATAGGGCCCTCAACCGTGTCCGGCCCATCTCCTGCGCATCCGTCCTCACGCCTTCTCTTCCCTCCCAGAAACATGATAGGGTCCCCCTTGTCCTCACTTATCACCCCACCAGTCTCCACATTCAAAGGATCATCCTCCACCATTTCCGCCAACTCCAGCATGATGTCACTACCAAACACATCTTCCCTTCACCCCCCCTATCGGCATTCCGTAGGGATCGTTCCCTCCGGGATACCCTGGTCCACTCCTCCATCACTCCCTACTCCTCAACCCCCACCTATGGCACCACCCCATGCCCACGCAAAAGATGTAACACCTGCCCCTTCACTTCCTCTCTCCTCACCGTCAAAGGGCCCAAACACTCCTTTCAAGTGAAGCAACATTTCACTTGCATTTCCCCCAACTTAGTCTACTGCATTTGGTGCTCCCAATGCGGTCTCCTCTACATTGGAGAGACCAAATGTAAACTGGGCGACCGCTTTGCAGAAAACCTGCGGTCTGTCCGCAAGAATGACCCAAACCTCCCTGTTGCTTGCCATTTCAACACTCCACCCTGCTCTCTTGCCCAGATGTCTGTCCTTGGCTTGCTGCATTGTTCCAGTGAAGCCCAACACAAACTAGAGGAACAACACCTCATCTTCCAACTAGGCACTTTGCAACCTTCCGGACTGAATATTGAATTCAACAACTTTAGGTTTTGACCTCCCTCCTCCATCCCCACCCCCTTTCTGTTTCTTCCCCCTTCCTTTTGTTTTTAATTCCCAATAAATTATATCGATTTTTCTTTTTCCCACCTATTTCCATTATTTTTAAATATTTTTAAATCTTTAATGCTCCCCCCACCCCCACTAGAGCTATACCTTGAGTGCCTACCATCCATTCTTAATTAGCACATTCGTTTAGATATATATCACCAACTTCAACACCTATGTGTTCTTTTGTTCTGTTGTCTGTGACATCTTTTGCTTCTATCACTGCTTGCTTGTCCCTACAACCACATCCCCCCCTCCACTTCTCTCCCCCCACCCACCCCACCACACCCCCCCACCAACACACACACACACACACACACACACACACCTTAAACCAGCTTATATTTCACTTCTTCCCTATTTCTACTTAGTTCTGTCGAGGGGTAATGAGGACTCGAAACGTCAACTCTTTTCTTCTCCGCTGGTGCTGCCAGACCTGCTGAGTTTTTCCAGGTAATTCTGTTTTTGTTTTGGATTTCCAGCATCCGCAGTTTTTTGTTTTTGTTTTTATCACAATGCCTGCTAATTGGAATTCAACACCTTCTTCCTGCCTTTGAACTGCCTGCCCTTCTTGTTTTTCTTGTTCTTCCCAATGACCTTTTGGTCTCGTTATTACATAATCAGGAAACAATCCAGGATACTCATTCTGTAACACCTTTGTTGAAAACACTTCTTTAGGGGAGAAGTGGCACAGTGGTATTGTTACTGGAGTGGTAAAATCTGTATTAAGAGTCTGATGATGACCATGAAACCATTGTCAATTGTTGTAAAAACCCATCTGGTTCACTAATGTCCTTCAGGGAAGGAAATCTGCTATCATTACCTGGTCTGGCCTACGTGTGACTCCAGGCCCACAGCAATGTGGTTGACTCTTAACTGCCCTCTGAACTAGAGCAATTAGGGATGGGCAATAAATGCTGGCCTACCTAGTGATGTCTACATCCTATGAACAAATAAAGAAAGGCTGCTCAACTACCATAGGCATCATCCACATTTGTGATCCAGCTGTATCATTACCCAGAATAAATTGAACCTCTGCAATGGGCAATTGTTCCACTACTCCAACAATAACTTTACCAGCTTTCCACTAACTCTTTAGATTTACCTTCCACAATGGGATAAATTTATCATTTCCTTGAACCCCACTTATTATCACCTGCTCCTGCAGTACTTCATGTGAACAACAAATATCACTATCCCACAACATTAAGGATTGACTAGCCCCTGTATCTTTTAAAATTTTAACATCTTTACGTACTCCAACCTGTACACATTGAAAGACTTTCCCTTCACATACAAAATCTTTAAACATTTCTGCAACCTGCTCTTCTGAATTCTCTTGGGTAAATTGTGAACACATTCCCACTTCTTTACCTATCATTGATTCTCCCTGTTTTACCTGTACACAAACCACTGGTTTCTCATGTGCCTGAACCACAGAACCCACAGTACTTTTACTTCCAGAACTTTTCTGCACCCTAATGATTCCAGCATATTTTACCTGCAATTTCCAACACACTGATTTCATGTACCCCACTTTATTACAATGAAAACACCTCACTTTTCAAATGTCACTTCCACCTTCACCACCTTCCTTTTTATTGTGTGCAAAAACCTCCTGCAAATTTCAAGCTACTCCTTCTCTTCCTGACTACCTACCTTCCTTTTACCTTCCCATGTTCTATCCTTCTCCAATTTAAAAGTGTGACAAAAGAAAGGTTTAGCTCTCTGAACTAATTCATAATCATCAGCTATCCCTGCTGCTTGCCTTACAGAATCAATCCTCTGTTCCTCCACATGAGTTCTCACTACCGAAGGGATTGAATCTTTAAATTCTTCCAAAAGAGTTACCTCCCTAAGAGCTGCATATGTTGTCGCTATTTTTAATGCCTGTATCCACTGGTCAAAATTACTTTGTTTTACTCTCTCAAATTCAATATAAGTTTTCCCAGGCTGTTTTCTCATATTCCTAAATTTCTGCCCGTATGCCTCAGGAACCATCTCAAATGCACTCAAAATATCCTTTTTCACCACATCACAATTCACCAATATTTCTTCTGATAGCGAAGCATATACCTCATGCGCTCTACCCACCAACCTGGACTGTAACAATAATGTCTAGTTTTCCTGTGGCCATTTCACCTGTTTAGCTACCTTCTCAAATGAAATAAAGAATGCTTCAATATCTTTTTACTCCAACTTTGGAAGAGCTTGTACAAATTTAATCATCTCCCCACTGAGTTCTACTCTGGAGAAAAATCCTTCCTCACCTCCTGGAGTCTCTTTTTTAACTGCCAACATTTTCAGCTGGAATTCTCTCTCTCTCTCTCTCTCTCTTTTCTCTTCCCTCCCTCTCTAGCTTCACAAGTTCTAATTCCCTTTCCTGTTTTCTTTTTCTCTCCTGCCTTTCTGCTTGTTCCCTTTTGAATGCTGTGTCTCTTTTCCTTTTCTTCCAATTCATTCGTTTTCATTTGCAACTAAATTTGAGCCCATTGCAATGAACCACCCCTTGGAGAACTCTGTCTCTCAGGTATTCCTTCCAATTTCATATGATGTGCTATCACTTTAATTATGTTCGATTTCCTAGCCCCCGCAGGTAATCCCAATTGTAATTTATCGGCCAACTCTGTTAACTTACTCTTGGTTACTTTTGTAACCCAATCAGAGTTATACCTTCCAAATCCAAAAAGGATTTAGCCATGGATACAGCCATTGTTGCAGTTGCACCACTTCTAAAAAACCTCACCAATTCCTGAATTCAAAGTGCTTCTCGTACTCATAACCTTAATATTCACCCATTCCAAACCAATCAAGGGATTACGAATATATTCTACCAAGAGCCCCCTATTTTTATGATATTATGATAGGTATCATTCTGAAGTGAGTGCGGCCACCATTTTTTAAAGAAATACTCTGAAGCAAAATTCTCAATAAAGAATATCCAGACCAACAGTTTGGTTGTTTGCAAGGAAGAAGTTGAAGACTGGGCTGCTCACTTCTGTGCAGAAATGACCTATTTCTTGACTCTGCAAGCTGATATTAATTTTGGAGTCACCAGGTGTGCCTAATGTGGAGCTTTACATCGAGTGAGGCAGGGCATTTTAAAGTCTGTAAGAGAGGCATTTGCTACTGGACACAAGTAAAATTGTTTTCCTTGTCTCAGGGCTTGTTTGTGTGAAAAATACAGGGTAACCTCCAGGGAGGCAGGGACCCCCGGGAGGCTTTGATCCAATGCTTCTTCAGCTAGCCTACCAAATAAGAACCACCACCACCTGCCAGGGCTGCAGGTTACATTTTGCGTTCTGTAAAATTGCAACTTCATGTGAAACAACTTTTAAGTGAATTATTGGTCCCCATTTGAATCAATCTTAAAGCCAGAGTTAGGTTCTTTTGGAAATTTGGCACCCAGAAAAACGAGGCACAAGTTGAAATGCTGTACCATACATGTGAAGTACTGTGCATTCCATGCTGAAATAACTTGTAAAATAAAACAAACCACTAAATTACTGTATACATTCATATTAGATAACACTTACCAATCTCTCTTCTTCTTTGGCAGTCTCTCAGGTTTAGGGATGGCTTGCTTCCATTCTGCTTTTATGAGTTCGGAGCCAAGGTGGAAGAGGCTGCAGAAGAAGCCACTATCCTGCTGCTTACAGGCGGCAATGCAGCTACCTCAATATGTCTGAGGTGCAATGCCAAAGGAGGCTCTGCCTCTCAAGGGAGACAGTGACCTCCATCTGTCAGAGGATTGGGCCTGAGATCAGCTCCGACTGTGAGGGTGGAAACCCCATGCCAGTGGCTCTGAAGGTCACAGTGGCCCTAACCTTCTATTCCTCTGGCTCTTTCCAGGGGTCAGTGGGTGGTCTTTGTGGAGTCTCCCAATCAGCTGTCTACAGTTGCGTCAAGCTGGTGACAGAATTTCTGTTCAGGTGGGTATTGATCTTTATTCTTTACAGTACGGACGGGGCCAGCCAGGCTGAGTGAGCCAGAGGCTTCGTGGCCATTGCTGGCTTCCCCTGCATCTAGGGTGCAATCAACTGCACACATGTGGCCATCAAGGCGCCAGTGGGTGAGCTGGGAGCCTTCATCAACAGGAAGGGATGTGCAGATAGTGTGTGACCACAGGACACAGATTCTGCAAGTCTGTGCAAGGTATCCAGGCAGCTCCCACGACGCTTACATCCTGAGACACTCCCAGGTGCCGGGGCTCTTCAGTGGTCCGGCTCAGCTGGATAGATGGCTGCTGGGTGACAAGGGTTATCCTCTCAGAAGGTGGCTCATGACGCCTCTCCGCCATCCAAGAACAGAGGCGGAGCAGCGGTACAACAGAAGCCACGCCTCCACAGGGCAGTGGTAGAGAGAACCATTGGTCTTCTCAAGATGCACTCCCGATGCCTGAACTGTTCAGGGGGCGCACTGCAATACCCTCCAGACCGTGAATCACTGATAGTGGTTGCATGCTGCACTCCACAATCTGGTGCTAGAAAGGGGGAACGCACTGGGGGAAGAAGATGTTGACGCAACTGCTCTGGCAACAGACGATGAGTCCAGTAGTGAGTCAGAGGATGAGCACGGTCAGGAGCACATTGATGGCATAGGCGCATGATTTGGGTAACCTCCGTGGAGGCAGGAACAGCCTGGAGGCTTTGATCCAATGCTTTAGCTAGCCTACCAAATAAGAACCACCACCACATGCCAGGGTTGCATACTCAATCCCTGACAGGACCAGTTCCTTGGTCAACAACATGAAGTTTATTGCACTGGCAGTAGTGTAAGGAGTCACACGCCCAACATAACATCATGGCTTACCCTGCACCTACAAAACAAATGAAGCATCCGGGGGCCAGTTGCAAAAAAAAAGTCTCATTTACTGCTGACTGACCAACATTTCCGAAATTAACATTGACTGGTGTTTCACATCACACCATTAAACAAAACCGAAAAACCGGGGAAACAAATATCACCCATGACCAGGCCATGTTGTGTTTAAGGTGCTTTATGTTTTCGCTTATGAGTGCTATGTTTAGATGCTCCCCCCTCGCTGGCACCAGCATTGGAGACAGCCTGCGCAGGCTGCCTTGATGACCTTGGCTGGTGTGTTTTGGCCCATGGAGCCTGTACTGGTCCTGCCTGGGAGGGAGAAGCTAGTGCCAGGCATCTCCGCAGCCCCATCAGATGCCACGGTCACTGGCAGAGGGGTGGAGGAGCTGCTGTCGTATTCCAGGGTGCCCTGAGAGGAGCCCGTAAAGACGACAAGCAGCTTGTGCGCCAATGTCAGGTTGCTCTGGACCTCCCTGCTCACCCTTGATGGATGGGCACCTAGCTGGGATACTGGGTGCCCAATCCATCTCCCACACTGATACTCACCAGCTGAGGTGTGAGAGTTTGCAGGTCTGAGCACATCCCCAGGAGCCCCTGATTCAGTTCCTGGAGGAGCCTCTCGATGAGAGTCACTATTCTCTCCATGGAGGAGGCATTGCACTTGGCCATGAGGGTCAACACAGTGCTTATGCTCCACATGGACACCTCCACAACGGACACCATGGCACGCAATCCCTCATGTATCTCCGCCAGATCCTCCCACACACCCTGCTAAACATCCAGCACCTGATGCCTAATGGATGACTCCAAAGGCTCATCATCAGCCGCTGACTAAGCATGGTCCTGGTCCCCAGCAGTCCTCCGACTCCAGCGCCCTGGGCACTGTCTGCCTCTGCCTGCATGTCAAGCGAGTGTAGTGCCCTCACCAATGTGCACTGAGATGTTAGATGGCGACCTTATGCCCACCGAGATGTTGGTATCTGTGCTGGTGTCTGCTTGATAGAGAGGATGTGAAGCTGGTGCGTGCTCAGCATGCTGGTCCTCAGGGGTCAGAGTTGGGCCTTCAGGCTCCTCACAACGAGGGGCTGCTGGAGAGCCTAAAGGGGAGAAGGACATGTCATTAGTTTAAGTCATTACATTGTCACTGTGCATGCCTGGCACCCTGGTGAGACAGAGATCTGCATCATGGTGCCCTCCTCTCAGGTTCGAGGCTCACATCAATATACAGACTACACTGCAGTGGTTCCAAAAAGCCACATTCTCACCTCAGTGCCCTGCACTCTTGTCTCCCTCTGACACCCCAACCTCACTGCAGCCGCTTGGCTGAGGTGCATGGTGCCTCTCCAGCTCCAGGGCCTCCTGCTCGTACCGCATGAGGATGAGGTGGTGTGGGGGGTTGCCTGCCAGTCTGTAACCTCTCAGCATTGCTATGGGATGTTTTCTCCTGGAAAGATAGAGGAGCATTGATTAGTGCACCCTGTACCTGCAGCGCCATTGCAGCCTGGCCGGGTTAACCCCACCTGAGGAATACCTTGCAGGGCTCAGCCCATTTGTGACCCTGGAGCCCCAAGACACTCAACCCAAGTAACCAGGGCTCACCCCCTTAGCCAGATCCTGCTCAGTGAAATTTGCCACTCATACTCTAACATCTCTGAAGCTCACAGGGATGGGCAGCTCATACAAAGTGACCCCTGCCAACATGGTACTCACCCTTCATGATCACAGGAGATGGTTAGAGTGCTTCTGGCACTGGACCCATGTGCACCTCACCATGTCGTGGCTGCTGACCCTGGATGCCACCTCCTCCCAGGCCTTTTTGGTGAGATGGGGAGGCCTCCTCCTTCCGTCCCTGGGGACGTGTTTCTCTCCTGGCTGCCACCTCCTCCAGGAGGGCAGCGAGGCATTCATCTGAGAAACGCAGGGCCGACTGCCCCACCAGCCAGTCCTCCTGCCTGCCATGTCCACCCACTGCAGTATCCATGCACAGGACTTCCGCGTCTTTCGGTGGCAGCCTTCCAGGAGGCCACATTTGAATCGGCCACTGGGTCACCATCGGAACTGGTGGACATTAAGCCTGCCCCTGCCTGCCTCTTCACGCTCATTCACAGGCCCGTGTCTCACACTGGGCAAGCCTTATTTGGCCGGCCTTTGTAAAATTGCGGTGTGCTGCTGATCGCTGGCGGCAGGTGGCTTCCTGACCGCCCTCGCCAAGCACCCCCTGCGAAGGGTAAAAATCTGCCTTTAAAGTGAGGACGTACTGTAAGTCATTCTCCGTTGAGCTATACTACCTGGAATACAACGTGACAAGCCACGCCACTTGCCCAGACAGGTAAAACAAGAATCTTTCAACTGAGCTTGGGTGTTATTTTTCTTAAGTAACAGATTGCATACGTGGGTGATGCACCTTTGCAATTGTTTACTTCTGTACAACTGCAGTGCTCAGCAAAACGCAAGATGTCTCATTACAACAGACTAGAAAGTTAGATTTGGGGAACATGCCACTTTATTTTAGCAGCGGATGCAGTTTCAAGCTGCTAAATTAAAAACCTGAGCTGAAGAAATTAAGAGGTCAGTTTTCTTTTTGTTGCTAAGGGACATTAATATTAGCCAGGGCAACAAGGGTGTATGTATGAAGTGTTGATGTTAAGAGAAGGCACTGTGGCAGGAAACAGTCAGCCAGGCCTGGACAATGACAAATTACATAGGGGATTTGGTGCATAGTAGAAAACCGATGGTCTAATGACAACATCAGCAACAACTATAGAGCTGCTATTGGAGAAAGAAATTTTCAGGAATGGCAGGAATGAATAAAGAAAGTGCTTGAATCTTGAGAAAATAATGTATTTTGTACTTACAAAGGATACTGCCATATACCCCTATTACTCTTACGTGGAGGTATTCTGTTACAATTATGAAATTTAAAAGGTTATTATGTTTTAAGACTGTTCCTTCTGGTTTGAGATTATTATATATTGGGGCTGTAGCTTTAAATTTAGGCTAAATGAAGGGAGTCCTGTGACCTGTTCTGCAGGCTGCCTGACAGTAGTTGTTAGAGATCAAAGGAGAGCTTAAATTGTTTTACTGGGAAGAAGGTGCAAGGTATTTACGCTAGCAGTCAATGGCTGCAGTCTCTGAGCATACCATGAATAGGCCCTGAGTCTCCCAAAGCCCCAGAAAGGTGTTATAGCTGAGAACAAAAACAGGATTACCTGGAAAAACTCAGCAGGTCTGGCAGCATCAGCGGAGAAGAAGAGTTGACGTTTCGAGTTCTTATGACCCTTCGACAGAAATGTCAACTCTTCTTCTCCGCCGATGCTGCCAGACCTGCTGAGTTTTTCCAGGTAATTCTGTTTTTGTTCTGGATTTCCAGCATCCGCAATTTTTTTGTTTTTATCTAAGGTGTTATAGCTATTGAGTTTAAACACTGATGCTGTAAACTATCCATTTCATCCAAAGGTGAAAGGGAGTAGGGATCAACGATAACTAATTCGCATTTCTACTTAGATACAAAGCTAATGTGTTTCCCATTATATTTTAAAAGCTTACATTGGATATTCTACCGGTTAAACCTATATTTATGCTGCAAATCACAAGGAGGCAGGGGAGCAAATGAATTGTGAAATGTGAAATAACAGGGAAGAGGTTCAGAAGAAGAAAAAGTAAAGCTTTTTGCATTTTAAGCCTTGAGAAGAACCATGAAAGATATGATTGATCAGTCTGTTTTTAGAAGGCATTGAGGAACCGATGACAGAATGCTGACCAGAACATTGTAAGAGGTTTTAATAGCCCCCCCAAAATCAAAACATCAGAAAAAGCAGATGGGACACCTGTGGGGAAGTGGAAATATTGTGTGAGTGTTGTAATTGCAATATATTATTGGGACAGAGTAAAAACTTTACTCTGCATTTAACACTGTGTGGGAAAAATGGATCAGGATTTAGATTTGCATTTATGGCTTTTTTAAGCCAAGTATCATTTGATTCTAAGTCATCTTACAAAACTGATCTTATTGAAAAGCCTCCAAGTACATTCAGCCATCAGAGGGAGGATGGTACAGAACTGCTCACTACTCACTTCTTGGCTTAACTCCAAGAACTGAAAGCGCATGATGATGCGTTAATAGCCATTTTCAGCCAGGATTTTTGACTAGTATGTAAACAGAACATGTATATGTACAATTTGCTGTTAATCAGTTGGAGAAGAGTTAAAAATGAAATCTCATTCATTGCGCTGAGAATTGCAGTGTGCTCATTGTCTGCTGATGAATAGTGTGCATAACAGATTCAAGTTGTCAGAACGGACCCAAGGAATTACTTTTTAAAGGGAAACTGAAGTATTTTTGATTGCTTCACAACAATTTGGATTTGAATAGTTCTCTCCTCTACTTTGAGCTTTCTTAGAAGTGAAGAGAGGTGGATGTATTTATACAGAGGCAAACTCTCAACAACTGCCATGGCCCAGTGTGGTCAGAGTTAAACTACAACATATATTTATGTAGCATTTTTAATATGAATGTAATTTACAGAAGTATTCTCAAATAAAATTTGATCCTTTGCCAAACAAGTAGATACTAGGGCAGCTAACCAAAAGCTTTTTTTTATTCTTTCATGGGATGTGAATGTCACTGGCAAGGCCAGCATTTGTTGCCGATCCCTAATTGCCATTGAGAAGCTGGTGGTGAACCAACTCCTTGAAACTCTGCAGTCCATCTAGTGTAGGTTGTGGTCAAAGCAGTTAGTTTTAAGGAACATCTTAAAGGAAGAGATGGGGGTAGAGAGCCATGAGGTGTGGGGAGGGAATTCCAGAACTGAGGGTTTAAATAGCTGAAGGCACAGTTATCAATGGTGGAGTGATTAAAATCAAGGATTTTAAAATCGGGGATCTAAACATAGACTGGGATAGTAGCAGTATAAAGGGCAGGGAGGGACAACGTAGCCAATGGCCAGTCTCCAAGTTGAAGTATCAAATGAAGTAAGGTGTGGAATGTCTTTAATATGTTAATGAGTAAACATGGTTGGGATCTTAGCATGTAAGGTGTAAAGAGAATTTGCATTTGTAGATAGACAAAGGGGGATTTAGTTTTCAAAGGGATCTCCATCTGTTTACAAACAGCCAGACCAGCAAGTTGTGGAATGTGTTTATTTTTCCCAAGCGTTATTGACAATATATAGTGGCAACATGAAAATATTTATATTATGAGAAAGATGAAGTTCGAAAGACATATGGACAATGGAATTTACACATTAAAAGGGAGAAACATATATAAAGAAGAATGAGGCTATGTGTCAGGAAAAGCTTTGTAAGATCTAACAGAAGTATGAGAAGCCTCCGGTATTTGTGTATTAAGCCTGCTGTCTACAGAAACTGAAGCTGGGAAAAGCCACTTTAAGTTCCATTGTCCAGGGTATTGTGTTAACTTGCTGGATCTATCTAAAATCTATTTTTTAAACCATTGCCTTAATGGAAGTGTAACTGGAAGCCAGGTTAATTAGTGATTTTAGGAGTTAATATAGTTGTAATTTGTAGACCTACATACGTTTGAAATCTTTTCTTTTGTTAATAAATATATTATACATATTAAAAAATCTCTAGAGTCTTGGTGGACTTATTACTTCTGAATTCAGGGCATGTATCTCGAAACAAATACAAATTGCAAAACCATTGTGATAGCAAGATCAAGTTTCCCTTGTGGATTTGATCTGCCTGGCACACATCATCTGCCATGTTGTAACAATCAGTAATAA
The DNA here is from genome assembly GCF_017639515.1 of Carcharodon carcharias. Classification (NCBI taxonomy): domain Eukaryota; kingdom Metazoa; phylum Chordata; class Chondrichthyes; order Lamniformes; family Lamnidae; genus Carcharodon; species Carcharodon carcharias. Next base: position 61,339,664 of record NC_054483.1, on the reverse strand, counting down.
TCACTTTTAGGGGACAGTGATCATTGTATCATATGGTTTAAACTGGCTATGGAAAAGAACAAAAAATAATCCAGAGTAAGACTAATTAACTGGAGGAAAGCCAGCTCCAATTTGGTAAGAACGGATCTGGGCTGAATAAATTGGAATCAAAGGTTAGCAGGAAAAGCAGTAACTAAAAAATGGACTATCTTCAAAGAGGAGAGAGTTTGGGTACAGTCAAGATATATTCCCACAAAGCTGAAAGGTAGGGTTAACTAATCCAGAGTGCCCCGGATGACAAAGGAGATAGCAATTAAGATGAAGATGAAAAAGATAAATGTCAAGTGGATAATGCAAGTGAGAGCCAGGCAGGGTCAGAGGGGAAGTGATAAAGCAAATAAGAGAAGCTAAGAAAGAGTAAGAAAAGAAGCTGGAAGCTAACATAAAAGGGAATCCAAAGTCTTCTGTAGGCATATGAACAATAAAAGGAGTGCGGCTGATTAGGGACCAAAAAAGAGGATTTACGCATGGAGGAAGGGGGCATAGCTGAGGTATTAAATGAATTCTTTGCATCAGTCTTCACCAAGGAAGAAGAGGCTGCCCAGGTCATGGTGAAAGAGGAGGTAATTCAGACACTTGAAGGATTTAAAATTGATAAGGAGGAGGTATTGGATAGGTTGTCTATACTTAAAGTTGATAAGGCACTAGGATCAGATGAGATGCATCCAAGGATACTGAGAGAAGTGAGAGTGGACACTGTGGAGGCACTGAACATCATTTTCAGTCTTCCTTAGACTCAGGGTGGTACCAGAGGCCTGGAGAATTGCAAATGTTACGCCCTTGTTCAAAAAAGGGTTTAAAGATAAGCCCAGCAACTACATGCCAGTCAGTTTCACTTCGGTGGTGGGGAAGCTTCTAGAATCAATAACTTAGGACAAGGTTAATAGTCACATGGACAGATGCAGGTTAATTAAGGAAAGCCAGCACAGATTTATTGAGGGAAGATTGTGTTTAACTAACTTGCTGGAATTTTTTGAAGAGGTAACAAAGAGGGTTGATGAGGACAATGCTGTTGATGTTGTATACATGGAAGTCCAAAAGATATTTGATACAGTCCCGCACAACAGACTTGTGAGCAAATGTATAGTTCATGGAATAAAAGGGATAATAGCAACATGGATACAAAATTAGCTGAGTGACAGGAAACAGAGAGTAGTGGTTAATGGATGTTTTTCGGATTATAGGAAGATTTGTAGTGGAGTTTCCCAGGGGGCGGTGTTAGGACCTTACTCTTCCTGATATATATTAATGACCTAGACCTTGGTGTACATGGGACAATTTCAAAATTTGTGGATGACACAAAACTTGGAGGCATTGTAAACTGCGAGGAGGATAATGTAAAACTTCAAACGGACATAGAGTGTTGGTGAAAAGAGTGGACAATTGGTAGATGAAATTCAATGCAGAGAAGTGTGCAGTGATTCATTTTGGCAGGAAGAACATGCTGAGATAATATAAAATAAAAAGTACACTTCTAAAAGCGGTGCAGCAGCAGAGGGACATGACAGTATATGTGCATAAGTCATTGAATGTGATGGGACAGGTTGAGCGAGCGGTTAATGAAGAATACAGTATCCTAGGCTTTATTAATAGGGGCATGGGGCACAAGAGCAAGGAGGTTACATTAAACTTATATAGAACACTGGTTCAGCCTCACCTGGAGCACTATGTCCAGTTCTTGGCACCACACTTCAGGAAGGATGCGAAGGCATTCGAGCGAGTGCAGAAAAGATTCATGAGAATGATTCCAGGGATGAGGAACTTCAGTTATGTAGATAGATTGGAGAAGTTGGGATTGTTTCGCTTAGAAAAGAGAAGGTTGAGAGGAGATTTAATAGAGGTATTCAAAAGCATGAGGGGGCTAGACAGTATAGATAGAGGAAAACTTCCCACTGGCAATAGAAGTAATGGCGACGTGAGGAAAAACAGTGAGTAGCTAAGATCTGGAAGCCTGAGAGTGCGGTGGAGGCAGGTTCAATTGAGGCATTCAAGAAGGAATTGGAATATTATCAGAAAAGAAAGTATGTGCAGAGTTATGGGAAGAAGGCGGGGGAAGATAACTAGGTGCATTGCTTATTCAGAAAGCTGGTGGGGGCATGATGGGCTGAATGGCCGCCTTCTGTGCTGTAGCACTTCCAATTAATACTAGTTGATCACAAGCAGAATGTTCAGGTTTATAACAATCTACCTGGAGAGCCTGAGGTCTTGCAGGTCTCAACATGGAGTCCCAGTTCAATGAGCTAAACTCAGGGAATTTGGTGAACAAAGGAATTCTAAGGATTTTTGGTTTCAATCTTTTTTTTCTAAAATTTAGATACATTTTGCATTCAACTTAAAGTTAACCTTAACTTGTAGTATCTTTAACCATGTTAGTCGGTGGTGAACAAGATGCCTACAAGTGGCAGTTAGTTAATTAGATGGCTAGTTAGAACTGGCAATTACCCTTAACAGGGGCTGACTCAGGTCTTTGAAGTTTTTGCTAGCATAAATACAGGAGGTTTTTGCTAAAGCACAGAGTCTCAATTCTACAGGGTATTAAACTCAAGGAATTTGATGAATGAAGGAATAGGTGCTGTTGTGATATTTTTAAAATAAACTAGGACTAGTCCGAGCTGGGGAGTGAGAGATGGTGAGACCTGAGAGCTGAGATCTAGAAGCATGAGTTAAAATGAATGGTTCAAACAAGGTGCTATCTAGATTCTAAAGGAGGAAGTGAGATTTGTTTTCTTCAGATCATGAATGGGCAGCTGAAAAGTGTTGCTTGCAATCCCTGTGCAATGTGGGAACTTCAGGGCATTTAATGTGTCTTGGGGGAACATGCATGTAGGACGTGCCTCCAGCTGCCCGCAGTCAACCTCAGCAAATTGTGGAAACGCAATTGTTGTTGGAGGGGACAATCAAGGGGACAGTCGGGTGCATGGTGTGTTATCTCCCTGGTGCCAGGGTACAGGACATCATGGAGAGGGTGCAGAATATTCTGCAGGGAGAAGGGAGTGAGCCAGAAGTTATGGTACATGTCAATACCAACAACATAGAGAGGGCAAGTATTGAGGTCCTATGGTCATACTTTCAGGAGCTAGGGAGGTAGTTAAAAAATAATCACTGCATTACTCCCAGTGTTACATGTTGGCGAGAGTAGACATAGGAAGATAGGGAGAAACAATGGTTGGCTCAGGCATGGTGCAGGAAGGAGGGCTTCAAATGCTTGGGGCAATAGGACCACTTCTGGAGCAGGAGGCACCTATTCAAGAAGGATGGGTTGCACCTCAATAAGACTAGGACCTAAATCCTTGCAGGAAAGTTCACTAGTCTGGTTGGGGAAAGGTTAAAAATAAGTTCATAGGAGACTGAACACAAGCATATAAAAGTAGAAAAAGGTACATAAAGGAGTGCGAGTGCTAAATAGCACTAGAGAAGAAAGTAGTACTGTATTACATAGGAGCAGACGAACAAGGACTGTAAAGACAGGTTTATATTGTATGCATGTGTGCAAATCCACAAAGTGCAGTGAATAAGGTTGGTGAGCTCCATACGCAAATAGCTGTATGGGAATATGATGTAGTGACAATAACAGAAAAGTGACTTCAAAATGTTGAGGACTGGGTGCTTAATGTTCATGGAACAAAGTGTTCAGAAGAGATAGGGAAAGAAAAAAAGGAGACATAGGGAAAGAAAAAAAGGAGATGGAGGGGCAAGGCTTATTAGGAAAGACATTTTAGTGTTGGCAAGGCTGAGTGTCCTTGGGCAAGGAAAGAATGCATTTGGTTAGAGTTGAGAAGCAAAAACTGTACGGTCACTTCTCTGCCTGAAGACAAGTCCAATCCAAAGCACCATGATCTCCACCATGGGTAGGACAAGGAGGCACGTCCCAAATCCACTCCAGCCAGAGATCGAACCCTGTGCCACCAATCTGATCCACACCAGCTGTTTTGCCAACTGACTCTCCAAGGAGTGTGAATTGCTGTGGCAAATTACATGTTGTAGCCTGGAGTTATGGACAGTGATGGTAGAACCCCAACTTCTTTCCATCACATGGCTGACCAGGAATCTCTCCCTCTCTTACCACCTGCTATTAGCATGTGTTGGAAAGATTAACAAGTTGATACTTAACCTGCTCGGTCATGTCATGAAAGCATTTTCATGACTTGAACCTGGAGTTTCTGGCTCAGAGGCAGGTGCGCTGCCCATTGCACCACAAGATCTCCCTATGATCACACTACTGGGGTTTTTCTATAGCCCCCCAAACAGTGAGAGAGAAATGAAGGGGCAAATCTTCAGGAATTCAGAGATGTGCTAGAATTATAGAGCTATAATGGTGATATTAGGGGACTTTTATTACACAAATATTGATTGGGATAATGTTAGAGTAAAGGGAAAGGAATGGGAAAAATTTCTGAAATATTTTCAGAAGAACTTCCTTGATCAGTATATTCTCAGTCCAACTAGGAAGGAGGCATTACTGCATCTGCCACTGGGGAACAAGGTGGGCCAAATGGACCAAGTGTCTGTGGGAGAACATTTTGGTAAAAGTGATTATCGTATCATAAGGGTTAGATCAGCAATAGAGAAGAGCAAGGATCAATCCAATATAGAATTTCTAAATTGGAAGAAGCCTAACTTCAACGGGATGAGAGGGGATCTAGCCAAGGTAAAATAGAATCAAATTTTGTCAGGAAAATTTGCAATGGAACAATGGATGATCTTTAAGGAAGAGGCGTCGGAGAATTGGAGAGTGGCAAATGGGATGCCTTTGTTCAAGAAAAGGTATAAAGAAATTCTTAGTAACTACGGCCAGTTAGTTTAACATCAGTGACGGGTAAGGTTTTAAAAACAATAATCAGGGGAAATAAATCAGCAAGCACTTAGAGAGGTTTGAGTTAATTGAGGACAGCCAGCACGGATTTGTAAAAGACAGATTATGTTTGACTAATCTAACTGAATTTTTTGATGAAGTAACAGAAGGCTGATGAGGGAAATGTAGTGGATGTTGTCTATATGGATTTTAAGACAGTGTTTGATAAAGTACCATGTAAAAGGCTGGCTCACAAATCTGAGGCTCATGGAATAGGAGAGTAAGTGCTTGGATAAAAATTGGCTTAAGGACCGGAAACAGCGAGTCATTGTAAATGGTTGTTTTTCAGACTGGAGGATGGTAGACAGTGATATTGCCCAAGAGTTAATACTAGAACCACTGGCTTTTTGATATAGATAAATGGCTTGGATATTGGAATACAGAGTAAAATTTCAAAATTTGCCAATGCTGCCAAACTTGGAGATGCAGCAAACAGTGAGAATGTTATCAATCGACTACAGGAGGCATAGGCTAACAGAATGGGCAGACAAGTGGCAGATGTGGGGAGGTGATTCATTTTGTCATAAAGGATAAAGAGAGGCAATATTGACTTAACGTCACAGTTTGAAAGTGTCTCAGTGTCTCAGCCAGAGCGTACACCTCCCTCAGTAGCCTGGGTCAGTCTGCTTAGAGTATGAATGCTGACACCAATGGAATATAAGATGAGCTGCATACCCTTAACAGGATGGTCGTGTTGTTGGCACAGCAGTTGCTGGAATGGATGACTGATGTCCACCAGCAGGCAGCCTCATCAACTCCACCTAAAGGCCAAGCCAAGACTGTTCAGGTCACTGAGGAGCACAAAGATACCGAGAGCTACTCAGTACCTTCATCTTCCTCCACCCCAGCAGCCCCTCTGCTAGAGCTCTCATTTGCTGCACGTGTACCAGTGACCACAGCTGTCCATACAGAGGTGCAGAGGCTGCAGTCTGAAGCAGGTCCCCAAAGGATGTCTGCATGATGTGGCAGGCCACCACATTCCTCATTGCTGTATAGACAGAGAAATGAGCTGCCTGCCTCCACCACCTCCAAAGCAACATGTGGGGCATTTCGTAGGAGTGTACAAGAGTGAAGGGCAGTGTCTCACCTGGGGTACTAATGGGTTCACTGTAGTTACATTTTTCATATTGTACATAGCACATTTGAGCAATTCTTGAATATATTTGCTTACATTTGTACATGACCCGGTGTGTGTTTGTACACCAGAGAGCTCAAAAAGAATGGTGACATTATGCAGAGGGTTCTTATCATTAATAATGAGAGTGGCATGTTGACATCCATCTTGACGTGCCATCAATGGGAGCAATTTGATGCTATTAAGGGGTTCTTCCTTCTGTGTTTATCAAAAGAATCCTGAGATTAAAAGCTCAAGCATTAGATGCCCCTTGTATCATTCATTGTCCTTCCAAGCTTGACTTCAAGGGGAGCTCAATGATCAGACTCCATGAGGAAATGCTGGGCAGCAGGTGAATCTCACACATGAGTGCTGGGTGTAATGCATTCATGTGCACAGCAGTGTTACACATTGGCTTAGGCGTAGGCGTCACAGCTCGAGAGGCCATGTATCGTGCAGGTGATATTGGCTGTTTGTTATGCCCACTGCTTTGACTGCATTTGCATTTCAGGTGTCATACGATGTGCTTTTTGCAGCAAGCAGAGATATATAGAACCTGGAATGTTGTATGTGGTGCCCACTTCAGAAACTGGACCATTGGCTGGAATGGATAGTGCCATGTTCTGTTGTTGGATGTCTGTGATCTCATCTTGCACAAGTTGCTTTATCTGCATGTATGCTGCAACATACAATCCTATCAGCTTGTGTAGCGTTTTAAGTCTTAAGTTGTGTCACTATCAGCATTGTGGGTGTGGTTTGATTTTGGACAATGCTGTGGGCCCCTCGTTTATGGTTATTGGTGTTCATGTGAGGGGCCAGGTTGTGAATGACTTGCGGCCATGTTTGTTTGCAGTATGATGAGTCCATGGTTATGATGCAATATGAATGTGACTGAGTCCAACTTATTGATGTTTAATCTCTCCCTTGTGGGAGATGAGCAGTTCCTTGAGTAATTGTGAAGGTAATGTACAAGGTACTTTAGGTGACATACTTTCAGGGCCTGGCTATGGCAGTTGTGACATTGGAGGACCTTTTGCGAATCTATTTTGCACAAGGACCCGTCTGGTAACCTGCACCGAGCCAACTCTGGCTACGTACCATGCCTCCCAGCTGGTCTGCCATTGGCAGTCTCCTCATCCTTATCTATTTTGGAATCCTTGGAATAGACAGAGCCATTCTTCTCCCCCTCATCTTCCTCCGCCTCAGAGGTTTACCCATGGCCTTGTTGCCATCGATTTCTAGGCTCCTGCATTGCGCAATGTTGTGTTATTCTTGATACTCTTGCTGGGGCATATTTCAGAGCTCCACCTGAGCAATCGACGTACATTGAAGTGCATCACTAAAATGCCAACTGCCCGCTCGATGGTACTCCTGATGACAATGTGGTTATGCTCTCCTCTTTGTGGATTTCTAAAGGGAGTTATTAACCAAGTTCTGAAGAGGCAGCCCTTATCTCCTAGAAGCCAGTCACAGATCTGCATTGGTGACTGAAATAGCTGAAGAAGTTGGGAACTCCTTAGTATGAAGGAGCTGTGGCAGCTGCCAGAGAACCTTGCACACACATGAAGGAAGACCTTGTTGTGGTCACAAACTACCTGCACATTGATCAAGTGGAAGGACTTCCAGTTGACAAGGTGTCCACATGTTGAGCTGGGGCCTTTATGGCAACATGGGTGCAATCAATAACACCCTGCACCTGAGGGCAGTCTGTTAATTGGGCAAATGTCATGGCTTTCTGTGTCTGAGACACCAAACCTACAGGGAAATTAATGTGATCTCCACATGAGCAAACACGGCATTAGTTACAGCCTTAATGCAGCTGTGGTCTGCTGACTGGGATGTACTGGACAGGTCTCCTGATCCCTGGAAAGATCCTGAGGCATACAGATTGAGAGCGACAGTTACCTTCACAGCCACTGGCAGGGCATCGGGGTCGATGGATTGTGGCTCGAGTTACTGCTGGACCATGTGATGTGTCTGTCAGCGCCTCACGGCTTAACCTCAGTCGCCTTTGGCACTGGTCCTCTGTCGTGTTGAGGTAGGATGTCCTAGGTTTGAACACCCCTCTCACAGGGTAGTGCCTGGTTATCCTGCCTCTCCCCCTCCTCCTCCTCCCTGGTGTGTGGGCAGCAGCCTCTTCCTCCTGACTTTCTGTCCCCCCTCTGGCCTCTGGTTGCTCACAGTGACTGGCTTCTATGTGCAGAGGTGCCATGCTCATCTTCCATATTCCTTCACACAAAGTGCTATGTGCCCTTCTCCAGCACAAAGCATGAGTGCATGAGTCAGTAGGGGCAAATATAATTGCCCTGTGCCACCAGGAGCCCCACACTCCTAATGCCTTGGGTGAAGGGCAGACAGTTGGAATTGATTTTGTGTGGGGTAGCGAAGACAAGTTTAAAGCTAATGCCACAGGGTATCCTACCTTTCCAAAGGGGTCCCCTAGCTATCCAAATAAATGCACCAAGTTCAGACCTGCTCTTCAGTAGAGGCAGCTGATGATTTATATGACAGCCACCCCCGTGAGCTGTGCATGTGCGAATTGCAAACAGCCCTCGTTCCCGCCCCGCGGAAGTAGAATGTGTTTGGATGGTGGGACTTATGATTTTTGGGCACTTCCGCCATTTTTGCTATGACGGGGTGGCTCTTTCCATTCTCATCCCGCCGCTTTTTAACTCTTAGCTACTCTGTTACTTAAATAAAAGCCAGAGGAATTTCACGCCCTTTTTCAGGAAACATTTGAAACACAGATCCTCTGTTTTCCATCACAGGGTTGCTGACAATCAGAGACAAGGTTAGCACTGCAGGTACACTAGCCTGAAGTTAGCAAGGCTTCTTATTATATAAGCGTCCTTAGTTCCCAGTGAAGTCTCCGGCAAAATGAAATTCGGAATTAATATGAGATACTGTAATTTTAATATGCAGCTAACAAGTCCAATTTTAGCTTACATTTATTTAAGCAATCAATTTCATACACCTTTCTGTATTTGATCTTTCTTAGAAGCCTAATTTTTGACATTCTGTCAGCTGTGGCTCAGTTCATCAGAGTCAGAAGTCATGGGTTTTAACCCCTACTCCAGAGACTTGAGTCCATAATCCAGACTGACACTTCAGTATAGTGCTGACAGAATGTTACCCTGTTGGAGGTGTTGCTTTTCGGAAGAGTCGCTAATCGGATGCCCAGTTCTCGGGTGGATGTAAAGGATCCCATGGCACTATTTTGAAGAAATGCATGGGAGCTCTTTGGTGTCCTGGCTGAGCGTTATCCCTAAGTCAACATCAATTAAATAGATTGCTCGATCATTTAACTCATTGCTGTTTGTGAGACATTGCTGCCTGAAAATTAGCTGCATTACAACAGTGGCTACACAAGCATTTCAGTAAAGTACTTTGGGACATTATAAATGTGCTATATAATGCAAGTTGTTTTCTGATTTGTTGGTTCGTCAAGCTTGGTAGCACAGATTGAAAATCGGTATCTTGTTAATGAGCTGGTCTTTAGCCAATTTATAGTCTCCATAAGGTCCCATTTACTCTGTCTGGATGGCTTCCTGTTTTTCTGTCATTCAGTATCACTGCAGTATGTTCCTTATTATAGAGCTGGGCCAAATTCAGTGCAATTGTAACAAGGAGCATATTGTCCACCTAGCTTTCAAATTGCCCTGGTCAAAGATCTGACCATGGCCTTGACACACTGTGCTAATGAGCTGTTGGCTAGACAGTCTGCAGTAGCTTGAGAAATATTTTGTCCTACTACACATTGACTGAGGTAGGCTAAGTAGCACTTTGAATAGGATGACTCTCCATTATAAATTCTGTGAACAAATATTAACAAGCAAGACATGTGCCAGCTCTATAGCAAGACTGGCCTGTGTCATTCTTATCTCCCATTTGTTCAAATTTGCTTGCTCAAAGTCAAAAACAATCATCTCTTTACCATAGCAGCCGTCAATTCACCACATTGAATTGTTTACAACTCTTAATATGGAGTTTTGCTTTCCTAAATTGCACTGCGAAATGTTCAGGCATGCACTGTACATAAGGTTGCCAACTCTTGTTGGACTTATTCCTGGAGGTTTCATCAGTCGCCAACTGCCTCTATCTCGTCAAACAGCCTTTTTTCTCCATCCACAATATTTTTACAAATAATAATAATAAAAAATGAAAGAAAAAGCACAATTTATTTTAACACTCCTGTTATGTTCTCCCTGAGTTGCTTGCAGAAATGTCTAGGAGATTAATCTTAAATTTCTGGAGACTCCCTGTCAACCCTGGAGGGTTGGTCACATTAACTGTATGTGATTTTCTTATTGTTAAGGTTGGAAAATCACGCACAGGATGTACACTCTGCTTCCCAATATGCACTCATAGCAGGCAAAGCTCCCCATCAGCAGTTTCCAGTTAGAACAGTTCCACCATTTAAATACATGGAAAACAGCCAAACTCATTCTACATTACTGTATTAATCTATTCTTTAAAGGTACATATTTAATATATAATTTAAAATAAAAAGAACCTCATCTATGGCTCAGTGGCTAACACTCTCATCTTTGATTTGAAGATTATGGGCCCAAATCTCAGTCCAAAGACGAGCCCATAATCCAGTCTGGCACCCTAGGGGAGGACTGAGGGAGTGCTGCACTGTCAGAGGTGCTGCATTGTGGATGAGACACTAAACAGAGGTCCCATTTGCCCTCTCAGATGGACATAATAAATCTTGTAGTTCTAATTGAAGAAGAGCAGGGGAATTCTCCCTGGTGCCCTAGCAAATATTGATCCCTCATCCTGCAGCAGTAAAAACAGATTATGTGATCATTGGCTCTGTGCTGTTGTGGGATCTTGCTGTGTGCAAATTGGCTGCTGCATTTAAAAACACTTCATCATTAGTCATGAAATGCTTTAGAATGTCCAGGATTTGTGATAAAAGCAAGTTCTTTGTTTAAAATGCAAGCTCCCTAGATTAATTTGAGCTGTATGGGGAGCTTTGCCTACTGTGAGTGCATATTGGGAAGTGGAGTGTACATTCTATACGTGATTTTCCAACCTTAACAATAAGAAAATCACATACCGTTAATGTGACCAACCCTCCAGGATTTATAAATGGATAGGCAAAGTTTACTCATAGCAGCAAGTCCTCTTCGATTCCCAAGCAAAGTTAAATGCAACAGTGCTTTCAGGGATTAAAATAACATTACAAACTGACTTCCAAGAGATGCTGTAAACTTATTTTTTCCCTCACCTTTTATTGTTGTTTTGAAAGAAGTAGACAATTAGTGTTGTTGGCCCTGTCATATACCTATATTCCTTTTGTGTTTGACAAAGCTAGGTTGAGGAAAGCAATATGTTTGTGTGTCCACGGGGTGCAAAGCCTGTTAAAGAAGTGGTGCTGAAATATTTCTGAGGAGATTTTGACTGATGATCAAGAGAGAGAGGGTGAGGGGAGAACACACTAGGACACATCTGATTGTTGGTGAATCTGTTAGAGTTGTGCCTTCTCTTGCCCCCTCCACTCATCCACCCCTCCACCTCTATCTGCCCAAATTAGTTTCTGGTGTGTAAATTTCCAGGAGTGCCAAACTTGTAGATTTGGGAGTGGATTGAGTAGCCAAGTGCTGGCTCTGTAGCCAGCTATTGCAATTCAAGTATGTTCAGGCACACATTGAGAAGGAGATTTGGTTCTTTGCTTGAGTTCTGTAGACATCTCACGGTGTATTGCTGAGGCAGAGCCACTACTTGGAGCTGCCACTGAAAGCAGTATGATGAAAAGAGTGCTGCTTTTTTGTTTTGGAAAGCACTGGGCTTGGAATGGGCAATGCTATCTGTGCCATCCAGAACATCAAAGAGCTACACTGGTTGGAAAATCGGAGGTGACAGTATTCCTGTGGGGAACCTCCATGCATGCTGCCAAAATAGTTTCAGCAGATAGAAATCTCACCCTCTTCTATTGATTTTAAACCAGGCAGCTTGACCTGTCCTGCCCAGTCAACTCCTCCTGCTCTGGTTCGGCTGCCAGGCTGCAGGCCTTGACCAATCAGGGTCAAGCTGCCTGGTTTAAACTTTAAACAATGCTTGGCAGTTAACTGTCAGTCACCATCACTGGTGCATTCTCCATGGCAATGCCTCTACCAATCAGAGTCTACTTGCCAATCAATCAGCGCTCTCTTCACAGACAGTATGAATTGTTGTTTTACCCTTATATTCTTGCAAAGTTTCCTGATGAGTGCAAGACGAAAAGCTTCGACATGTCTCTTTTTTCAGCAATACTCATTGTTAAAATTGTGTGTGTGGGTGTGTGCCTCACAAAATGTAAATGCATTAAGCTACAGGGAGAAACATGGATATGATGTTTGCAGTTAGGCAGTAAATTTCAACACGATTATAATATGTGGTGAAGAGTAAGGGTGTGATGGTGCGTGAGAGGTTGTGCAATTTGTCCCTACTAGACTTAACTTATTTAATCTAATAACATTCTTTATTAAGATAAAGGGGAGAGAATTGAACTCATGGCCACTGTTGTAAAATCAATGATAGACCTCTCACTTTCACAGAGAGATTTGCTGCTTTTGAACTGGTGTTGCAAGTGTTTTGAAGACTACATTGAGTTAAGCGACTTTCAGTCATCCATGTGTTTACTTGAAAAAGGTGATGGATTACTTAAATATGCAGCTCGGTGGGCTTGGAGGACCCCAAAGGTGAATCTCAGGTAAATGGGTGGAGCTTTGCATTGCATAGGCTTAATCGAGTTGTTTAGACCAGCCTAACTGGCACTCCTTAAAGGCCCAACACTGTTGATTTAAAATGCTGCCTGTTTCGTCTTGAATCCAGGGTCTAGAATGGGTTTCTTTAAGGTTTACCTGTTTCCTTATGAATAGCCTGTTATTTGTAAAAACCATTCTTGTTTATTCACAGATCCATATATATCTCAGTAACTCGACGCGAGGTTATACTTCTGCTTTCCTTCAGATCTCAGTTACTTCATCATGGTGACATTGCATCATACTTACATCAGCAATTACTTCAGTATCAGGTGCTCCTGATAACCCTTTCCTCCTACATTTCCCCCAAAGTCTTTATCCCAACTATGTACATCCTTTTACATGAACTGCACTCTCACTTTGCAATAAGATTGTCTTCCACCTGAATGGTTGTAGAGTTTCTGCTTGTTTTTGGTTCCTTGTCACCATTCAGGTCTGAATAATAAGTACAAGGTTCCATTAGTTTCCTTCCCAATGTTATCAAAGCTTTTTGATTCCTTCTTATATTTTTTTGGTCCCTTTCAATCCAAAGGATCTTGGCAATGGGGCTTTTTCTATTACTATGCCATCTTTCTGTTAATCTCATATCCACACTTTCTTCCCAGGTTTAGCACTTTCAAGTCTTGTGCTCTGTGCCTGAGGTTGAAATTATGAACTTGACTGTCTCTTTGTTGCTCCCAATGCTTCCTTACTATCTCATGATCATCTGAGGTAATGTTAGGTTGTAGTGTTTGTTGTAGAGCTGGAAGTTGTGTACGCAGACACCTTCCCATCAATAATTTTGATGGTGAGAGCCCATTTCGTAGCAGTAGGGTTCTGCAGTTAAGAAGGGTTAAGTTCAATTCTTCATTTTTTTTCAACAATTCCTTGTTTGTTTGAGCTCCTCTTTCTGCTTCTCCATTTGACTGAGGATATCTAGGTAAACTAGTCACGTGCATGAAACCATATTCCTTTGGCCTGCTTGCCGACGCGCAAAATGACATGGGATGACGTCAGGCAGAACTCCTGATGTCACCCCGCGTCATTTCAATTTTCAGGTTGGTGAGAGCACAGCCGAGTCAGCTGTGCGCCTGCTGACCTGTCAACGGCCAATTGAGGCCATTTAAAAAGTAATTGACTTAATTAATGGACCTGCCCATCCAACCTTAAGGTTGGCGGGCAGGCCGGGAGCCCTGGTGGGCTTCAGGAAAAGCATGAAACCTCATCCACAGGCGGGATGAGGTTTCATGAGGGTTTTAAAAAATTTAATAAATGTTTGATTTAAAGTGATGGACATGTCCCAACTCATGTGACAGTGTCACATGAGGGGACATGTTAGGGAAATTATGTTTGTGCACCTTTACCATTTTTAAATTTGGTGCCGATCTCCCCGAGGCAGCACTTAGCCTCAGGGAGATGAGTGCCCTCTTTTGTGCACATGCGTGAAAGAGCGCACTCTTGGCTGAGGGAATCCCCCCCTGCCTGCACAGAGAGTGCATAGTGCTTCCTGGTGGACATCACACTGGGTGGGCCTTAATTGGCCTGCCCACATAAAATGGCGGCGCGCCCCCAATCGGGAGCGCCGATCAGAGGCACGCCTTCCCGCACCTGCACCTGGACTCCACCGCACCCCCCCCCCCCCTGCCAAATGGGGGGGATAATTCTTCCCCATGTGTTGTGAGGAGTCTTTTTTCGAGATGTAATGACTGCCTCTGGCATGATGCTGTGCAGTCTACTCACTTCAAACCACCTGGAGTACTAATCAATGACGATGATGAAAGCCTTACCTTTGCACACAGAGAGCGGATCTGTATGAGAAGGGCATCAGCGGCGGGAAATAAAAACTGGCAGCAGAGAGGGAGGCCCAGCACGTGGAGAGCTGTATGAGAAGGGCAGTGGTGGCGGGAGATAAAAAGTGGCGGCAAAGAGCCGAAGTGTGACGTCAAAGTGTCAGGAAGATATTAACTGTATATAAAGTTATAGGAAATTATTTTAAATTGAACTTGTAGTAGGGTCTATGTCTGTGGGTGTGACTTAATTGGATTGAAGCCAGCTAGTCTGGGTGCTTTGATGTATAGTAGTTTTGAAATGTTAAACAGTAAGGTAGAGGGTATATTTGCATTTTGTTGATAAACCATTCAAAGACTGGGGTGAAATCTTGTAACTAGCTAGGAGACAACAAGCAATATGTTATATTACTAATAAAATTGGTACTATGAAAGGGGTCTTATTGTTAGAAGAGGTGGAGTTCAAAGGGCCTGGTGATACGATAAGAATTTGCATTCAAAGGGAAGGCTCGGTATATACAGAAAAGAGGTTTGTGTGTGTAAGTCAGAGGCATGTAAGATCGAAGCCGCCTGTAAGCCTACAATGGTGCAAAGGAACTAAATTGAAAGGAAATTAAATTTGTAAGATAAAATGTGCTTTGCCTGGTGTCTGTTCATGCCTATGGGTTATTGTTGCCTTAGGGAAGATTTACCTGGGAGAGAATAATTTGAAGATTTGTTTAATAGTTATTATGATAGTAATTTGTAGACATGTGTATGTGTTTATTTCCTTGTTAAATTAATAAATGTTTAATCTAATTTATATAAAAAGCTTCTTGAGGCTTGGTGGGTTTCATTTCTGAATTCCAGAGTTGCATCTCAAGTATACCAATTGAAAATATAGGTTATGACAGTTGTTTAAAGATTCCCTCTGGCATTTTAAATAACTCAGCCTTTAACAACTGCTCTGTCATAACAATAGAAAAACAGGTGGGTGATGGTGGGTATCTCTCCCGTGTCTCTTTTGATTGGCCAAGTGATTTAAATCAGGAGACGTTATTACAGATGAAGAGTACAGTTAAGAAATTCACTTATAAAATATTTAACATCCAAATTAATTAAATAGAATAGGGATGGCTGGCCAGGTGATGTTTTGCAGCTGTAGTACGTGGGAGCTGCTGGACTCCAGTGCAATCCATGGTGACCACATCTGCAGTAGGTTGTTGGCTGTTCGAGGAGCTTCGGCTCAGAGTTGATGAGCTGGAGTCCGAGCTGCGAACACTGACACATCAGGGAGGGGGAGAGTTACCTGGATACTGTATTTCAGGAGACAGTCACACCCGTTAGATTAATTACATCAAATTTGGACTGTGGTCAGGAACAGGAGGGTGTAACTGCGAGTGAAGCAGGATGAGGATCCAGAATTTGGCCTTGGAGGAGCCTCAGCCAGTGCCCTTGCCCAATAGGTATGAGGTTCTTGCTCCTGGTGTGGACAAGGGCACAGACTGCAGGGAGGATGAGCGAACTGACTACAGCACCATGGTACAGAGCACCATTCTAGTATGGGGAGAAAGAGAAATGTAGTAGTAATGGGGGATAGCACAGTTAGGGGAATAGATATTGTTCTCTGCAGCAAAAACAGAGTCCCAAAGGCTGTATTGCCTACCTGGTGCCAAGGTTAAGGACATCTCTTCTGGGCTGGAGAGGAACTTAGAGTGGGAGGGGAAGGATCCAGCTCCCGTGGTCCACGTAGGTACCAACAACATAGGTAGAATGAGGAAAGAGGTTCTGCTGAGGGACCACAAGCAGCTCGGGGCTAAATTATAAAGCAGAACCACAAAGGTAATAATCTCCGGATTACTTCCTGAGCCACATGCAAATTGGTTTAGGGTAAATAAGATTACAGAGGTAAATGCTTGGCTCCAAAGATTGATGTGGGAGAAATGGGTTGCGATTCGTGGGGCACTGGCACCAGTACTGGGAAAGGAGAGAGCTGTTCCATTGGGAGGGGCTTCATTTGAACCATGCTGGGAGCAGTGTCCTGGTGAATCGTATAACTAGGGTTGTAGATGGGACTTTAAACTAATTAGTGGGGGAGAGGGTTCAATTGAAGGGAAGTTTAAAAAAATAAAAAAGAAATGAGAGAGCCGAGGTGCAGGGTAGTGAAGAGGTGAGCGATAATTAAAATGTGACAGGAAGTGCAGAAAATATAAGCAGAAGAGTGCAGCAGAAATTAGAACCAGAATGAGTAATAATGGTAAAAAGTCAAAGCTTAAGGCTCCTTATCTCAATGCACACAGCATTTGTAAAAATATAAATGAGCTGATGGAACAAATAGAAATAAATGAATATGACTTGATAGCTATTACAGAAACTGGGTACTCAATAGAGCATTCGACATTCCGTAAAAATAGGCAAAAAGGAAAAGGAGATGGGGTAGCTTTGTTAATAAAATGAGGTATCAGTGCAATGGTGAGTAGTGATATAGGTGCAAAAGGTCATGATGTGGAATCAGATTGGGTGGAAATAAGGGATAGCAAGGGGAAGAAGTCACGGTTGGAAGTCGTCTAGAGGTCTCCGAAGAGTTGCCTAGGACAAAGTATGAATCCGGAAATATTGGAAGCGTGTAAAAAGGGCGCTACAATTGTTATGAGTGATTTTAATCTGCATATTGACTGGACAAATCAGATTGGCAGGCGTAACATGGAAGATGAATTTATAGAGATTTTTTATTCATTTACGGGATGTGGGCTTCGCTGGCTGGGCCAGCATTTATTACCCATCCCTAGTTGCTCTTGAGAAGGTGGTGGTAAGCTGCCTTCTTGAACTGCTGCACTTCATGTGGTGTAAGTTCTTCCACAGTGCTGTAAGGAAGGGAGTTCCTGGATTTTGATCCAGCAATAGTGAAGGAACGGTGATATATTTCCAAGTCAGGATGATGAGTGACTTGGAGGGGAACCTCCAGGTGGTAGTGTTCCCATCTATCTGCTGCCCTTGTCCTTCTAGTGGGGACTGGTCGTGGGTTTGGAAGATGCTGTCTAAGTAGCCTTGTTGAATTCCTGCAATGCATCTTGTAGATGGTACACACTGCACTATCCAGGCAAGTGGGGAGTATTCCTGACTTGTGCCTTGTAGATGGTGGACAGGCTTTAGGGAGTCAAGAGGTAGGTTACTCATCGTACAATTCCTAGCCTCTGACCTGCTCTTGTAGCCACAGTATTTATATGCTAGCCCTGTTCAGTTTCTGGTCAACGGTAACCCCCAGCATGTTGATAGTGGGGGATTCAGTGATGGTAATGCCATTGAACACCGAGGGGTGATGGTCGGATTCTCTCTTGTTGGAGCTGGTCATTGCCTGACATTTGTGTGGCGCGAATGTTACTTGTCAGCCCAAGCCTGGATATTGTCCAGGTCTTGCTGCATTTCGACATGGACTGCTTCAGTATCTGAGGAGTTGCGAATGGTGCTAAACATTGTGCAATCATCAGCGAATATCCCCATTTCTGACCTTATGACGGAAGGAAGGTCATTGATGAAGCAGCTGAAGCTGGATGGATCTAGGACACTACCCTGAGGAACTCCTGCATGATGTCCTGGAGCTGAGATGCCTGACCTCCAACAGCCGCAACCATCTCCCTTTGTGCTTGGTATGACTCCAGCCAGTGGAGACATTTCCCCTGAATTCCCATTGACTCCAGTTTTGCTAGGGCTCTTTTGTACCACACTTGGTAAAATGCTGCCTTGATGTCAAGGGCAGTCACTCTCACCTCACCTTGAGAGTTCAGCTTTTTTGTTCATGTTTGAACCAAAGCTGTAATGAGGTCAGGAGCTCTGTGGCCCTGGCGGAACCCAAACTGACTATCAGTGAGCAGGTTATTGTTAAGCAAGTGCTGCTCGATAGCACTGTTGAAGACCCCGTCCATTACTTTATTGATGATGGAGAGTAGACTGATGGAATGGTAATTGGCTGGGTTGGATTTGTCCTGCTTTTTATGTACGGGATATAACTGGTCAATTTTCCACATGGCCAGGTAGATGCCACTGTTGTCGCTGTACTGAAACAGCTTGGCTAGGATCCTGGCAAGTTTTGGAGCATAAGTCTTCAGTACTATTGCCAGAATATTGTCAGGGCCCATAGCCTTTGCAATATCCAGTGCCTTCAGTCATTTCTTGATATCATGTGGAGTGAATCAAATTGGCTGAAGGCTGGCATCTGTGATACTGGGGACGTCTGGAAGAGGCTGAGATGGATCATCCATTCGGCACTTCTGGCTGAAGATTGTTGTGAATGCTTCAGCCTTATCTTTTGCACTGCTGTGCTGGGCTCCTCCATCATTGAGGATGGGGATATTTGTGGAGCCTCCTCCTCCACTGAGTTGTTTAATTGTCCACCATCATTCATGACTGGATGTAGCAGGACTGCAGAGCTTAGATCTGATCCGTTGGTTGTGGGATCGCTTAGCTCTGTCTATCATTTGCTGCTTATGCTGGTTGGCACACAAGTAGTCCTGTGTTATAGCTTCACCAGGTTGATACTTCATATTTAGGTATGCCTGGTGCTGCTCCTGGCATGCCCTCCTACACTCTTCTTTGATCTAGGGTTGATCCTCTGGCTTGATGGTAATGGTAGAAAGGGGGATATGCCAGGCTATGAGGTTAGAGATTGTGTTTGAGTACAATTCTGCTGCTGATGGCCCACAGTGCCTCATGGATACCCAGTCTTGAGCTGCTAGATCTGTTCGAAATCTATCCCATTTAGCACGTTGGTAGTACCACATAACACGATGGAGGGCATCCTCAGTATGAAGGCGGGACTTCGGCTCCACAATGACTGTGCGGTGGCCACTCCTGCCCACACTGCCATTGTGGCATGTAGGTTGGTGAGGATGAGGTCAAGTATGTTTTTCACTCATGTTCGTTCCCTCATCACTGGCACAGATCCAGTTTAGCAGCTATGTCATTTAGGACTCGGAACTCGGTCAGTGGTGGTGCTACCGAGCCACTCTTGGTGGTGGACATTGAAGTCCCCCACCCAGAGCACATTCTGTATCCTTGCCACCTTCAGTGCTTCCTCTAAGTGATATTCAACATGGAGGAGCACTGATTCATCACTTGAGAGAGGGCGGTACATGGTAATCAGCAGGAGGTTTCCTTGCCCATGTTTGACCTGATGCCATGAGACATCATGGGGTCCAGATGTTGAGGACTGTATACCAATGTGCCGCCACCTCTGCTCGGTCTGTCCTGCTGGTGGGACAGGACATACCCAGGGATGGTGATGGTGGAGTCTGGGATATTATCTGTAAGGTATGATTCTGTGGGGATGATTATGTCAGGCTGTTGCTTGACTAGTCTGTGAGACAGCTCTCCCAATTTTGGCACTAGCCCCCAGATGTTGGTAAGGAGGACTTTGCAGGGTCGACAGGGCTGCAATTGCCGTGGTCGATACCGGGCGGTCTGCCCGGTTTCATTCCTTTTTTATGACTTTGTAGTGATTTGTCATAACTAAGTCCTTCGCTAGGGCATTTAAGAGGCAACCACATCACTGTGGGCCTGGAGTCACGTGTAGGCCAGACCAGGTAAGGATGACGGATTTCCTTCCCTAAAGGACATTAGTGAACTGGATGGGTTTTAACAACAATCGACAATGGTTTCATAGTCATCATCAGACTTTTAATTCCAGATTTTTTTATTGAATTCAAATTCCATCATATGCCGTGGCGGGATTCGAACCTGGGTCCCCAGAGCTCTGAAGAAGAGCCATACAGACGCGAAATGTTAATTCTTTTTTTTTCTCCACAGATATTGTTAGACCTGCTGAATTTTCCAGCATTTTCTGTTTTTTCCCCCAGAGCATACCCTGGGTCTCTGGATTACTAGTCCAGCGCCAATACTACCTCCCCCCATGGATTACCTCCCCTCAGGCATCAGGGATTTTTTCTTAGAGCAATACGTTGCAGAACCTACCTAGGAATAGGCTATTTTAGATCTAGTAATGTATAATGAAGTAGGATTAATATGAGATCTCGTAGTTAAGCATCCTCTAGGTGGTAGCGATCATAACATGGTAGAATTTCAAATTCAGTTTGAGGGCGAGCAAGTTGGGTCTCAAACCAGTGTGCTCAACTTAATTAAGGGTAATTACAAAGGAATAAAGAAAGAACTGTCTAAAGCAGGCTGGGAAAATAGACTAAGGTGTAGGTCAGCGGATGAGCAGTGGCAGACATTTAAGCAGATATTTCATAATGCGCAGCAAAAATTTATCCCGGTCAAAAAGAAGGACTCGATGAGAAGGATAAACCACCTGTGGTTAACAAAGGTGGTCAAGGAGAGTATCTAATCAAAAGTTAAGGCATACAAAGTGGTGAAAACTAGTGATAGGCCAGAGGATTGGGAATTTTTTAGGAACCTGCAGCAGATGAGTAAAAAGCTAATAAAGAGGGAGAAAATTTATTATGAAAGTAAACTGGCAAGAAATATAAGAACAAACAGCAAGAGTTTCTATGGATATATAAAAAGAGTGGCTAAAGTGAGCGTGGGACCCTTGGAGGATGTGACTGGAGAATTGATAATGGGGGATAGGGAAATGGCAGATAATTTAAACCAATATTTTGCATCGGTCTTCACGGTGGAGGACACTATAAAACACCCCAAAGATATCAGATAAACAAGGAGTTAATGGGAGGAAAGATTTTGTATCACAAGGTCTCTATCACAAGGGATGAAGTATTTGACAAATTACTGGGACTAAAGGCAGACAAGTCACCAGGACTTGATGGCCTGCATCCAAGAGTTTTAAAGGAAGTGGCTACAAAGATAGTGGAGGCATTGGTCGAAATATTCCAGAACTCACTGAATTCCGGGAGGGTCCCCGTGGACTGGAAAACCGCGAATATGACGCCCCTGTTCAAGAAGGGAGGGAGGCAAAAAGCAGGAAACTATAGGCCAGTCAGCCGAATGTCTGTTGTTGGAAAAATGCTAGAGTCCATTATTAAGGAAGAAATATCAGGAGGTTAGAAAAGTTTAACACAATCAAACAAAGTCAACGTGGTTTGTGAAAGGGAATTCATGTTTGACAATTTTGCTAGAGTTCTTTGAGGATATAACAAGCAGAGTTGGTAAAGGGGAACCGGTAGATGTAGTGTATTTGGATTTCCAGAGGGCATTCGATAAAGTGCCGCATAAAAGGTTATTGCACAAGAAAGGAGCTCACGGTATTGGGGGTAATGTATTAGCATGGATTGAGGATTGGTTAACACACAGAAGACAGAGAGTCAGGATTTTTCAGGCTGGAAAAATGTAACAAATGGAGTGCCACAAGGATCAGTTCTAGGGCCTCAGTTACTTACTATTTATATTAATGACTTGGAGGAGGAGACAGTGTAATGCATCCAAATTTGCTGACAATGCAAAAATAGATGGGAGAGCATGTTGTGATGAGGACATAAGGAATCTGCAAAGGGATATCAATAGGTTGAGTGAGTGGGCAAAAATCTTGGCAGATGGAGTTTAAATGTAGGAAAGTGTGAGGTCATGCGCTTTGGTAGGAAGAATCAAAAAGCAGACTATTATTTAAATATAGAGAGACTCCAAAAAAGTGTATCATAGAGAAATTTGGGTGTTATTGTGCATGAAACACAAAAAGTTAGCATGCCGGTGCAGCAAGTAATTAAAAAGGCAAATGGAATTTTGGCCTGTATTGCCAGTGGGCTGGAGTTTAAAAATAGAGAAGTCTTGTTACAACTATACAGGGTGTTGGTGAGGCTGCACCTAGAGTACTGTGTACAGTTTTGGTCCCTGTATTTAAGAAAGGATATACTGGCATTGGAGGTAGTTCAAAAGAGATTCACCAAGCCGATTACTGGGATGAAGGGGTTGACTTATCAAGAACGGCTAAACAGGTTAGTCCTTTATTCATTAGAGTTTAGAAGAATGAGGTGTGATCTTACTGAAACATACAAGATTCTGAGGGGGCTTGACAAGGTAGATGTTGAGAAGATGTTTCTACTAGTAGGAGAATCTCGAACCAGGGGACATAGTTACAGAATAAGGCGACACTCATTTAAAACTGAGATGCGTAGGAATTTCTTCTCAGAGGGTAGTGAATGTCTAGAATTCTCTACCCAAGAGAGTTGTGGAGGCTAGATCACAGAAAGTATTTAAAGAGGAGGTAGATAGATTTTTGAGGGTGTTGAGGGCTATGAGGAGCTGGAATGAAAGAGGAGTTGAGGCCTCGGGCAGATCAGCCATTATCTCATTGAATGGTGGGGCAGGCTTGAAGAGCTAAATGGCCTACTCCTGCTCCTATTTCTTATGTTCTTAGGTTCTTACGTTTGAACTGAAACAAATCCATTTCCAGGCTCTCCCATGGCTGCAAAGGAAAAGTGGACGGTGCCAGTGGTCCAATGTTGACTATCCATTGTATATGTATGGCAAATTAATTCAAAATTAACTCTTCAGTGGAACAACTAATGCTTGATTGCTGGGCTCTTGCTCGGTATTTTGCTATCCCCAAATGACCTTGATGGGTTTTCTGGAGAATTTCAAGTCGAAGTGTTTTAAGGATGATTAGTCTGTCAATGATTGTGAGATGCTTTCTGTGTTCGAAGTATTGGGTTGTTAGGGGTATTATCTGGCCATTTGTTCTAATGATGCTCTTTTACTTAAATGCACTTATCATCCTGCTGTTGTGGTTCTTTAATCTCTTGCGGTCTCTTTTCCGTGGCTGGTAAGTGTTTAGTAATGAGCAAAGTATATGATTCCACTTCCTCAATAAAATTTAAATCTTCCAGTTTGACTCCTTCCACTGGTATGTTTGATAATGCACCTGTTGTTGTAAGGTATTTCCCTTGAATGTACTTGGTAACTGAATCGTATCTCATAAATCTCAGGTTAAGAAGAGTTACTAAAGGCTTGTAATTGGTTTCAATTTTAAACCTTAATCCTATGACATCATGAGAGAACTTCTCAGAGGCCCGTCTGGCTGCTAATGTTTCTTTCTCAATGGTTGCATATCATTTCTCTGTGTCCATAAGAGATCTTGAGAAGTAATCAAGTGCTCTTCTTTGTCCATCTTTTTGTACTTGAAACAACACTGCACCCTAGCCTGTAGACGATTTGTTCACTGTTATAATTGTTGACAATTCTGGATGGTAATGTGCTAGAATTTCTAGTGAAATTAGAAGAGTTTTGATCTTGTGAAACGCATTTTGCAGGTTCATGTTCCAGCTCCACTGTTGACCTTACCTTAAAAGCTGTTCTAACGGCTCATTGACTTCCGCCAAGCTTGACAGGAACTTGCTTATTTGACTCACTATGCTAAGGAACCTTTGTAATTCTGTGGAAACTCTCTAATGAACCTGGTTTTCTGCAAGTCGGCAGTAATTCCCAAAGCTTGCACAATGTGGCTAAAGAATTTTATCATAGGTTTTGCAAATTCACTTTTGTTCTTTAATGTCAAACCTGCTTCTTGTAGAACTTTGAAGTCTGCTCTCACTCAATGGTCATGTTCTTCCCTTGATGAACCGTGTATGAGAATATCATCCATATGCCATATTACTCCTTACATGCCCTCCAGGGTCTGAGATATCGTTCTTTGGAATATCTCAGATGCTGAAGCAATTCCGAATGGCAACCTGTTAAAATAATCATGACCAAATGGGGTTACAAAAGTGGTCAGCAACCTGGATCCTTTGTCCAGAGCAACTGCCAAAAGCCACTGTTAGTATCTAATTTTGTGAAGAGGGTACTTTTTTGCTAATTTGATGAGACTTTCATCCACTGAGGCCATTTGGTGGATCTTGCGCTCTACTGACTTGTTTAATTGAGTTAAATCCACACAGATTCTAACTGGAGCATTAGGCTTTGGTACTGTGACCATTCCAGAACACCACTTTGTTAGTATGGTTACTGCAAAGATGACTCCTTGCAACCATGTGTTCAATC
Source organism: Carcharodon carcharias (assembly GCF_017639515.1). Taxonomy (NCBI): domain Eukaryota; kingdom Metazoa; phylum Chordata; class Chondrichthyes; order Lamniformes; family Lamnidae; genus Carcharodon; species Carcharodon carcharias. The sequence continues at coordinate 61,315,217 of NC_054483.1, read as the reverse complement.
TCTCTCTTGACTTTGACTAAGAGTGGTTGAGGGACCTTCCTCACTATGAAGAGACATATAGGTTTATGTCTGCCTTTAGGATTGCATGATATTCTGTCTTCAGCTTTCCTAAGCCTGAAAATAGGGATGGAAATTCCTTTCTGAATGCACTACTGGACTGCCTGACAACAATTTCATCAAGCTTGCCTCAACTCAGCCTTAAATGCAAGCACGCTTTTCTGCTCAATAATGATGACACCTGGTTCTGCATAACATACAGGTGTCCAATAATTTTTTCATCTTTGTATCATAATCTCACCAAGTTTTGGCCTATTACTTTCAGTGTAATCCTGGCTGGACCTAGCAACTGGATGGAGGATGGCTGTAACATGATACTTTTAAGCCATTTTACTTCATCAGATAATACTGGAACACCTGTGCCAGTATCTAGCTTGAATTCAGTGGTGTGACCATTAACTTCTAATTTAATATCCCAGTAATCATTTTCTGATTCATTAACTTCTCCTAGGAAGGTTATTTGTTTTTCTGTGGCTCTTCCTCTTCTTGGATTTGTTTTGGCCTTGTTATTTTCTCTTTCTTCCTGTGAGCTACTTGTATTTTAGATTGGTAGACATTTTTTAAGTGTCCTAACTTTCCACAGTTGTGGCACCCTGCTCCCCCTGCTGGGTATTGTTCCTGTTTGTGAACAGTTTTCCCGCCACACTCAGCAACTCAACTTTATGATTGGCGTGCTTTTTTCCAATTTTTCGTGGGCTTTTTCTTCACTGCACTTTCTCTTTTTTGTCTGACATATTAAATGGCTTTGCTCATTTTTTTTCCAAAGGAGATCATTTTCCCCATGAACAATTGCTCTGCTTAGCTTCCTAAGCTTGGTTTGCTGCACTATTTGTACTGCCTTTGTGAGAGTTTCATCTAAGACCTCAAACACTATACAATCGCATATTAATTCATCCCTGAGGATCCCACAGTCGCAATTCTCCACGAGCTGGTACAGGTCATTTATGAATGAATCCATGCATTCACCCGGTTTTAGTCTTGTTAGATTTTGCTTGCTCAATGATCAAATTTTTCTGAGCACTGAAGTACACATCAAGTGCCTCGAGGACTTCATCGTATGAGCTTGAAGCCTCTTCGACTCCCTGTCTCGCTGTTATGTCTTTTGCAATAGCGTCTACTGATTAAATTATAAAGTATTGCCTTGATCCTTTTGTTCCTTCTTAAGCAAACCTGAAACTGTTCTGTATCTGGAGAATCTCTTCCTCCAACTGTCCCTGAGTTGAGCCTGTTGCAAGACTTTAGCTCTTTGGAAATGTTCTGGGAGTGGCAATGTAGACTCCATGCTTGTCCTAAGCTCTGGATCTGTTGCTGTTTCAGTAGTTTGCTTCTAGATTGTGATCTGTATTCAAACATGCCTGGATTGTGGGTCTATGTGCCAGCTTGCATCTGCAGCGCTCACAATGCTCCGTTCTCAGGTGAGTCTTCAATCTTTTTTTCTTCTTTTCCAATTTCCAAAGATTTGTAAGTCTTTCAGTCTGCAGTCTTCACTTGAAGTTTTGCTGGGTCTTTTACGGCCTGTCTGCTGCCACCATGTTTCGTCTTGAGTCTAAGGTCCAGGTGGGATTTCTTTAGAATTTTCCTGTTTCCCTAAGAGTGCTACCATAGACTGTTATTCATAAAAACCGTTCTTGTTTATCTACATCTTGTTTATGCACATCTCAGTAAATCTACATGAGGTTGTACTTCTGCTTCCTTCCAGATCTCCGTTACTTACTCATGTGACATTGCATCATAGTTACATCAGTGGTTACATCAGTATCAGATGCCTCTGATGTTAACTCTTTACTCTACACTTCTCACCATGTCTTTATTCCAACTATATACATCCTTCTGCATTGCCTGAAGCTGGATTTGGCTCCAGATCTCAGGTTGGCACACTTCTCAGCAAATACCATAATCAAAGTAGTAACAGAGTAAGAGAGAATGACATGTCAGCCATAAGCTTTTGAGAGCTGTGATAAGAATACAATTTTAAGAAGTTGCATAGAAAAATGTTATAATGACCAAAGTAAGGCAGCATAGCTTTAAGAAATTGTTGACGTTATTTGCCTTTGACTATTAATGACCCGCAGCTTGAAGGATGAAATGTAGGGAAATAGTTGGGAAGAGGAAGTTGTGAGCAAGGAGGAGTTGGCTGGAAAGCAATCCCTGTTATTGTCTTGTTCATTGCTGCTTTTAAACACACAATTGGCATGGGTGAATAAACCTTATTTGTTTTAAGCTCTGGTCTCTGTGTCTGTCTACTGGATCATTGGCCTGTTTTAGCTTGTTACAAATAATAATGTATTGTCAGACATTGAGAGACTGTACACCATACTAGCTTGGTCATTTGCAAATTTGAGATCTTGCTTGAGTTGAATTTGTATAAAAGTTAAATGAGAAAATATGGAGATTAAGCAATCTATTTTTAAATTCCTACTTTATTACTGTTCTTACATTGGCCTTTTGATCTGGTCTATTGTAAAGTAACGTTTTTTAAACTTATGCAGCGATACAGGCATATTAGAATTGCAATAAATTTTCCTTATTTTTAATCATGCCTATATGACTTTTGACCTAACACATCCCGTGTTTCTTATTTTTTTCAGATGGTTAATGAAAATCATTTACAAAAGCACATTCCAGGCCTTCATGAGCAGTAGTTCTGAACTGACCTCTGCTGGACTGAAGAACAAACTTGTCACTCTATTCGAACCAGGGAGCAGTGCAAATCCCAGTAGGCAGCGGAGCTACAGTGATGCCTCGCCACTCAAAAGTTCGATTAGTGGAAGCCCCAGATGGAGGATGGGGCTGGATGGTTGTGATCAGCTGCTTCTTAGTGACCGTTTGCACGAGGGCCGTGTCCAGGTTTGTCAGTAAAACCTTTCATGCTCCTTATACTTTGCTCAGATTCATCATAAGCTTTGCCTTGAACTTGGAAATCTTCAGATTGATCTGACACCTACATTTCTGTTCACTATTGCATTTGTGACATTTGTTTGAACCTTTAGATGTGTTTTAAACATTCTTCCTCTTATCTCATGTGCATGTTGTTCCCGATCCTAGAATAGTACAGCAGGTGCTGTGTTCTGAGGCATTGGTCATTGTTGCTCCTGAATGTGTTGACTCAACATCTGCCTTTTTCTCCCTCACTGAAGCAGATAGATCTGTATAGTCTGGTTCATTGTGAGTTCATGGTATGGGGAACTGTTATCCAGTCCTTCTGAGGAATAGTGTGCCCAAATGGCAGAACACAGGGAGAATGTCTTTGAGCTCTGCAATATAATAACTTGGAGTAGGGCTCCAGCATACTGAAGATATTGGTTATACATTTCATGGTATCGTTGATGCTTAACCTGTATAACTCTCTAGGGTTATTCATTTACTTTAAAATTACTTGATGTTTTGAAACCACAGTATAATATTTGAGGATATCATTGTAATGCTGTAATTTATTGAAGTATGGATGACAAAATTTAGTTTTAAATCCTATTTTGGCTGATTGAAGAAACAGGAGAAGTCATCATTGGATTGAAATCATAATGAGATTTTTTATCTTTGTTCTTCTTTGTTTTGCTTCCCCTTCTGAAGTTGGTGACTGTTGGATGTGGCTCCATGATCACTGGATACTCTCTAGTAATTCAGCCAAATGGCCATGATGTCAGAGCCTTAAATATAGTTGTGAAGAGAAAATTTGACCAGAGAAGGCATCACAGCCAAGACGGTCTTGTAAGAAGACTGATTAACAAGTATATTGTGAATGTTTTCTAATTAGGAGCTGAGCCTATGGGCAGAATCATCCCAGATTTGCACTAAGCGCGGTAGCAGGCAGGTAAAATATCATTTTACCTGCCGGCCACGATGGCGTGTTTGCACGCCGTATCATCCCAAAGCCGCCACATTATTTATGCACTCCTGGGAAACACACTGTTTCCATGGCAGATGGGCTCTCATTCACCTGCTCGCCATCACCTCGCTGCTTCATCATGCTGGGTGCCATATTTAAAGTCCAGACGCATGCACACACCTCAGTGTTTCCAGCCCAAGACTGCTGCAGGAAAGAGGTCCACGAGAGGCAAAATGACTGCAGCCCCAGGTTCAATGATGCATCACTGGAATGTCATTTGGACGCCATACAGGTCCGCCGTGATGTCCTCTACCCCCACTCTGGCCGCAGGATGGGCAGCTGCATCACCAGCTTGGTAGGCGATGGCAGTGGTGATTAGTGCCAATGCTGCACAAAAGAGGTTGGCTATCCAATGCAGATAGAGGATGAATGATCTCATCCGTGCAGCCAGGATATGGCAACCATCTCATCACTCTAAACTCACAAACTCAAGCTCATCACACAATCACTGGCATCTCACTCGCTGCCAGGTCAAAGGATATCACCACCCATTCTGTCACACATACCCTCACATATCCATCTGCCCTCATCTCTGGAGACTGCCTCCTCAGGCCTCACCATCTTGAGGCCATTTGCACAGATCAACATGTGCCCCCACACACACCCTGGGATATCCTGCTTCCCGAGTACAGGTCTCATCCTGCAGCCTCTTCCCTTGTCTGTGCCCACTTCTGCCCCTTCCCCAAGCAAGACCTAGCCCTGCAGCCATTGAAAAGCTACCCACATATGGCTGGTCTGGTAGGTAGAGACCTGCCTGTGAGCTCCCCTAAAAGTGATGATGTGCTGCTTCTGAAGCCTGATGCTGATGACTGCAAGTGCTGACTGAAGCAAGGTAGGCAAACAAACCTTGAAGTCCCAAGCGAAGTGCAGCCTGCCAGGTGCACATCGCTTATGTGCTGTTGTGAAACATGGCGTGTTTTCCCACCAAAGTGGCGGGCGATCCAGCTGTAGGGGTGTGCTGAATCCGGCGGGCTGGCCTTATAATGATGCGCTGATCTATCACAGTGAGGGAAACTAGGCCCAACATTGATGGGTGGAGTAGACGATTGCAAACTGGTTTTATGCCGTCGTGAAACCGATCGCCCCATGCTGTCCGCTCATGCAACCGAATATGTCCCTTGCCGGCAGGCAAAGAAAATCCTGGCCTACGTGTGAGAAGCCTGAAAGAAGACATTCACTCCACATCTTCTAAGGGCACTTCTCTTTTGTAGGATGTTAAGGGTCTTTAATGTGTGACCAGACAATGGCCACAAAATGGGTCTCCATAACGACCATAGCTGAAATGTTATGGATGTGGTTTTGCCACCAAAATGCGTATGCACAAAATGTGCACATTCTGGCACAGCCTACAGTGAACACCATCTTGGCAATCATGTTCAGGTGGGCATTTGGAGTGAGTGCCGGACATAAACTGAGTAGATAGATTGTGAAACAGTCAGTGTGTAATGCTAAGTTGACACCAGTGCTGCTATTTCCAACCTTGCCAGTCCAACTCACCCTCTTCACCACACACAGTTGAACATACAATCAGCAGCAGGAAGGACCCTCGCCTGTGCTATTTAAAGGGGGTCATCAATTGCTTACAGCTTAGTTGCTGATTAAGTGCTGGTTCTGTCTGAGATTGTATGAGCACTTGGTGATTTGCAGAGTTGACTAAAGTCGGTGAAGTCAACAGGATGTGGTGCTAATTGTTGCAAAGATCCTGGTACTGAAGCCAGATGGCTGTGGTCAGACCACTTGGGCTGCACCATGACAGGGAGATGGGACAGAGGCAGCAAAAAAGAGGATAAGCTGCTCATAAGGGAAGAGGAGGAGGGGGAGAAGGGCCCTCAATAGGCTGTCATATTGACCTAGGATCTTCTGGGAGCATTTCCCTATCTCAACCTAAGCAAGGAGCAATCTGTGCATTGGCTCCATGGGCTGGATTTTATTGTGGGGGTGCTATTGCTCTCAGTTGCTGTTGCAAGAGTTGTCCAGAAGCCAACGCAATGAAAAGAAACCTGCCCTGCAGACTTGACATGCATTTGGCAGGTTAAACAGGCTTGGAGCGGGACTGCTGCCTCTCAGTGAGAGGAAGTCCTGCCTTTGAGAGCTACCGGCCAATCTGATTGGTCAGCAGCTCTAGCAGTCCCAGCAATACTGGAATTGAGTGGTCGGTGCTGCTGGGACTGCTAGCGACTCAACAAAGAAGGCAGCCATGCGTCTGGACCCACTAAGCCGAGAGTCTTGGACTAGGAGGGATCGGTCAGCCTAGGGAGGGGGTGAGGGGGGTGTGTAGCGTGTTTTGGAGGCCAGGCGGGAAGGAACAAAGTGGGGGGGAGCAACATCTTGGGGGCTCACCTCTGATATGCAAAGTGCACCCCAAAATGCTGTGCCCATCCTTCTGCCTTTACAAACATTTTTTAAACTAGGCCTGCCCATCTGCTCATGCCAACCATTTTATGGCAGTGATTTATCCAGGTCAATTGCTTGTTAACAAGCTCAATTGACCCTTAAGTATTTATTTAAATATGGTGGGTGGGCTGCCAATTTTGGCACCCACCCACCTACCATATTATGGGGAACTGATGCAGGTGCAGCAAGTGATTAGGAAGGCAAATGGAACGTCGGTATTTATTACAAGGAGAATGGAATATAAAAGTAGGGAAGTTTTATTGCAGTTATACAAGGTCTGGGTGAGATCACAACTGAAATAGTGTGTACAGTTTTGATCTCCTTATTTGAAAAAATATATAATCGCATTAGTAACAGTTCAGAGAAGGTTCACTCGATTCATTCCTGGGATAAGGTGCTTATCTTGTGAAGATAGGTTGAAGAGTTTGGTCCTATACCCAATATGAGAGGTGATCCTATTGAAATATATAAGACCCTGAGGGGATTTGACAGGGTAGATAATGTTTCCACTTATGGAAGAGACTAGAACCTGGGGACACAGTTTAAGAATAAGAAGCCTACTGTTTAAGACGGAGATGAGGGGAAATTTTTTCTCTCAAAGGGTCATTAGTATTTAGAATTCTCTTCCCCAGAAAGCCATGGAGGCTAGGTCATTGAATTTATTCAAGGCAAAGTTAGACAGATTTTTTTGACAGCCAAGGTAGTCAAGGGTTATGGGGGGCAGACGTCAAAATGGAGTTGAAACCCACAACCAGAATCAGCCATGATCTTATTGAAGATCAGAGCAGGCTCAAAGGGCTGAATGGTCTACACCTGCCCCTAAATCCTAGTTTCCTGTGACGGGAAGGTGGTGGGCTTGCCACCCTCCTATTTTGCGTGCCTCGCCCTCCCTACCGGCTGAAACCACACCCAGAAGGGGCACTATAAACTCCAGCCCCATATTTCAAAGGAGGCACTCACAGAAATCTCCCACCTCTTGCAAACAGGCCCGCAGCCTTAGATCAGGGCAAGGATGGGGCTGCTAGTGGCTGTGAGAGTGACTGTGGCCCTGAATTTTTTTGCATGGGACTCTTCCAGGCTGAAGCAGGTGACATGTGTAAACATCTCCCATCTTGCTGTTCACTGCTGATTCCAGGGGGTGATGGATGCTGGTTATGCCAGCTGAGGAGAATTCATTGTGTTCTCTCTGATGCAGAGAAGCAGGCAGAGCATTCACTTGGCTTTGTTAGAATATCAGGCTTCCCCATGGTGCAGGGTGCCATTGATTGCACACATATGGCTTTGGAAGCACCGCATCTTAATGCTGAGGTGTACAGCAACTATAAAGCTTACCACTGTCTGAACAAGCAGTTGATGTGTGACCACGCTCAGCACATCATGTTGATGAATGTCCAGTATCCTGACAACAGTCATAACGTTTTAATCTTGCAATCGTCCCTCAGTATTTGAGACACCCTGTCAAACCAGAGGGTGGCTGCTGGGTGACAAGGGCTGTCTGCTTAACACCTGACTCGGGATTCTGCTTTGCAGTCTATTCAACTCATGGACAGCACAGCATATAATGAGAGTCATGCTGCCATATGAAACACCTCCAAATGGACCATTATAGTGCTGAAGCGGCAGTTCTGCTGCCTGGGTCCTGGAGGAGCCATTCAGTACTTGCCAGAGCGTGTATCCCAGCTCGAGGTGGTCTGCTATCATGAGGACGCAGCCCTTGCCACTGGAGATAGGTTGAGCAACTGGGGAGGAGGAGGAACAACAGGAAGGAAGGAGGCAGCTGGCACACCCACATTTCAACTGGGTTGTCTGTGATCGCCTCATCCACTTACAGTCCCATTGAGTACAGCCACAAGCATACAACAGTGACACACCAACCCATTCATTTTGTCCTAGCCAATATTTTTCCCTCAATTAACATACAAAAACAGATCATCTGGTCATTATCACATTGCAGTATGTGAGAGCTTGCTGTGTGCAAATTGGTTGCTGCATTTTCCATATTTCCCATAAGCAGTTACACTTCGAAAAATATTTCATGGGAAGTAAAGTGTTTTGGGATGTTCGGTGGTTGTGAAAAATGCTCTGTAAATGCATGTCTTTATTTCCAAGTCTTTCTAATTACAAACTCCATTATCTCCCCTTGGTTCTTTTGCCAAATACCTTCAATCTGCATCCTCTGGTTACCGACCCTGCTGCCACTGGAAACGATTTCTCCTTATTTACTCAATCACAACCCCGCACGATTTTGAACACTTTAAATAAATCTCCCCTTAACCTTTTCTGCTTTAAGGAGACCAGCTTCAGATTCTCCAGTCTCTCCACATGATTGAGGTCCCTCATCCCTGGTACCATTCTAATAAGTCTCCTCTGTACCCTCTCCAAGGCCTTGGCAGCCTACCTGAAGTGTGGTGCCAGGCGTAGACATAATACTCCAGCTGAGGCCTAACCAGAGTTTTCTGAAGTTTCAGCATAACCTCCCTGCTTTTGCACTTTGTGCCTCTATTTTTTGAAAGCTAAGGAATTGCTGCATGCCTTCTGAACAGTTCAACCAGTGTAATTGTGATGTGAGGGCATTCAGTGCATGCAGATATAGGAATCGGGAAATCTGCCACTGGATCCCCAAAGTGTTGATTCATCTATCCATTCTCCAGATACTGAAGTATCCGCTGCGCATTTCGAACCTTTTTCTACTTTTTACTTCATCTAACTACTTACACGTATTGTTTTGGATTTCTAGGTGCTTCTCCATATTTTTTGTGGAGTTCCAGAATTATTTTGCTCAGGATTACGCCATGACAGCATGGATACACTCCACTGTCGACTGCACTACAATGCTTTTCGGTGAGTGTATGAATTTATAAGTTACATACTCCAAAGTACAACTAGAGAAGCATTCTTCCCATGGAATTATGTATTCCTTAACAGTTCAGTCATGTGTTCTGAGCCACAGTGCATTAATTGTTGCATTGAGGTCATGAAAGGCGGGCATAACTATTGGCAACATGATTAATATTAAAATTGTGCATAGACCTTAAGATTCTGATACAAGAAAATGTTAGAAATAAAAACAAACAGTTTAACTTATCCGTTCTTAAGCCTCCTGCTTGACCTCATCAGTTGCCAGTATCAATGAATTACATTCCAAGTCTCTCTGCTCCCTGACAACACTCTGCACGTACTGAAGATTCTTTGTGTGTATAACAGCAATTATAGATTTTGTTGAACACCCTGCTTACATTTAACTTGAGAGGTACTGTGAGCAGCCAAGAATTTGGGGAATGGCAGCACCAAGAATTGCTTGGAGGAAAGGTGATAAAAAGCCCCTTTTATTGGGAGCTGGCCAATTGGTTATTTTGAGCTTTCAACTCTTTATCCATAAGCTCAAAAAGAGCTTCTGCTAAAACCATTGAAAAACCTTTATTACAATGAGCGCTTTGTAATGCTGACCTACTGTAACAATTTTGCACTGTTGCAGAGGATGGTATAAGGGGCTAATAAGGCCTAGGACAATGCTGCACCAGCCTTCACAGCACAACAAAACCAACCGAATTCTACTTGCCCACTAAGTCGTTGGGAAGTCCCAGGTTCTATGTTCGGCTGCCGTGGCAACATCGGCATCAGATCAAAGGCTTGTAATTAAGTAGCTGACTTACTTGGCGTTCAACCATTCACAAATGGAGGACTAAAATGCCAGTCACACTTCAACACTTGACTGTTCTGCACTGAACTTAGTGAGTGTAGAACAGCCCTGTATTTATTTTTTGCACTTCGAAGAAACTTTTGCCCTGCAGATTTTACTTTGCTGGAGGAAGTTCTCCTTTTTGACTGTATGTGAATGATTCTGTAGTTTGTAGTGTAGAGTGTTGCTTCACAGTGTTAAATTGGTTTCTGGAATTTGTAGTAAAACGTTACACTCTAGTGACCTGAAGGCACAATGAGCGTCTGTTATTAATTATTGTTTGCCAGAGCCATTCAGTAACAGGATTGCAGTAAGTGATTGTACTTAAAATAAAACCTGGATACAAATAGAATGTTAATTTTGAACAATCTGGCACATCTGCTTGCAGTTTATAATGCCTTTCTCAGTATCTAAGGAGCAGCTTCAAAGTGTTGAGAAATCACAGTTTTGATTCTGAGTTAATTAAACTTGCAAATCCTTCCCTAAATCCAAGAAACCTCCTAATGGCAGCCTCCTGCCCACCCATTTCATTGCTATAACCATCAGAAGCATTTCCGGATATTTCCGATTTTGTTTCTTGAGAGAAAAATGGATGGTAAACTCACAGCCAGGGCAGGAGGTGTAGGACTCAGTGCAGTACTGCAAACAAAGGAAATCTACAGACCTCCTCCTTTTTGAACTGTTAGAATGATAGGGTTGAGGTGGGGGTTGGTGGTTGGTGGTGAATGAAAGTGGACGATGGAATGAGGCACCACGTGTACTATGGCAGCAGGGAGAGTTGGCTGGTTTAACAACTGTTTGCCAACCTCCTGAACAAAGTAACCAGCAGGCTGGTGAGAAGCAGTTGCCCACTGTTAAAACTGTGGCAGTAGGCCATTGTCAGGGAGCCAGAATATGGCCCCTGACTCCTGTTAAGTAGATCAGTGGGGCAAAGCAGGGGAAATCCAAGGCCTGGGAAGCAAGGAGAAAGCCCAGTACAAGGGAGGCCCAAAACAGCCTTCTAGGACCCAGAGGAGTAGTCCTGCTCCTAGCCTATGAGGAAGTAATTAAAATTGTTAAAGCTTATCTTTTTGGGCCTCATTATAGACCTGGCTGTTGCTCTTGACAAGTTTGACCTGGTTGGAGAAGGGGTTGGGTGGGATCCATCATTGGTCCTCTGCTCGGACATCAGGTTAAAATAACAGATCCAGCTTTGATTATGCCATTGTAACCCAATGTACACAAGAGACCCCGTTGGCTCGTGTCAAGTCTTAATCTTTAAAATTACAGCAGGCTGGATCAGGGCAGAAAAGGGACGATCTCTATTTTAACAGCCCCTCCTTGCCTGGTCTCTGTAGGTGGCTGTGGGGTGGGTTGAGGATGGGTGAGTGGAAGGGGTAGGGGGCACTGAGATATGAAAAACTAAAGGACAGATACTGTTGGTAAAAATCTGGAAGGGTTTTTGAGCTGTATTTCAGCACCAAGCTTCATTGCAGTTGGAGCAGGCGAGGCAGCAAATCTAAAGGCATTTTGACCCTGTCATTTTATGATTTTCCACAATCGTTTAACAAAAATGATAACCCAGATTGGCGATGAATCAGCAATGCCCTTGTACTTCTAATCAGCAATGAGGTTGCCACATGGACACTGAACTTATTACATGCAAGAATGAGGTGAAGGGAAATATAAAATTGCAGGTAGCTGTCAAAGGAGTATTTTTCTCAAGATGTGAAATTATCAGTAGAAATGTAAATATTTCTACTGGTGGCTACAATGAAGAAAAATCAAATTACATGACGTGAGGCAGAATAGTCCCAGATTTGCACTAAGTGCAGTAACACTTCGGGTAAAACGACATTTTACCCGCTGGCCGCAATGGCGGCTTTTCACGCCGTATCGTCCCAAACCTGCTGTGTTAATTATGCGTTCCGGAGAATCACACCATTTCCATGGCGGAGAGGCTCGCATTCGCCCGCCATACCATTACCGCGCTGCTTCATCACGCCGGGCGCCATATTCAAAATGCAGCCGCACGCACACACTTCTCAGTGCTTCCAATCCACGTCTGCTGCAAAGAAGACATAGCTCCGAAAGGCAAAATGATTGCAGACCCCAGGTTCAATGACGTGTCCTTTGAGCACCTTTTGGACACCGTGGAGGCTCACCCTGATGTCTTCTACCCCTGCACTGGCCACAGGATGGGCAGCAACATCACTAATCTGGCTTGGGAGGTGGTGGTCTGTACCAATGCCTGCAAAATAGGACAGCCACCCAGTGCAGGAAGAAGATGAATGATCTCCTTCTTTCTGCCAGGGTAAGTCACTCTTCTCTTCACTCTCAACTCACCCAGACAAACCCATTACACACCCACAGGGCCCTCACTCACTGCCAGCTGAAGGGACATCACCATTCTCACACACACCTTCATCGTCCTCATCCCATCCATGGCACCACTCATCACCCACACATGCCAGGCATACTTATCATCTGGCCTTGGCAGGCATCCTAATTACACTCCCTCCATCTCTATCCATACAGGACAAGCTGGCACAGAACAGGAAAGAGAAGTTGTAGACCTGTGAAGGAATGCCAGAAATCAAGGTCCTCACGGACTTTGAAAACAGAGCCATCCAACTGGCCGGCAAGGATCTGTACTGTTCACCCACACCGTCCAGGGACACAAACCTCAGTGGACCTAGCTTTACAGTAACCTTGGGATCACAATCTGGTGAGCACATTGCACTTTCTGGTCTGCAGCAGGTGGCAGCAGGGACTTCCCAAGTGTCTGGCACTCAGAGGACTGCTGAAGGCCAGAACATTGCTGAGTCTGAGTCAGATGATGAGCCCCTGGACTCGGTCATGTCTCAGTTGCTGGAGCTACAAAGCTCGGGAACATCAAGAAGGGATGTTCACTGCATTCCTCATATTGCAAGGCACAATGGAGGAGTCAGTTCACCTTCAGTCTGAGGTGATAGCGCCAGCATGCCAATGTGCTGAGGTCAACACTGGTAGGATGGCGGCCACCATGGAGACCTTGATCCAGGATGTTGCTGCTGCGCAGGCTGAACTCTGTCGCTGGCGCCATAGTTGGCCTCCAATAGTATGTACATGAGAGGGGTGTGGAGCAGCTCGATCTCATTCCAGCTACCCATTCTCCTCAAGGAGTCAGCCAGGGGCCCTTGGGCACCTATAGGGAGGAGGATCAGCAGGTGCACACCCCAGGGCCACCCACCCAGGTGGCTCCAGGAGTGTCCAGCCCATCCGAATCCCCTCTTCCTGTGACCTCAGCAGCTCCAGCTCCACAGGCTGAGGAGGCTGCCACACAGCCTGCCAGAGGACGCCCGCCAAAGTCATCACATACAGGACGTTGCAGTCAGCAGGCTGCCTCCACCTCCGCTGTGGATGTCCATGGTGCACCAAGATGTAACAGCAGGCATAGCAAGGTTAAGAATGTGTAATTTCACAGCCTGGGCACAGGTGTTAACCACGCGTATGTAATGTTCATTATTGTCAATAAACTCCCAAGACTGTCTCTCTGCCTGTGGCTTCTTGTTCTAAAGAGCAATGTTCTTGTCACTCAGATGTGAAACCTTTCTGCACAAGATGAAGGCAGGTGTCTCAGTCCAGGGCCTCTTCCCTGTCCTCTGCGCAGCCTTCAGACTACAGTGATGGCCCAGCCCCTCACTCCCTGGAAGCATTATTGATGCCTGCACCTCCGATGGTGCTGGTCATTGCTGCCAGAATTTCGTGGGCAGGTGTCACAGAGTTCCATCATTCTCTCTGTGGGCTCTCAGCATCTTTTGCGGAGGGGCTGGCCCCCATCATACCAGAACTGTGACCAGTGATGCTGTGCACCTGAAGGGCTCGGGTGTTGAAGGCTACAAAGAATCAGATGCATTTAAAGTTTCACGGCTGCATCTCCATGCTATGACCCTGATCACGGAGTGCAAGCGATCTGCTCTCGGCCGGGCAGGAGTCAGACATTCACAGAGACAATGTGAAGATCTTTGGAATATCCTCAGTGCACGCCATTATCATCCTCCTGCAATCGAGTAGCTATTAGGGCCTCCACTGCATCTCCATGACAGGAGTATTATCATAGAGGGCATGTGCGCTGCCATAAGCCAGACTGGAGTCAAACATTCACAGGTGCAATGTGAGGATCCATGGTGTCTCCTCACTGCATTTCATCATCATCCTCTACAAAGCTGGCAGCTGTGAGGGCCTCCTGAGTGTGCCTGCCTCATCTGGCCAGTGCAAGGGCCTCATCGCTGTCACCATTGTCTTTGAGGACCTCCTCACCCTCATCCCAGTCGACATGCTCCTCATCGGAGGAGACCTCCATCCTCCCCTCAGCCAGATCATCTCCTTTTGCAGTGCCAGGTTGTTCAGGGCACAGGAAATGCGGCCCGCCATTGACGGGCTGGGCGGGCAATCGTGAACTGGTTGTGAAACTGACTTTGGCCTTCTCGCCATATTGTTCGTTCACACCGTCGAGCACTGGTGATTCCACCTGTGATATGGAGAGTAACCACGTCCTAGCAGACTTTGCAATGGGGGATGACACTATGAAAGTTAAAGTAAGACATTCTGATAATGCAAGATAAAAGAAAAATGCTGTGGAGGCTGGAAATCTGAAATGAAAACAGAAATGCTGGAAAATTCAGCAGACCTGACAGCATCTGAGAAGAGAGAAACAGAGTTAACGTTTCGAGTCCATATGACCCTTCTTCAGAGCTGAAAAGAAGTGCAAATGTGATGAAATTTATACAGTCAAACGGAAATCCTGTCAGAGAGAAGAGCAGCACTTCTTCAAGCTAGGCATTTCTGGAAGAGAAGTGGCAGGAGATCATCCTAATTCCGGTGTTCCTATGAAATCCGAGCTTGCTGCCATGCAGGCTCATACTGCTGCCATCATGGCTATGGATACCAGTGCTCAAAGGAGTTTTCAGGGTCTCACAGCAGTCCAACAACCTGATCTCCAGCAGATTATTAGGATTGCTGAGGCACCACCCCAGAGGCTGTGGCAGTGCCTCAGCGGAGCATGAATCCACGGTCCACTGTTAGGATGACACAATTGGTGCTCCCACTGCCACAGTGTCCCTACTGTTGCCTGTCAGCCAGCCCAGATTGCTGATACCCGTGCCGAGGTGGTGCAGTGTGAAGTTGGGCCTTCTAGGCCTTGAGCAGCTCGGGGTGCCTTGTATGTCCATCTGCAGTCTTCTCATTGAAAGTCAGCAGCCATTCTTCAGCCACTAGGGGCTGTACTGCATAGGAACAGTGGACCAGGCAAAGGCTGGCACTAAGGGAATGAACAAGGACAATTCATTGGTTTGTACATGGAATGTTGCAAGTTTTGTTGAATAAAATTGGTGGTATGGAATGGTTATTTTCTGGTGGCTTTTATTTCAGTATTGTGGCTAAGAGGATGTTGTGATGATCCTTACCAGAAGGATGGTAAGGTACGGGATTGTAGTATGGAGGGGTTCTGTTCACAGGTCCTGTCATTCTTTTGAGGTATTGGCAGAACTGCAGAGAGAGAACCCGGGTCAGGATTTTACAGCCCTGCCGTGTTTTTCCCACCTGGCAAATGTTGCGAGCCATTTAAATCTCCATTCAGTTTGGCGGGGCTGGTAATATCCTGCCCGACAGGAGGGGATGTGAAATCCTGGCCCTGGTGTTAGTTAGCACCAGGAGAGTTGAATGTGTTCCTTGTTTTACTCAGGTTTGGCAATAATGAGAGTAAGGGTTGCAGAATTTTAAACAATGGAGGGTGTCCCTGGTTAAAGCCGTATTGCTGAGGGTAAACATGGAGTCTGGGTGCATTGTAGGGAGGGTTACTGGTGTCTGGGAGCATTGGAGGGAGGGTTACTGGTATCTGTCAGCAGTGGGAGAAGAGCGCATCACGAGGTCTGGCAGAATGACTGAGACTGTAGAATGTGTCCTAGCTAAAAGAGTGAGGGTGGTTGGGGGGGAATTAGATTGCACATGGATGAGGATTTAATAACACTGGAGTGTAGATCTTAATTTGAGATAGCACTTGTCACAATAAAGTGCCTTTCCAGTTGTTCCTTGAGGCTTAGAGATTTAAGTTGTGTTTTATTAATTTTTTTGCATTTGTACAGAGGCCAAAATTAGGATAGGGCTACAGTACCATTAAATCATTTTCATTATGTTTGTCCTGTTGTTCTCTTTAGCACCTGTTGGGAGTATTATTAGCAATCGGTATTCCACTAGGGTGGCAGTGATTCTTGGAGGAGTGTTAGCTTCTGCTGGCCTCATTCTCAGCTCATTTGCTACTTGCCTGGAGTACCTCTATCTCTCGCTGGGAGTCCTGACAGGTAAGAATTATAACTACTGTATAAATTTGGTTTTCTGCTATAAAGCCTCTATAAGGTACTCTTAGATTGGGAAAGGTTGGAAAATCAGTGCAACAATGAGAACAGCACTTATAAAGTTGATGAGCTAAAAGGTAACTTCCCACATTGCACCAAGAAGTGAAATGATGATTGGGATTAGAAGACTATCATTGAGCCTTTTTGGCTCTGGAAGATAAAAATGTGGTGGACACTATAAGAGGTGGAAAAACCTTTCTGTATGGGCCGCAGCAGTAACAGTGTCTAAATTAAAATTATGGTTTAAAAACTGTAGAAAGGTGTCTCTGTGGATCCCTACCACTCTTAGTGATTGCCAAAACCTACATGCCAGCTGATATTATTTGGTGCTAGTGGTCAATGATTTGAGGTTCCAGCCACTCGGAAAAATGATGACAAATCTGTTTTGATTGAGCTAGTAAAAATTAAACTACGTTTACTCCATAGAACATAAAAATATTCATTAATTACTGCTGTAAAAGGCTGTCAAATTAAATAGATTTGCTAATCCTCCACTGTTAAATTGATGCGATACTTGGAATTGAAGACAAGCTTTAAAGGTTCTTGTGCTGTGATTCCACTCCACTGGCGATCCTGTTTGTTCCTAGAGATTCCTGCTGAACTCTTTCTCTGGCAGGGAAATCTCCAGAAAGGATCTTGGAAAAGTAATTATGATTCTCTTAAGTCGATTACTTGCTGCTTGGCTTTGCACTTTAAATCCTTGATTCTGGAACAACATGTTGGGATACCATATATGAGGGATTTGACAACTTGTATTTATTAAATAATTTTTGTGTCACAAAGCTTCCCAAAGCACAGGAGCATTAGAAAGCAAAATTTGACACTGAACTACACAAGGAGATATAAGGGCATCTGACCAAAAGCTTAGTCAAAGAGGTAGTTTTAAGGAACCGCTTAAAGGAGGAAAGAGAGGTGGAGAGGCGGACAGGTTTGGAGGGGGAATTTAAAACTAAAGGGGAGGGAATTTTATAGAGCTGACAGAAGTGTGTGGGGTGACTTGATAAGATTCTTGATAGGCAAGGGGGTGAAAGGTTACTGGAGGGTAGGCGGGAAAGCGGAATTGAGGTTACAATCAGATCAGCCGTGATCTCATTGAATGGTGGGGCAGGCCTGAAGGGCCAAGTGGCCTACTCCTGCTCCTAATTTGTATGTTTGTGTGATTTAATTAGGTGGGATGTGAAATTTCAATTCCTGGACATGCAGTGCTGAGATGAAACGCTAAAGTCATTGGCATATTGAGTCTCACACTGGCCCGTGGGAAGTTTGTATTTGTCATATGTTTGCAGGCCGTGAATACTCATTAATGTGAAACAGTTTGCAACAAAGTCTTACCCTCAGGATAAAATCAGCAATGCATGAGAATCTCCTGGCACCCGGCTCATAATCGTGCAAAGGTGATGTGTACCTGTTGGGTTTGTGTCGTTGTGGCCAAGGTAAGCAGGTTTCCACATTGAACTCTGTGGCACAAGGTGGTGGGTGCTGAAATGTTGGTGCTTGGGTGCAGGGAGGTGCGATGGAGGGAAGGGACTAGCATCCTGGGTATGGCGGTCCTGTAAGAGGGTGAGTCGGGGTAGGTGGGTCAAGCAGGGATTGAAAGATGGCTGAAGGGCCTAAAGGGTGGGGTTTTGCGGGTTGAATTGAGGGTTCTGGGTGGCAGAGGGAACAGTCACAGTCAAGGGGGAAGTTGTACTCGGTATGGGGGCAGTCCAGAGTCAGAGTCAGGTATTGGAAGTTCTCATGGGATGGGTTATGGGAGTGAACAAAAGCATGAAGGAGGATAACAGGAGATTTGAGGGTCAGAGTGGCCGCTGGGATGGTCACGGTTGTGGGCAAGTGAGGAGAGAAATGGAATGTGCAGGGACATAATAATAGGGTCTAGAGTAATGAGGGGAGGTTCAAGGGTAATAGAGGAAAGAGGAAAGGTTATGTTGGACAGGTCAAGGATGATGGGACAAGTGTGGGTGTGACAGGGGGAGGGTAGATGGTAGGGGGTTAGGTTTTGAATGTAACATGCACCATTGTCAGTGGTTCACTGAAAATGCACGTTCAACTGCAAGGTTCGCAAATCAAATTGGGAAGAGGGACATTTTGGATAGGTGGAGTTCACGATGTGCACAATTGGCTGATTAAAAGGACTCTAATAAATAGTTAAGCGGATGAGAACTATGGACGAGCAAGCTCTCACACGTATGTCTGCCCTCTTCACACAGTGCAGTTACTGCCAGATCCGTGGGTCTCATTCACCTGATTTTCCTGCAACCTGGGGAGCAAGAGGAGAGAATGTGAGGAAGGAGAGCTCTTGGTGTCCACCAACAGAGGCCACAAAGGCCAACAGCAGGCAGCACCAGAGGGCGAGGCTGGTCCGGACACAAGCATCCAGGGAAGGCATCATGAAGACAGGCACTGGCATGTCAGCATACCCAGAGGATAAGAAGAAACTACCTCCAGATGTCAAAGAGGCGATGCCAGAGACAGTTGAGGATGTCCCAGGAAATGGCCACCAAGCTATATTGAATTGTTCTTCGAGATGTGCAGCCATGGGAATTTGCTTGGAACCCTATGCCAGCGGTGCTCAGGTTACAGTGGCACTCAATTTCCATGCCAGTGGTGGCTTCCAGATCATTACAGGTGGCATCTCACAAGTTCCCACTGATAGGTGCATAAAGAAGGTGACCGATGCCTTATTTAATCATTCCAATGATGTTCTCCACATCAGCACTGATGAAGACAGCCAGGTGGCAAGGTCAGCTGGTATTGGTGTCATCGCTGGTTTTCTTGGATTGCAATGTGCTGTCAGCTGCACTCCTGTGGCCATAAAAGCTCTCTGGGAAGAGTCAGCTGCATTTGTAAATTGTAAGGTGTTTCATTCTGTGAATGTACAATTGGTGTGTGACCACAGGAGAAGAATAATGCAGGTCTGTGCCCATTTCCTAGGGAACACACATCTTGCCAACTCACAGTTCCCAGAGCTTTTTGAAACCCCAGCCAAAGTTGATGGATGGGTCCTCGGTGACCCGGCTATCCCCTGCGTATATGATGGCTGACGTCAGTGAGGCATCTACAGAGTACGACAGAGGAGCACTACAATCAAGCTCATGTGCCCACCAGAGCGAACATTGGGCTTCTTAAAATGCGCTTCCACTACCTTGACCGGTCTGGAGGGGCTCTGAAATATGCATCTAGAGGGTGTCAGAAATAACTGTGGTCTGCTGTGCACTGCACAACCTGTCACTGTAAAGCAGACAGATGTTGCAAGGGGAAGGACGTGCCCTGCCACCTTCCTTTGCTGTGTTAACTCTAAACGTGTGTCCTTTAC
The DNA here is from genome assembly GCF_017639515.1 of Carcharodon carcharias. Classification (NCBI taxonomy): domain Eukaryota; kingdom Metazoa; phylum Chordata; class Chondrichthyes; order Lamniformes; family Lamnidae; genus Carcharodon; species Carcharodon carcharias. The sequence continues at coordinate 61,295,511 of NC_054483.1, read as the reverse complement.
CACCTAGAATAGAACATGGAGCGTAGCTTTGTCACGTGCACTCGCTAGTGAGTGCAGATACCAAGGACATCTTATGGGTACCTGGGCATCCATGTAGCAGCCTGCCTTGCCCAATTATTCATATCAAGCACCATCTTTAAAATGCTTTGAATGCAACTGCAGCTGTTTCATTTATAATCTTTTGAGAATACTAATATTATAAACTAACTAATAAACAAATTAACTAATGAACTGCCCTTTAAAGAGGCACTGTGACAAAAAAAAAACTTTAAAGGAAACTTAACAAGTTATGTTAAAAGAAGAAACACTCTAACCGTGGCCGTGCCCACCAGTTTCAAAAGGCCTCAAGCATATCGGCGGACATTGCGTGCTCCTTCTCCAAGGGCACCTTGGCACGGATGTAGCTATGGAGGAAAGCAGGCAGTCAGGTCAAATGACCCCCTCAACCATCTGGACCTGTTAATGACTGCCTTGGCCAGGCCCAGGAGCAGGCGAACGAGGAGGTCCTCCACCTTGCTGGCCGCCCTCTCCTGGTGGCCAAAGATCAGGAATATAAGAGCTCAAGTGCAAACAAAACTTGAGGCCACCTCAAATAACAAAACAGGGGCTGCAACCTCGGACAGCCTACAAATACACGGAGCACAGACTCCTTGAGGCCGCAGAAAATACAGGCAGCCTGGAAATCTGTGATCCAACTTAATCTTCTATTGCATGGTACTGCTGAATGCAACATCCCCAATGGTAAAGGGGGAGATTCCCATGTAGAGAGCCTCCCACTGGGGGCCACAGCCACCTCCAGACAGTAGAACAGAATGCCATGACAAGTCTGGATGGTCCACGAAGGCGAGAAATTATAGGGTGCGTTGGGTGGGAAGGTACAAAAGGGATTACCTGTCTCATTATTAGCCACTGAGGGTTAAGTGGGCCAATATCCTCGAAAGTGCATAGATGGGGGAAAAGAGTTTGCCTGCATTTAAAGCCAGAATGATCTTCACAGAAGTAACAATTCACATGAACGTGGAATAAAGAATGCATGAAAATGCAACATACCTCATTCAGGAATAATGTCTGTGCCCCTATCTCCTCTCTAGCCATCACATCGTGAGAAACAGGGCGTGTGCCATGACCGTTACATCTGATACCATGACATGCCCGAACAATTCTCAACAATTATGAATGGTACCAGAAAACAAATCATTTTGTACATTTTTAATCAATTCACATTGAAATTGAAAAACAACCTGTGTCACCTTAGTGTTCATATTTTGTTCAATTTTTGTTTTCTTCCACTACGTCCAGGTGCAACCCCAACATCAGCAGCTGATGTGAAAACACTGCTCAGTATCATGCCCCATTGCCTTAGATGACAGTGGTGGCTGTCCTCTGATGGCGTGAGGCCTTGAGGGCTTAAGGGTCCCTAGTGAGGGTCCCCTGCGCTCATGTAGGGGAGTCCCACTCAGCCTTATGGAATCATTGATGGAAGGGATGAGAAACCGTCGCTAACCCTGGGGTTGTCCTGAGATGCAGGGCCCAGGGCAGCTGGCACATGCTCTGCCTCCATCTGGGTGCAGGATGGCACATTCCTGTCTCCCTTAGAAGAAGGGGTTCTTGGAGAGAGGTCCAGAGACCTCATCCCCCTCTCACTTAGCCACTGAGCCCATGGCTAGAGCAATGGAATTCATGGAGATTGAATGCCTGACCTGGCTCTCTTCTGGCAATGCTGCTCATTTGCACATATACATCATTGATCGCCACACAGGAGACTCCTGCTGAAGATGTATAACTGGCACTTAGCCTTTCAGATTTCAGCTGGCCGTTGATCCATTTCCTGCACTGGAACCAGGAATTGCTTCTCCAAAGCAGTGTCTTCTTTGTGTCTCAAAAAGCAGCTGTCCGTTTTCAGTAAGAAACAGTGAAAAGGTGTTAATACTGTCACCCCATTTCATTGGATTTCTGTTCAAGATTCTCTCTCCATGGCAACCAGATCAGATGGGCATGTGTCTGAGTTTCTGATTCGCATTAAGTTAAAGGAGACATTTTAAAACATAAGCGTCATGTAAAAGACCAGCATTCATAACAATGACAAAACTGACTTTGTATTTTTGGATAATGTCACTGAGGGACAGCATGTAGATAAGAAATAGGAGGGGTCCAAGGATAGAAGCTTGGGGGACACCAGCATTAGCAGAGCAGGAGTGGAAAGAGAAACCATTGGAGTTGATTCTCTGGCTACAATTAGATAGATAGAATGGAACCAGACAATGCAGTCTTACTTGGCTGGATGACAGTGGAGAGGCATTGGATAAGGATAGTGTGATCCACTATGTCAAATGCTACAGACAGGGCAAGAAGGATGAGGAAGGAGAATTTAACTTTGTTACAGTCACACAAGATATCACATGTGACTTTGGTAAGAGCTGTTTTGGTACTGTGGCTGGGGCGGAAATCTGATTGGAAGGATTCAAGCAGCCTTGATTTGGGAACAAGTTGAAGAATTTTGGAGAGGAAAGGGAGTTTGGAGATGGGACAATAATTTACCTGACCTTGGCCTCAACCAGTGAAAATAATTTCTCCCTGTATATCCTTCCTGTTTCCTTATATCGTGATAACTTTGATGAAAATTTAACTTCCTAAATTCCAGGAAATGCAACCGTAGTTTGTGTAATCCCTCATAATATAACCCTTGGAGTTCAGGCATCATTCTGGTAAATCTAGGCAGCACTCCTTCCACAGTCAATAAACATACCCTTCCTAAGGTATAGAGCTCAGAATTGCTCACAGTCTTCCAGGTGTGGCCTAAACAGCATTTTGTGTAGATACAGCATGATTTCTATCCCTTTGTATTCTAGTCTAGATATGGAGGCCAGAATTCTATTAGCCTCTCTGATTATTTTCTCTACCTGTTCATGATATTTTAATGATTTATCAACCTGGACTCCCCCCCTCCCTAATAAATATTTTTTAAGAAAGGGAGTAGCTAAAGTGAGCGTGGAACCCTTGGAGGATGCGTCTGGAGAATTGATAACGGGGATCAGGGAAATGACAGATAATATTAAACCAATATTTTGCATCAGTTTTCACGATGGAGGACACTATAAATATCCCAAAGATATCAGATAAACAAGGAGCTAATGGGAGGAAAGATCTTGTAACAGTCTCTATCACAAGAGACAAAGTATTTGACAAACTAATGGAAATAAAGACAGACAAGTCACCAGGACCTGATGACCTGCATCCAAGGGTTTTAAAGGAAGTGGCTGCAGAGATAGTGGAGGCATTGGTCGAAATATTCCAGAACTCACTGAATACCAGGGAGGGCCCCAGCGGATTGGAAAACCGCTAATGTGATGCCCCTGTTCAAGAAGGGAGGGAGACAAAAAGCGGGAAACTATAGGTCAATCAGCCTAAAATCTGTTATTGGGAACATGCTAGAATCCATTATTAAGGAAGAAATAGCAAGACATTTAGAAAAGCTTAACACAATCAGAGTCAACATGGTTTTGTGAAAGGGAATTCATGTTTGATAAATTTGCTAGCGTTCTTTGAGGATATAACAAGCGGAATTGATAAAGGGGAACCGGTAGATGTAGTGTATTTGGATTTCCAGATGGCATTCGATAGGTGCCACATAAAAGGTTATTGCACAAGATAGGAGCTCACGGTATTGGGGGTAATGTATTAGCATGGATTGAGGATTGATTTACCGAAGAAAGAGAGTCAGGATTAATGGCTCTTTTTCAGGTTGGAAAGATGTAGCTAGTGGAGTGCCACAAGGATCAGTCCTAGGGCCTCAATTATTTACTACCTATATTAATGACTTGGAGGAGAGAGTAGAGTGTAATGTATCCAAATGTACTGACGATACAAAAATAGGTGGGAGAGTATGTTGTGATGAGGACATAAGGAATCTGCAAGGGGATATAGACAGGTTGAATGAGTGGGCAAAAACTTGGCAGATGAAGTTTAATGTAGTAAAGTATGAGGTCATGCACTTTGGTAGGAAGAATCAAAAGGCAGACTATTATTTAAATAGAGAGAGACTACAAAAAAGTGCAGCACAGAGGGATCTGGGGGTTCTTGTGCATGAAACATAAAAAGTTAGCATGCAGGTGCAGCAAGTAATTAACAAGGCAAATGGAATTTTGGCCTGTATTGTTAGGGGATTGGAGTTTAAAAATAAGGGAGTCTTGTTACAACATACAGGATGTTGGTGAGGCCGTACCTGGAGTACTATGTACAGTTTTGGTCCCTGTATTTAAGAAAGCATGTACTTGCATTGGAGGCAGTTCAAAAGAGATTCACTAGGCTGATTCCTGGGATGAAAAGATTGACTTACCAAGAACGGCTAAACAGGTTAGGCCTTTATTCATTAGAGTTTAGAAGAATGATGGGTGATCTTATTGAAACGTATAAGGTTCTGAGGGGGCTTGACAAGGCAGAAGTTGAGAAGATGTTTCCACTAGTGGGGGAATCTCGAACTAGGGAACATAGTGACAGTTTAAGGGGACACTCATTTAAAACTGAGATGCAAAGGAATTTCTTCTCTCAGAGGGTAGTAAATGTCTGGAATTTTGTTCCCTAGAGAGTTGTGGAGGCTAGACCACAAAGTATTTAAAGAGGAGGTAGAAAGATTTTTGAAATATTGGAGAGTTGAGGGCTATGAATAGTTGGCACGAAAGAGGAGTTGAGGCCTGAGACACATCAGCCATGATCTTGTTGAATGGTGGGGCAGGCTTGGGGGGCCAACTAGCCTACTCCTGCTGCTATTTTTTATGTTCTTATGTTCCACTGTTTCTAGCTTTTCACCACTTTTGGTGCAAAGTGGATGATGTCTCATTGTCTGCATTGACATCTTGAACTAGGGGAAGTAGTTACAGAATAAGGGGGCACTCATTTAAAACTGAGATGCAAAGGAATTTCTTCTCTCAGAGGGTAGTGAATGTCTGGAATTCTGTTCCCTGGAGAGTTGTGGAGGCTAGATCACTGAAAGTATTTAAAGAGGAGATAGGTTTTGAAATATTGGGAAGTTGAGGGCTATTCAACTAGCCCTCAGGTACAATCCTGAAATCCTATTTGAAAGAGCTATCCAATTAATAATAAAAACTGCGGATGCTGGAAATCCAAAACAAAAACAGAATTACCTGGAAAAACTCAGCAGGTCTGGCAGCATCGGCGGAGAAGAAAAGAGTTGACGTTTCGAGTTCTCATGACCCTTCAACAGAACTAGATCTGTTCTAGATTCTAGTTCTGTTGAAGGACTCGAGACATCAACTCTTTTCTTCTCCGCCTGTGCTGCCAGACCTGCTGAGTTTTTCCAGGTAATTCTGTTTTTGTTTTGGATTTCCAGCATCTGCAGTTTTTTGCTTTTAACAGAGAGCTATACCTTGAGTGCCCTACCATCCATTCTTAATTAGCACATTCGTTTAGATAATATCACCAACTTCAACACCTCTGTGTTCTTTTGTTCTTTTGTCTGTGACATCTTTTGATCATCTGCTCCTATCACTGCTTGCTTGTCCCTACAACCACACCAACCCCCTCCACTTCTCTCCCCCCACCCAACTACCACCCCCACCCCCCCCCCCCCCCCCCCCCCCCAACCCCCGCCCACCCCCCCAAACTTAAACCAGCTTTTATTTCACCCCTCTTCTTGGATTCACCCAGTTCTGCTGAAGGGTCATGAGGACTCGAAACGTCAACCCTTTTCTTCTCTGCCGATGCTGCCAGACCTGCTGAGTTTTTTCAGGTAATCCTGTTTTTGTATCCAATTAGTAATGCTTGCTTTATCTAAGCCCCACTGCGTCGCTCATGTTTCCATTTCAAAGCCAACATTGGATGGCTCCACACAAGGGTATAGAAAAGAATTGAAAGGAGGGCTCGTGCTACCATGGTGGCCTCAATGCTGACAGACCCCTGGTTTCCCCATCCCCAACACAAGTTTTAATCCCTGGAAGAGAAGTTATAACTCCCACTATTTTATTTAGTAAGTAAAAGTAGTGAGTGCTTTGTGAGTTTACACAGAATAGGGCTGGGTGAAAAAAAAACAATTATTGAGATAAATGCTGCTGTAAAAATCATTGACATGCAAAAGAACTTGCCTACCATGTGCCACTGGTGTCCAGCTGTAAGATCCTGAATTGATATGGACTGCAGCAGTTCAAGTAGGCAGCTCACCACCACCTTCTCCAGGGTAATTAGGGATGGGCAGTAATGCTGGCCTAGTCAGTGATGCTCATATCCCATGAATGAAAAAAAAAATGACTACATATATGCAGTCTTTGTTTTGTTGGGCTATTTCACTCATCTCACAATATTGATGGACAAACCAACTAGCAGACACCCTGAAGTTTCTTGTGCACCTCTATGTGATTGGGGACCTCTATTTGAGAACCATCCTTTGGACTACTGGTGGTAGAAAGCGGAAAGCGGAATCTGGAGACAGCATATGTATTTGTAAATTATAAAGTAATTGAGTGTTTAATTGTATTCAGGTGGTGGGCATTAACTGGGGATTCACTTGTGCTTCTCTATGTAGAAGCAAACTGAAACTGTGGTTGTTGAGTTAGAAGGTACAGGTTTCTGATGTGTATCTCTGTAAATAAAACCTATAAAGTGTGTCCAGATTAGGCTGTAACTTTATGTTGTATCTCCTAGCTTTCTGGAATAAAACATACCTCATAATAAAAAAAATAATTGTTTTCTATTGCAGGTTGTGGATATGCTTTAGCTTATTCTCCAGCCGTATCAATTGTGGGAAAGTACTTCTGTAAGAGGAAAGCTGTGGCATATGGGTTGGCCATGTCAGGAAGTGGAATTGGAACTTTTGTTTTAGCCCCAGTGGTTCAGCTGCTGATTGAACAGTACTCTTGGCGTGGGGCATTACTGATCCTCGGAGGCCTTGTAGCTAATATTTGTGTCTGTGGTGCTTTGCTGCGGCCCCTCCCTCTTATTGAGGATCTGTCCAGTTCGACCATAAGTAATAATGCAAGCAGAAAAAATTCTGAGGAATGCAGCTATAAACCACAATGTGATGACTTTCAACTGCCCAGCCCTTCTGCAGATTCAAGTTTCATCAGCAAAGAGAGTGTCAACAAGCAACCTTGTAGCTGCTGTCCATCGTATAAAGAATATGCCTTCCTCCTGACGCCAGACTTCCTTGTATTTGCTGCATCACTGCTGTTCTTAGCCTATGGCTGCAACACTCCTTTTGTACACCTTGTACCATATGCGATAAGTGTTGGGGTCAGCCAACAACAAGCAGCCTTCCTAATGTCAATACTTGGCATCATAGACATTATTGGCAACATTTCATTTGGCTGGCTAACAGACAGAAGGTAAGGATAAAAAAGTTTTGGATGTTGTCCTGCACTAAAATTAAAGGAACTCGTAGGCTAGAGGATAAATTGCAGCATTGGTGGCACCAAGATTATTGTCAGTGGTATGAAGAGTCAGGTGTCTCAGCCCCAGAACCCAATGATGCCAGCAGCATTTTCTGCTCAACTTATACTGACTTTGTGGTGTAATTTATCTGGAATAGTTTCGGAAATATCTTCTGTCATCTCCCCACCACTTCCACAATTTATTGCTGTGGACATAAAGTACACCAGCTCGTGGGTGAGCACATTATAATACCATACAAGGGCAGAAATCAGCCATCTGATTCCCACCACTTCTACCGTTCTGAAGAATTTCTGCCTCCGTAGGAAGGATTTCGTTGAATTTTTAATTTACATCTTGAACCCATTAACTCTAAGCCACTAATGTACTAAAAATATTATTAATGGAGTACTTTATATACTTTAATAATTCATCTTATACCATTGGCCCGTATAGCCCCATTTGTCTCTTTTTGCAACCATTCTCTCAATTATTATTTTCTATTTAGCCTATCTTTTTGATACCATGTTTTATTAATTAACGCCTTTGACTAGTATATGTCCCTCATTCTTTGCAGTTTCTACTGTTTATCATCAAGTTGTAAACTTTTATAAAGACTGGATCTTAATAGACTTAAATATACCCCTGAGGGCCATTTCTCCAAGCTCATCAAAAATGTATTGATACGAATACATTAATAGGTATCGGCAATGTCAACAGTATCAGATGAGAGAGTATGTGCACAACACTAGAAGAATAGAGAGAGAGTAGAATAAGCTTTATTGTGCACCTGGGAATGCTAAATGATGTCGTTGGACGCTAGGAATAAAAGACTTCCATTCCTTAGTATAGATGCCAGTTAATCCTAGATAAACCAAAGTTTCAAAACATTTTGTGAATCTCCCATATAAATGGCTGGAGAAGGATAATGATTCTCTGTGAAAATGGATTAATCTTCCTCTGCACACTTCCTCTGGGCAGTTGCCTGCGCTGGGAACCATCTGAAAACATGATTTAGATCTGTGTTACACAAATAGTTACCCAGAAAACGCTAGAAGAATTGAAGCCTCTTCTAACCTCTAGGTAACTATTGTGAAGACCCAGACTGACCCCCACCCCCCCCAACCCCACCCCACCCCACCCAGGGGACTCCCCCACACCCCTGAACCCCCAGGGGACTCCCCCAACCTGACCCCCTTCCCGGCCCTGCAAGCCCGACCCAAACCAGCCCAAACCCCCTTGGACCGACCCGACCTGACCCTCTCCCCAACCTCTGACCCATCTCCATCCAAGGCCCACCACCACCACCACCACCCCCCACCCCCACCCCCCACCCCCCACCATGGTCCAAATCCCTCCCACCCCACCCCCCAATTACGGCACAAACAGGCCATTTGGCCCAACCAGTCTATACAGGCATTAATGCTCAACTCAAACCTCCTCCATTTTTCATCATCTAAATCTATCATCATAATCAATGTTTCCCTACCCCCTCATTGGATTGTATAACTTCCCCTTAAATGCATCCATACTATTCGCTTCAACCACTCCCTGTGATAGCAAGTTCCACATTCTCACCACTCTTTGGGTAAAGACGTTTCTCCTGAATCCCCTACTGGATTTCTTGGTGACTATTTTATACTGATGGCGTCTAGTCTTCCCCACATTCTTCCCCGATCAACTCTAAGAAAACCTTTCATCATTTTGAAAACCTTTATTTGGTTGCCCCTCAATCTTCTTTTCAAGGTTTCATCAGAACTGATTTTTATACTTGCTCAGTAACTGTTGTCTAAAACAGTTCTACTAAAGTTTAAGTGTTTGTTGCTTCTAAACTGATAAGGTGTGTAATAGTAGCCCTAGATATAAAGTGGCATGGCAATACCTGACACCACAATAACTTTATATGAAGATCACAATTACAAGCAATGGGAGCAGGGGGAGTAGGCCATTTGGCCCATTAAGCCTGCTCCACCATCCAATAAGATCATGGCAGAACTGATTGTGGTCTCAACTCCATTTTCCTGCCTGCCCTCCACAACTCTTGTCTCGCTTGTGGATCAAAGACCTATCTAACTCAGCCTTGAATATATTCAATGACCAAGCCTCCACTGATGTCTAGGAACAGAACGCCATAGACTAATGACACTTTGAGAGAAAAAAAGCCTCCTCATCTCCATCTTAAATGGGAGACCTCTTTTTTTTAAACTGTGCCCCCTTATCTAGACTCCCCATGAAGGTAAACATTCTCACAGCATTTACCCTGTCAAGTCCTCTCAGAATCTTATGTGTTTCAATAAGATTGCCTCCCATTCTCCTAAACGCCAATCACATAGAATCAAAGTTTCCTCACAAGACAGCCCCTTCATCCCAGCAATCAGCCAAATGAACCTTCTCTGAACTGCTTCCAATGCAGATATATCCCTTCGTAAGTGAGGAGACCAAAACTGTTCAAGATACTCCAGGTGTGGTCTCACCAATGCTTCGTACAGTTGCAGCAAGACTCCCCTACTTTTATACCCCACCCCCTTACAAAAAAAAGCCCAATATTCAATTTTCTTAATCACTCAGTTACAAACCCATTATTAAGTATAGCAGAATTTTTTTTATTCTAGTGCAATGTACATGTTTATTTTGAAATTAGAATTTATTTTAAAATTAAAACTTTCAGTAAAATTTTATGGCTTTCTAGTTCTGTATTTTTCTTGGAATAATTTGGTATTTTAGGGTACATGAAATTAAAATATTTAAAATGAAATCATTACACCTTACTGCAGAAGTCTTAACTCATGGATTAATGCCACCTTCTTCAGTTCTATGTCCAAAGGCAGGTCTAACTCACAGCACCACAACCTCCACCTTGGGTAGGGCAAAGAGGCAGGTCCCGAATCCACCCTAGACAGAACGGAGATCAAACCCTGTGGTACTGGCAGCAATCTGATCCACGCCAGCCGTCCAGCCAACTGAGCCAACCAACCCCTAAAGAGTCCAAATCACTGTGGCAACATCACATTTACATGTGTGCTGTAGTCCAGAGCTATAAATAGTAATGGCAGAGGCTCTAATTTTCTTTCTACCACATGGCTGACCAGGAATCTCTCCCACTCTTACTGCCTGTCATTGGTGTAGTTAGAAGGATTTATATGTTGACACTCAACCTGCTTGGCCACATTATGTGTGTGCATTTCATTGCCATCAAGCCCTGGGATAGGACTTGAAACTGGAGCTTTTGCCTTATAGGTAGGGACATCACCACCATGCCACAAGACATCCCGCAAGCAAATGATATCATCCTAAAATACTGACACTACTTAAAAAAAATCATTTATAAACACTTTTCATGCTGCCCCAAAAGGCTACAAAATTAATTATTTTTGATTCACAGTTACTAATATAGACAAACACGGGTAACCATTTTGTGAACCTTAAGAACCCATAAAACAGCAATGACTAATTTAGCCTTTTTGGAGCTGTTGGATAAGGGGTAAATGTTGAATAGGATACAGGAACAACTGCTTTGCTTTTCAAAAGAGTGTCATGGGATCTTTCGCATTCACTTGACAAGGCAGTTGTAACCTCTATAGCATCTCATCTGAGATAGCACTTTGGACAATGCAACAGTCCCTCATTGCTGCACTGAGGTGTCAGCCTAAATTATGTGCTCAAGTCCCCCAATTCATACAGCCAACATCCACCTCCTCCTGAAGATCCACAAACATGAACACACCAGTATACCCATTGTTTTAGCTTGCCCTTGCCAACAGAACTTATTTTGTCCTATCTTGACTCTATATTTTTTCTCCTTGTGCACCCTCTTCCCACCTACATTTGTGACTCTTCCACTATCCTTTGCCACTTTAACTGAGTCCAATTTTTGACCCTAACCATCTCCATTTCATTCTGGATGTCTGATCCCTTTACATCTTCATGAATCTATACAAACTTCTGGACTTAATATTGACTTCAAGAAATTCTAACCTCTGCCTCCATTTTTTTGAAAAGCAGGTCCCGGTAATGATTTTGCCTTTGCCATTACCAGCTCTTCCAGATCCATCTTTTTCTTTGCCCCATCATCTCTTTTGCCATTGAATCTCTTTCTGCCTTCCACCTCATCAGAGACCTTTGTTCCTCCTTCCTCGTGCCTTACCCTGCCTCCATTTTTCTACTACCCTCTTCCCCTACCTCAAAAGGGTCACCTGTCACTTGTTCCATGTTCTTTCACAGAGTGCTGACCCTTATTCTGCTATTAACACCTTCTGCTTTCTTACCTTTATGCCACTATCAGCACCTTTTTTAGTCTTCGCCACCACCATTAACACTCCCTTTGTCTTGTGTCCATGATACCTTTTAGCCCCCACCTTTCATGGACCTACTACCCTGCTTTACCTTGCTCCACCAACCACCCCCCTCCCCACCCCCCACCTTAAACAGTATAAAATCAATCACATTTCTACTTCTCTTTAGCTTTGAAGAAGTCATGTGGACTCGAAACGTTATCTGTTTCTCTCTCCACAGATGCTGTCAGACCTGCTGAGTTTTTCCAATATTTTCTGTTTTTATTTCATACTTCCAGCATCTGCAGTATTTTGCTTTTACCCTGCCTCTGTACTTGTTTAAAACCTGCTACGTCTCTGTTACCTGTTCTGATAAAAAAGACATTGACCTGGAACGTTACCTTTGTTTCTGCCTCCACAACTGTTGCCTGACTCGCTGAGTGTTTCTCGCATTCTCTGTTTTTATTTCAAATTAACTGATAAGCTTTAAGTCTGTGGAGAAGAATGTGAGTGTAGTTCAATCTGATTTTTATATGGCTATCATGGTTCAAAGTCTTACTTCCACATGCATGGTGTTTTATTTCATTTGAAGAGAAATTTTTTTCTGTTGTTTGGAGACTTGCATCAGTCTGATTTATTGTATCTAGAATCTACCTTAATGGTCTTAATCAGTTTTAAGTAGGAAAGAATGGCCATTACTTGTGCAACAGTTGTCCATACCGAGTGTAATGAAACATACCAGGACATTAGGAATTTACTTATTGGCCACTTTATTCAAACTGGATATTAATATTTTTATTCTAGCAACCCTCTCTCTTTAATTCTGCAGGTGGTTGAAGAAGTACCGCAAATACTGTTACATTTTGACAATTGGGCTGGATGGTCTCTGCTCTCTGTTCATTCCCATTCTGAGATCTTTTCCACTCCTTGTTCCCTATGCCGTTCTTTATGGATACTTTGATGGGGCTTATGTTGCTCTTATCCCAGTAGTAACATCAGATATAGCAGGAAATGCTTTCCTCTCCTCTGCTCTGGGAATAGTTTACTTTATTCATGGGATACCTTATCTGATCGGACCACCAATAGCAGGTCAGTACATAATCTATTCTTCTCCGTCTTCTTGAGTTCTCGGCCCAGGGGTAAGTCCTTGGCAATTATTGACCCAACCATGGCAAAATACTGTGCCATTTAACTACAGGTAGGGTGAGGGGGCAAGTCTACCTGAGCCAGGATGGAGATTGAACCCCATGCTGTTGCCATTAATCTGATCCCCACACCAGTTCCCCACCATCCCCCCTCCACCCCCCACCACCCCACCACTGAACATAACCTAATAAGATTTTCTTTTATTGTAAGTTTATTTTGAATTTTTCACTGGTTTGTTTTATTTAATATTTTAACATGTTTCAGCTAGTGTCAGTTAAACTGTACTTTTGCAATTGGGCAATTGGCAGCCGTTGGATGTAAAGGCCCCAGAGCTCTCACCTGAAGGTGCAACCGCCCAGACAAGGCTTTGTGCTGAATGCTCACCCCTTAGCAGGATGGCAGTATATATGCTGCTGAGCTTTCAGGCCAGTCAAATGTAACATAGACAAAGTAGGCCAAATGGGCACCTGCCAAACCTCCATGGTTTGAGGAGTGACATAAAAAATAATAATATTAATATTAACTTATTTGCTATTCTCTGCCCAAATATTTGACATGTGTTCCAGTCAGCCCCTGTGCCTCTAACATGCAGCCCATGTTCCAGCAGAACCAAATTAATACATTCACCCGAGTCTTAACCAAACCTACCATTCATCACTTCCATGAGTAGTGTAGGATTGGCTGCAGAATTATCTTGTCAACTGTGACGGTTGTTCTGAAAGGATTGAGGGAGATTGAGTACACCTCCCAGTGGTTTTCACTCACAGTCTTTCAAAAGCCGTGGCTGGCTGGGAACTTAACAGCTGACTCACTTGTGAGTGATATTCCTTATTGGTTTTAATAGTAGGGGGATTGTATTATATATCAATAAGTTATTGCTGCCAGAACTACTATCCAAATTGACTTGCATGTCTGAATTAGCTTCCACCTAAGCTTGCACCAATTATGTGGGTTAATGTTATTGTTGGTGCCCTGACACGTTACATGTGCCATGCCCATAAGGTGTAACAGTTCTTTTGGTTGTGGGAGTGGTGTATGTTTGCAATAGGGAAGCTGCAACTAAGTACTGATTTTATTCAAAAACCCTTTTTCCCTTTGCAGGTTGGTTGGTGGATACAACAGCAAGCTATACAGCAGCTTTCCTCGTCAGTGGGTTGTCCATGATAATCAGCTCCACGTTGGTCATTTCTGCTGATTGGATAAGCAAATGCAGAAATTCAGTTGACCTTCAAACTGCTGTCATAGAGTCAGAACCTAGCACTACAACTTTTCAGACTGCATCAAATGATCCAATATAAAAACAAGAGTTCGTAGAACACTGTTACATTAAGAAAATACAGGCAAAAAAATTACTGGCACATAGAAAATTCCTCAAAACGTGGAAACATTTTAAAGTAGGCAATCTTTGTACTTGAATAGCTATTGGTAACGATTTTGTCAAATTCTTTCAATGCCAAAGTATTTTCATATCTGTATATATAATAGTTTTAAAAAAACCATTTTGATCTCCTTCAAACATGTCACAAGTTCCTATGGACTTGCTAACTGCATCTCCACAGATCTATAACAGTACCTATTTTTCCAATAAAAAGGGCCCGTGTGTGGACATGTGACTCCCATAAATTTATCAGATTTTAAGTGATTGTATATCTGCCCAGTGTCAGTTTAATTCTCATACCTCTTGTTGACGCTGGGGCAGTTGAAATTTTTAAGACTGTGATCAACACATTTTTGTTCTTTAAGGTTATAAAGGGATATGGAACTAAGGTGGGTAAATAGATTTGAGGCACAGATCAGCCAAGATTTAATTAAGTGGGGGAACAAGCTCGACGGCTGAATACCTACTCCTGTTTCTATGCTGAAGCTTTCTGTGGTTTGGCTTACTATTAATCGATATGTATTTGGCTATTAAATTGCTTGTTGTGATTTACTTTTGGCAAGCACTGTAACTTCTTACATATAATGTAAGAAAAATGTAATATATACAGACTCCTGAGGCTAAGGGAGGAATCATGCAAGCATGAAAAGAAAGAGATTGATCCATTTGTGTTAAGAAGGTTGGAAGTTGTTCTTGTTACAATACAAAAGGATTTATTAGAACAGATCCAAGTGCTGTCTTTTGGAATTTCTAGGAGTGGCTTTGAATTTTGAAGAGAGTTTCACCTCCTTTTGTATTGAGAGAGAAAATAAGACATCAGAATCCTAGAATGATACAGCTCAGAAGGAGGCCGTTTGGCCCATCGTACACCAAGCCTGTAGAGCTATCCAATTAATCCGCAAACATTCATTCCCTCCACCACAGATGCACAGTAGCAGCAGTATGTACCACCTAAAGGTGCACTGCAGGAACTCACCAAGGCTCCTTAGGCAGCACCTTCCAAGCCCATGACCGCTACTGTCTAGAAGGACAAGGGCACGAGATTGATGGGAATACCACCACCTGGAAATTCCTCTCCAAGCCACTCACCATCCTGACTTGGAAATATATTGCCATTCCTTCACTGTCACTGGATCAAAAACCTGTAACTCCCTTCCTAACAGCACTGTGGAAGTACCTACACCTCATGGACAGCAGTGGTTCAAGAAGGCAGCTCACCACCACCTTCTCAAGGGCAATTAGGGATGGGCAATAAATAATGGCCCAGCCAGTGACGCCCACACCTCATGAATGAATAAAAACACATTTTTAAAAAATTCCATTCCCCTTCTCCTCCATTGTCCTTTATGTTTTTTCTCCTTTCAGGTGTTTATCCACTTATCTTTTAAATGTTCCTATTGAATCTCCTTTCAGGCATT
The DNA here is from genome assembly GCF_017639515.1 of Carcharodon carcharias. Lineage (NCBI taxonomy): Eukaryota > Metazoa > Chordata > Chondrichthyes > Lamniformes > Lamnidae > Carcharodon > Carcharodon carcharias. The sequence continues at coordinate 61,279,921 of NC_054483.1, read as the reverse complement.
GCAGATCCTAACAGCCCACTGGGTAACACAAAAATTTACTCCTGTCACCTCTGATTCTTCTGCCAACCACCTTAAATCTGTGTCCTGTGGTTTCCAATCATTCTGCTGCTGGAGGCAGTTTCTCAAATTTACTCTATTAAAACCAATCATGATTTTGAACATCTCTTTCAAATCTCCCGTTAACCTTCTCTACTCTAAGGAGAACAATCCCAGCTCTAGTCTTCCCAAAGAACTGAAGTCCTCCCATTGCTGGCACCATTCTCATAAATCTCTTCTACACCATCTCCAAGGCCTTTACATCCTTCCCAAAATATGGCACACAGAGTTGGACACAATATAACAAGCAGAGTTGTTAAAGGGGAACTGGTAGTTGCAGTGTATTTGGATTTCCAGAAGGTATTCGGATTTTGTGCCACATAAAAGGTTATTGTACAAGATAAGAGCTCACAGTATTGGGGAGAGGGTAATGTAATAACACGGATTGAGGATTGGTTAACACACACAAGACAGACAGTCAGGATTAATGAGCCTTTTTCAGGTTGGAAAGATGTAACTAATGGAGTGCCACAAGGATCAGACCTAGGGCCTCAATTATTTACTATCTATATTAATGACTTGGAGGAGGAGGAGGTAGAGTGTAATGTATCCAAATTTGCTGACAATACAAAAATTGGTGGGAGGGCATTTTGTGATGAGGGCATAAGGAATCTGCAAAGGGACATAGGGTGAGTGAGTGGGCAAAAACTTGGCAGATGGAGTTTAATGTAGGAAAGTGTGAGGTCATGCACTTTGGTAGGAAGAATCAAAAAGCAGACTAACATTTAAATGGAGAGAAACTCTAAAAAAGTGCAGCACAGAGGGAGCTGGGTGTTCTTGTGCGTGAAACACAAAAAGTTAGCATCAGGTGCAGCAAGTAATTAAGAAGTCAAATGGAATTTTGGTCTGTATTGCTAGGGGTTTGTAGTTTAAAAATAGGTTAGTTTTGTTACCACTTTATAGGGTGTGGGTGAGGCTGCGCCTAGAGTACTGTGTATAGTTTTGGTCCCCATATTTAAGAAAGGATACACTGGCATTGGAGGCAGTTCAAAAGAGATTCATTAGGCTGATTCCTGGGATGAAGGGGTTGACTTATCAAGAACGGCTAAACAGGTTAGGTTTTATTCAATAGAGTTTAGAAGAATGATCTTATTGAAACGTTCAAGATCCTGAAGTGGCTTGCCAGGGTAGATATTGAGAAGATGTTTCCACTAGTGTGGGAATCTCGAACTAAGGGACATAGTTACAGAATAAGGGACACCCATTTAAAACTGAGATGTGTAGGAATTTCTTCCCTCAGAGAGCAGTGAATGTCTAGAATTCTCTACCCCAGAGAGTTGTGGAGGCTAGATCACAAAGTATTTAAAGAGGAGGTAGATAGGTTTTTGAAATATTGGGGAGTTGAGGGCTATGAGGAGCTGGCATGAAGGAGGAGTTGAGGCCTGGGGGCAGATCAGCCATGATATTATTGAATGGCAGGGCAGGCTTGAGGGCCCGAATGGCCTACTCTTGCTCCTATTTCTTATGTTCTTATGTTCTTATACTCTAGATGAGGCCTAACCACTGTTCTATAAAGGTTCAGTGTGATTTTCTTGCTTTTGTACTCTGTTCCTCTATTGATGAAGCCAACAATCCCAAACACTTTCTTAACAGTCTTCACTACCTGTCCCACCATCTTCAAAAATTTGCGTTCCCTTTAAAATTGTTCCATTTTAGTTTATATTGCTTCTCCTTATTTTTTCTATCAAACTTCACACTCCTCTGCATTAAATTACATTGGCCATGTGTTTGCCCATTTTATCAGTCTGTCTCTGTCCTTCTGAAGTGTGTCCCTCTCCTCCTCACTGTTTACTGCATTTCCACATTGTGCAGAATCTGCAAACTTTGAAATTATGTCCATGATATCCTAGTCCAGATCATTAATATATATGATATTAATGATCCCACTACTCTCTGCTTTCTGCCCATTAGCCAATTTTGTATTCATGCTGTCAATGTTCCTTTAATCCCATAGGTTTAATTTTGTGAACATGTCTATTACATGTTAATTCGTCAAACACCTTTTAAGAATCCATATGTAACATCAACTGCATTACCCTTTTCAACCTTCGCCACTACTTTAATCAAGTTAGTCAAACATGATTTAACTTCAGCAAATCAATGCTGACTTTCATTTATTCGCCCCTTTCCAAAAGTCAGTTAATCTTGTCTTGAAGTATTGGTCTGGGTTTTCAATTACTGACACGCTGGAGGCAGTGGGGTTTTGGAAGTAAGCGCAACGTGCCTGTCAGTGATGGTTTAATCTCACCACTGTATTGGCATGTTCTTTTTGGGTTTTGCAACCAATTGGATTGAGCGGATATGAAGAACATGTGCACCAATTCCAGTATTGAAAGGGATGTTGCAAAGATGACACTTGATGGATTCTGGAGTTGGGAACAGAATGCAAGACAATGACAGAATGGACTGCACGTGCTCAAAGACTGTGCCTTGTTTTAGTGATGCCTTCCTGGATGTGATATCAGGAGTTGTAAAGGCCTCAGGGAGACATTATTCCCTAAAAACAGGTAAACCAGTCAGTGAAGGCAAGTTTGGTTGACGGTAGCAGAGAACGTGAGCAGCAGATTGTGGTGCTACCTTCGTGGATTCAGTGCTGAAAGTGGTTCAATGACCTAATGAGGGCAGGAAAAGTGGGTACAGTGACACATTCAACTATATCCTAACATATGTATCACCCTAACGCCCTCACTCTTGACTTCTCAAGCCTCCTTCAACATATCATTTCTCATACCCACTTAACCACATGGGTGTGCTGATCACTCTCTGACTGTGCTTTCTCACATCCACCACTGATACTCACCCTCATCTTCATGCAATGTCATGCCCTCTACCTCTTGGTCACCCTGAACAATTGCACTTCATCCATTCATTACAGTCCATTCCTCTCACTTAAGAGGTCATTGCTTTCCTCCTTGCAGGAGAAGAGTGCACAGAACACAGGAGGAGTGCAGAGAACTGCAGGTGGCCCTCCAGCCATCTCCATACTGACAGCTGCAGAGTAGGAAGTCCACAGCAGTGGAGTTTCAGAATGCTTGGCTTTTGGAGATGGGGCATTGGGAGCCTCCTACTTACTCGGCGACAGAACCAAATATCAGGTAGCAGCATGGCAGATGACAACACTCACGCTGTTAGCAGGCAGTGAAATATGGCCATGTGGATAATAATCACTCAAAACAGTCTTATCGTGACAGTCTTAATACATGTCTTTTATCTGCTTTACGGATACCCGCAGGATGTGGTCCAGGAAGACAATTATGATCGCTCAGAGGAGATCACCATCGCAGGATTCATGTAGACCATGCATCAGCTCAACAGTCGCTTTGAAGTGTGAGTATTTAAGGAAAATAATTGGTTTTTCACCTGGAAATTCACAACCTAAATGAACAAGATAGCAGAGATAGAGTGGAGAGCCCCTGTCCCTGTCACAGCTGGATGCAGATGCTGAATTTTGGGTTACGTTGGCCAAGAGGAAAATTCTGAAGCAGCAACAAAGTATCTGTGAGGTGTGCCAGCCGCAATGTGCATGCTTACAGAGTGGCTGGAGGAGTCTACCTCAAGCAGAAGAGGCATGATGTAGGCCTCTGCTCTTATGTCTTCATCCATGGAAAGAGTGGCAACCTGCATGGAGCATCAAATAGGTGCTAGCGGGTTCACACCAATGGCCTGCAGACTATGACTGCCACCTTGAACAGAATTCATGAAACCTTGGTGTTCATCAACCCGTTGCTCTGCAGCAAAGTGTTCTTCAGCTCATTGTTAGCAGGGAAGTGAGAATAAGCCATGAGAGAGATGATGGTGAAAGAGAACAAGGAAGTGGGGACTTGGCTCATAGTGCTTCCACCTCTCTTGTTGCTCTCCACTGAGGTCCCATTCCCTGCCCCAGTTAGTATCTCACATGCTGGCTGGAATTTTCGAGCGGCAGGGCTGTCGAACCATTGAAATCTCCATTCACATCGGCAGGACTGGAAGATCGCCTGGCGTGAGGGGCTGGAAAAGTCCGGCCACTGTCTCTTGTCCCCTGATGACTGAGTCTGCAGCTGCATGGGTCCAGGTGGAGCAGTCTTTGGCAGGGCACTCACAGGCTCCAAAACCCAAAGGATGTCGACAAAGATGATATCAGCAGTCAGAGCCAGGATCTGGGCAGCCTGACTCAAAATGAGCTGAAGCCGCAAGGGTTGCAGCATGTAGAAGGGCTAGCAAGAGTGAAGATTTGTAGTTGCTCAAGGGTATGTATGTGCTTGTGTTAAACAATATTAAAATGTTAAATTTCTGTTTAATTTTTGAGCCACTTAACTAATATTTTCTTTGCCACTTTCCTCTGTTGCCTATTTTTACCTCCTGCCTGGCATGTGGCCTTTTCGCTTATGATGAACGTGAACACATGGATTGATACTGAGCAGTGACAGGGTGGGGGTGTGAAAGGGAAGTTTGAGTGACTGCTTTGTGTTGGGACAAGTGGGAGGGTCAAGGAGTGGGTTTTGCATGTGACTGTCAGGTGGGAGGATTGGCAGAACCTACCTAAATGAACCTTGCAATAATGACGGGAATCTGGGCAGCAAGGTACAGCACTTCTGGCTTTTTGGCTGCATCGCATTCCTCCTTCACCTTCGAATCATCTGAAGAAGCTCTGTGCTCTGCGCTTTGTTCCACCTGCAGGCCCAACCCTGGCTGTTGTGCAGTGCTGTGCTCTACAGCATGCCATGATCATTCTGGAGAGCCTGGCTGCTTCATAGAGAAGGGCACCTCCATGTCTGTCCAGGCATCTGAAACACAACTTCAGCATGCTGATGACTTGTTCAGTTATGGATCTGGATGTCATATGTCTTTCATTGAGTCCTGGGCCCCATTGGTTGGTTTCCTCATGGCTGTCATCAGCAATGTTTTAGATGGGCTTCCCTTGTCTCTAAGCCTACTTCCAGACTGTGTGAGCAGATCGGGGTGGGCGAACTGCCCCAGGTGAAAAGCATCATGGGAGCTTATCAGGAATCTTGCTTACGCTGGTAATTGATCTGATTGTAATTGCACACCAGCTGTACATTGATGGAGTGGAAGCCCATGGTGTTGATGGACCAATGCCGGGTAATCTGGGGTGCCTTAAGTGACATGTGTACAGCTGATGAAGACATATACCTGTGGAAAATTCACCAGAGCCACAATCTCTGAAATTGGTATCAACAGTGGTAAAGCTGACATCGTTTGGCCTGGCAAACAAGCCATCACTCATTGTCTTATAAATTTGTAGGCTACCCTCGGCAAGGTCCTGAAAATGTCTCCAGTAGAGCCCTGGAAGAATTCCTGGAAGAGGAAAAGTAATTGAGGGCTGGTGGTTACTTTGACAGCCATTGGTAACCCGTGGCCACCAGGTCCACTTGGCATCAGATCTACTTCCAACAGGCAGCAAATATCTGACAGCAGCTCATGCAATACCCTGAGCCTCCTGAGACTATTGCTGTTGAGGCGGATTGAAACGGATCGACATCACAAT